>NC_041064.1:3545256-4145256 GCF_900634775.1 Gouania willdenowi
TTTCAGCCCGATCCGTTCACGAATAACAGAGGAGTAGTGATTTTAACTAGTGTACACAACAAGAAGAAGAAGAAGAAAGTGAGTGGCGTTTTGAGTCTAAAAAATAATAATTTACGCAGTAATGGTTGAGTGTAGAAATGTAACAAATTACTTAACTTCTTTTAAAACATACAAGTGCCCATTAAAGCAACTCAGTTACAGTAACGTGAGTACTTTTCATCCATTATTTTGACCACTAGGTATTATTTCATTCACTATTTTGCACAATTGCATCTGGTTTAGTTTCGGATCTCAAACTGTTTTCTAAGAATTATATTTACATGGTACGAAACAGATAAAAAGGCATTAATAAAAGATAATCTGGGACTTTGTTTAATGTAACAAATAACTTATTTTAAAATGGACTTAAGCAGGGATGTCCCGATACAAATTTTTCACTACCGATATGCTCGGCCGATACCGATATTGATCCGATATCATATCAGCACGAATCATACATATTACTTATTTTGTAGTGTGGAATGTTAGAAAAGTCTTGATCAAGTGACGTTACTCAAACAGAGAACAATAGTAAACAACAATAGTGACTTTGTTGGAGTGTGAACCACAGTCACCTATAGATAGAAGTGCTAGAGCAGAACATTTTATCGGAGAGCTTATATCGCTGATTTTAGATGCAGTCTGATAAAATGCGATATTCGTTTTCTGGCTGATATCGAACTGATACCAATCACGGATCGGGACACCTCTAGTCTTAAGTACAAGTAATAAAGTTTAGAAATATACTCCAAAAAGTACAAGTACCCATAAAAGCAAGTCAATTACAGTAACATGAGTACTTGTAATCCATTACCTTCACTTCTGGTTATTATTTCATCAGTACGTGCTTCGTTAATCTTTATTATGAAGGAGAAAAGTCAAGGGGACTTTTGAAATTTGGGCTTTTTTCCAAAAAGTTTTAGCTTTTTCCACCCAAACAAACTTTGGCACGAGTGCTTTTGACCCAGAATCTGTAATGAGCAGTGAGTCACTGCTTTAGTTGGTCCAACACGAGCCTGTTGTTGGAGGAGAACCTGTAAGCTACACTGCAGTGGGAACAGAGATGCTACAGTAATGCCTTCCTGCTCCAGTTCAGGTTCACATTACAGTTCAATGAAGGGTAACGTGTTTAATGGTTGTGGTTGTTGTTCTAGTGAAGCCAGCGAGACAGAACGGCTTCTTGTGAAAGAAAGAAAGAAAGAAAGAGAATCATTTTGTGAGAGAGTTGCAGACACAAGCTGAGTTTGTCCTGCTCTCACCTCGCCCACACACTGTGCATTGTTTTTACCCTGAACCATAGCGTCGTTACAGTGAAAACAAAGGTAATATCTGTACACACATAAAGATAATTAGGCTGTTTTCCTCCTTCCTCACCAAGTAAAACAAACACCAGATTATCTGTCTGTTTGGGGGTAAGCTACGAATCTAGATGACCTCTTATCGCGCTAACTTCTGGGATTTAATCAGTGTGTGCTGGACTACAAACCTCGCTGGAGCTTAATCACTATGGCAATTAATGCTGAATGACGAACCTGGTCACAACCAGGTTTTGCTCTGGCTTGGATGTTAGGGAGTCCTAAAGCTCCGCCTCCTGACCAATCAGATCTATTAGAAAATGACCTGCCCATTGTTAGATGATCCTGGTTGGTGCAGATCTGACAGCTGAGTTTAGGAAAGAAGATTATTAATGATAAATGCAATCCTTTCATTTACCGATGACATCCTTTCGGAAAGATATAGATTTATATCTAATTGACTGATCTACAGTCAGATGATGAAGCCTGTGTGTCGATGCGTGTGCGCGGACGGCTGAAGTCATAAATTAATTCATTCATTAATTAATACGCTGGGGCTGACATTATCAGCAGGAACATGCACAATGTGCTCTAATCCCAGTGTGTGTGATAGAGGTCTACTTGAATAGAAACACGTGTGTGCTGTAATAAAGTTTAACTGCAGAGCGCTGTCCATTTATCATCATTAATATAATAGATAATCTCGCGCTTTTACGCATTCACAGTATCAGCAGCTTCCTGCCTGAGTTCTCTCATTGCTGCCTTTTCTGTAACAACAGTGTTGTCTTTGGTCTGAATGATGGATTTCAATTATTCATCATTTTAAACTTCAGTAACCTGGTTGGTAGCAAGTTATGAAGTGGATCAGATCTGAGCGAGTATAAAAGCTCCGCCTCCTGCTGTGCGCTGCACTAATTCACTGTTGCTCTTCACTATCATCATGGATTTGTATTCATCATATTTGTTTAAGATCATAAGCTGTTCCTCGCTCAGTCTGCCAGTTCTCGCCATTGATTGGTCAGAAGCTGCAATCTCCACCCCTTTCATGTGCACGCGCACGTAGCGAGGCTTAAATTAGCGTGTTGTGATCATAGGTGATAGATGGTTGTAAGACAGCTCCTGTCTGACAGGGAATGTTTGGTTAGTTGAAGCCAGTCATGATTTGTGACATAGAACAGAATGTAGCCAATCAGGAAGCAGCTGACTGAGAAACACGTGATGCTGCGTTCAAGGAATATCGGAACTCGGCAATTCCGAGTTGAAAATTCCGATCTCTAAGTTCAGTGACAGAACATTGAACTATCTCAAACATAGCTGACTCTTAAAGAGTAGGAGCTCCGACTTCAGGTGGCGTTCACTTTATCAAGTTGGAGGTCGGAAAATCCTGATTTCCGAGTTGCTTGGAACGCAGCATTAGATCACTGTTAAATCTTAATCTATGTACCCTTCGTTCTTTAGTTAATCTGTTTTAAAACCAAATCAAAACTAGGCAAGACCTGTATTCACAAGGCAAATACGTATTTGGCAATTGACAAAAATTGTCAAAAATGACAACCTGTATCTGGATTTGTTGACAAGTTATATAATGCAGGAAAAACAGAAGACTGACCTTGGCGTTAAATATGACCTTGAGTGAAGGTCAAGATCGCACTTTGAAAGGAAATGTTGTTGAAAGCTACCAGTCTGAGCGCTGTATCTCAATTTGTGGCCAAGTTATAAGAAAAAAAGTGGGTTTTTACTGGTAGGTCGTACAGCTTCAGTCCAACGAAATGAAATACTCCACTTGAGATGAGCTTTTCATAAATGTAAGCAACAAACTTGTATGATAAATATTCATAGAGATATGTAAATTTTGCTTTTTGACACGACTTTGACTTTGACATTTTGGTGCCAAAAAAGGTGGACTGCACATCCTTGACATGGCCCCTATGAGATGACATACTTGTCATTAGTGCTGCATTCATAGCCTAGGAGGAGTTTTAGGACAAAGCAAGTTGCGGAAGAAAATGAAGGACTCCTACGATTACAATATACAGTATTTTCAGTTGACAAATACAATAACAAATAAACAGTGTGGTTATTTTTTTTTTTTACAGAAAAATTAAAAACCAGATAAACAGCGTTTTTCTGTTTTAAAACTAAATCTTCTGTTTGTATGATATTTGGATATTTACCGGCACTCTATGGACGAGAGCTTCATGTTTTAATCTCACCACACAGAGGGGACCCACAGACGGGGGCAGACTTTTACTCCGCTGCGTTTGATAAAAAATGATCTTGTATCATGTTGTCCACCTCACACCGATGGCAAAGAGGCTTAATTTGTGTGTCGCTGACGTTTCGTTAAAGAGGTATTGATGCTGGAAGTCCAAATCTGTGAAGATCTGCCAACTTTACCGAACAGTGTTACGGCCCAAATAGTATCCAGATAAACAGGTGACTGACTATCGATTGTGAGGAAAAATAGATGTTAGAACTTCTACCATTTAACACTTTTACAAAAACAATTACACAGCTTTTTTGAGGGCAGTAAATGTATGTGTTTTGCACGTTATAATACCGCTAGCCACTAACCGCAGCCGTTAACACACACGGAAGTTGATCACAAGAAACGAGGAGGACCAGTAGATCATTACACCACCTCTGGTTCCTTTAATCACATATACCTGTAATGTTTTACGTAACATCCATTTTTTTTGTTTTGATTTAATTATGTATTCATAAAGTTTCAAGTCCCCTCTTGGTGGTGAGATGAAAACATGAGGCTCTCGTCCATAGTTTTCCCGTAAATGTCCAAATATCACACAAACAGGAGATTTTTAAAAAAAAAACATAAAATCTATATCTGATTTTCATCTTCATGTGTGGGTCTGTAACGTAAAAAATCTCTCTAGGTTTAGGAAGTCCTTGTCTGTGCACCGTGCGTAAGATTTGCATCGGCGGCTTTGCATACGCACACATTTAAATTAGGATCAGGTGAGTTGTTGAAGCAGACGTCATTCAGTGTTAATATAAACTAATGAGCAGCACAGATCTACAATGAGCAGCACAGATCTACAATGAGCAGCACAGATCTACAATGAGCAGCACAGATCTACAATGAGCAGCACAGATCTACAATGAGCAGCACAGATCTACAATGAGCCGATGTGTTTTAGTTTCCCAAACAAACACCAGTCCATAACTTAGAAAGGTTTTCTCACAGGGAAATCTGCTTCTTTGCTACAACACACGATAAGAGCTGCAGTTCTGCCTCCATTTATTTACATTATAGGTTAGGTCAGTGGTTCCCAAACAGGGGTACGTGTATCCCTGGGGATACAGGAACACATTGCAGGGGGTACTCGGAAAAATTTAACAATTATTTTAAAGATAATCAGGAATTGTACCTAGTTCCTTTTTAGGCTATATTTTGGACAAATTCACCACAAATTATCAGTGATATTGCTCAATAAAATACGCTATTTTCTTGAAACAGGATTATTTTATGCTGTGGAGGCCATTTTATCACACTTCTGACAATAGGAAACAATAATTAACTTTTTTTTTTTCTTTTTTACAAAGGAGATTGTATTTACTTACAATTGAAGTAATCACATTAAAGCTGCATTGGTATTTAAATATATATATATATATATAAATTACACTTTGAATTACACTCATTGTTTTAAATTTGTAGATTATTCATCCTTGGGGAACCAATGTTTGAGACACATTTAGGGGTTTAGGAGAGGCCGCTGTTATATGAAATTATGGAGAGGGTGCTAATAATATAAAGAGGGGGTACACATGATTTGACAAAAATACAAAGGGTGTACTGTACACGAGACAAAAAGGATTGAGAACCACTGGTGATACATTTGTTACCTATGGTGAATTAGCCCTCGTCAGCTTCCGTAGATTTGACTTCATTAGCAAACTTTCAACTTTTATCATCACATTGTATTTTGAGTTTATTTATTTGAAATGTTATTTTCGACTTTAAACTCGACTATATTTCAACTATATTCTCGTCATTGATTTGCCCAAAATTATTGGCCCTAATCTGCTTCCGTAGATCTGAAATCAAACTGAAATGAGAAATATTCCATCATCTTGTGCGTGTTTTTCTTTTCTTTGAGCTTGAGCAGAGTGACTAAACTTGTTCAAAATAAGCTCTGAAGAGCAACATTAAAACTCGTCAAAAAAATTAAAATAAAAATAAATAAAATAAAAATCACTTTTAAAACAAACTCTAGAAGGAGAAACTCACCCAAAATGACCCAAAGCAGCGCGTGTCCGGGCACAGCTGAGCGCATCGTGCCGCACTCCCGACGTCCAGCTGGATAAAGTTTATTTATGGAGGGAGGATGAACCAACAGCCTCTCAGTGGAGGATCTCCATCATCATCATCATCATCATCATCATCAGTATCTGCTGCTGCTCACTAACGCAGAGGTGCGCACATGCACAGCCCGACCGTGAGCGCACGCTGCTCGGGGGGGGGGGGGGGGGTGACACTCAGCTGATCCCCGTCCCTACAGCTCCAACAGCTCCCCCTGAGTCCTCCTGTCAAATCCACAGAGCAGCAGCCATCCTGAGGTTCTCCCGGTAACCCTTCCTTCAGGTTGGAGGATGAAGAGGATGAAGAGGAGCGCGCGCAGAGCGAAGTGCGCAGCGTTGGAGAGGAGTGAGTGCGCGCGCTATGCGCAACGGGGACGCACCAGCCTGGAACGGAGGAACCCACAGAGTGTGTGTGTGTATGTGTGTCTGTGTGTGTGTGACGACAGGACACTAGTGCATGTGCAGAGAGCAGACAGCACGGACCCAAACACCAACACCAGGAGAGGGAGGGGTCAGCAAGGGGAGATTCTCATTGGTCACTTATCACAATCATCACTAACACACTGAACTTTAACAAACTACACAAATATAGATGACGTCATCACGGCAATGTCATCATATCAAACTCAAACCTGTGGTCTGCAGTAGGGGTGTGCATTGCCACGAATCTGACGATGCGACACGTTCGATACTAAACAATACGATATATCGCGATATTATACTTACAAATTTCTCGTTAGTACAAAATTGTATGAAATACAATTTATTTCATTGTTTTTAAACTTGAGAACAAATCAGTGGAAACTAACTGTAATTAAAGTACAAACAAGGGTAGAAGTACTGTAAATACAAGTAAGTCATACATAAAATACTCAATTACAAGTAAAAAGTAGCTTCATTGAATAGTACTCAAAGTAAAAGTTACTAGTTACTTTCACCCCCCCATGTTTATTTTTTGGTAATAAATGTTGCCATGGTTCCCTTACATACAGTAAACATCTCATATATAAACTTAAAAATGAAGAAACCAAATCTTTGCACAATTGGAGCTAAATTTATTTTCCACAAAGACATATGTATAAATAAAAGGTTTTTTAAAATGTACAATTATTTAAAAAAAATAAGAAATAACACCAATGAATTTAATTTAATAAATAATAATAATCGGCTACGATGCATTTGGTTGTTGTCTGGTCATTTTATTTGTATTTTTTTGTAGTTTCACAATGTCCGTTGATCATTTTAAAACAAACAACAACAAAAATGCATTTACCCAGTATTTGTTTGGTGTAGAAATGCAATGAATTACTTTTCTTCTTAAGTAGAAGTAAAATGACTGATTTAGAAATACACTCAAAAAAGTACAAGTACCCATAAAAGCAACTCAATTACAGTAACATGAGTACTTGTAATCCATTATGTATGAATCAAAGTAGTGATGAACATGTGCTTAGATTTTTATTACGTGAATAAAGTTCAGTACTAAGGCTTTTAATCTATTCCCAGTAGATAAATGAGCTGTTTCGTGATTATTGGCTTTTATTAAAGCCTTTACCCATGACTCACTTTACAGCAACTTGAGCTGTATAAGTGGCACTTGATCTATAAAAGATTTACCAGGTCTGATTGATATGGTACAGCATCATCAGCATCACTTCAGGGAGAATATTTCTAAAAAATGATACGTCGCTTATTTTAACCAACTCAATTACTTCAGTGAGATACGTAGTTAACGGAATGATTCATTGTGCAAAAATAGTTCCACCTCAGTCGTGATGCTGCGTGTTGTTGAGGTCAAAAAGTAATACGCATCTTTTGTTACCATGGTTACACCTTTATATATATATATACATATATATAGGCTGCTACACTTTTATTTAACTAAATAAAAAATATAGTCTAAAGGTCTAACAATGACAATAAAAACAACAATTATTTAGTGGTAGAAATGAAATAATGAAATAAAAAAGACAAACATCCACATTGGGATGAAACCAGTGATCTCCACCTGTGGATGAACGTCACCAGCTGACGTCAAGTGTACAAAATTGTGAAACACTGTCATCTAGTGGTAATTTAAAGTATTACAGCCCAGTGTTTGTTAACAGGGGAACTGGAAGGTCAAAATAAATCAATTATTGTGAAGCACACACTTTTGTGACAGAAGCATTTAATCTATATCATAAACTGTGTGTTCAACACTTTTAAAATAGGGCTGCACAAATCCTGTAATAAAGAGCTGCAGTCCTGCTTGTTCTAAACGTTGCAGTAAATAAAGTTAATAATGCATGTTTAACTTTAATTGTTTATTGCATTTTTGTTTTACATAATTTTGTTTTTAACGACGGGATGGAAACAACTGAGGGCCATTAAAATGACATAAATAAAAATAAAAACGTTAAAGCTACAAAAACTGTGAAAAAGAGGCAGAAAAGAGCAAAAACCAAACAAGAACAAAGGTAAAGAAAATAAAATGTTATGAAATGATTTTAATATCGTACAACGACACTAACCTGTAGTCTAAGACGGTTTGCTAATCAATAAATAGCGTTAGCTTGTCATAGCGTCAAACTGTAACATTATCAGTAAAAAAAAATAAATGAATAAACAAATTATCAAAAAAAATCTGCGCTTGAAGCCTTAAAATAGACAACAAATTAGATTAAATTAAAATGTTAAATAAAACCAGCTCGGCATCTTTCACTGTCATTGTTACACATTAATTAAATGTGTTGTGTTAATATTGGTTTCTATTATTTTGTATGTCTTATTAATTTTGTATAAAATTTATTTTAAGTCACTTTTGTACAGGTTTTTTTTTTTTTTTACATTTTCTTATAGCAATTTTTATTTATTGATTTATTTATGTATTTTAATAATATTTAGTGTTTATCTCCTTAAAATGTTTTTTTTAAACATTATTTTATGTGCGTGTGGGTTGTTTTTTTTTTAGATAGTTATTTTGAGAGGGTTTTGTTTTCTCAAAAAAAAAAAAAAAATGGGTGAAAGTTGGTGCTTTTATTTACTCATATTAATTATTTTTTAATCAATCAACACCACATGTTAAAAGTAAATATCTGGTCTCTGATCGTCTATATTTTGCATTTTGCTTTCATTTGCATTTTAAACCGTCTTAACTTTAGTCCATGTTTGGTTGAACTTCTCTCTCTGTGTGTTGACATGTTACTTTATTCGTGCTGGCATTTGAAAACATTCCCTTCCTGCTTGTCTGTCTTCCCGTCTCCATGGCAACCGAGTGTAAACGTACGACAGGAGGCGTGCGGGGCGAAAGGACTGAAGAAGAGGAGCGTTTGTGAAAAGGTTCAAAGGTCTACTTTACAAAGACTCACAGACGCCTGGAGGACCAAACAAAGACAGATGATACGTTAGAAGGTAACGAAACACTTCCTGTTTAAAACCCGAAAACTGCTGGATTTGGGCTCATTTAGAGGAAAGACCATTAGATCCATGTTAATCATTAGCAACGAGTTTAATGAGGCGTCTCTAAAGCTCATTGATATATTGGTATCCATAATTTAATGGACTTTTCACAAGCTGCCATGTTAGGTTTTCTTCAATATTATAATATGAGCAGAATAAATATTCAGGGGGGGAAAAAATAAGAGGAAAATCACTTTGAGAGCCTTATTCATGATGCTCCCACCACCGTGCTCGACAAACATACTTGTTTTTGTACTGAACGCATGCAACGTTATGGAACTCAAACACCTTTTTGTCTCGTGCCTTTTGGAGTCTTAGTGTATGAATATGAAAAATGCTTCAGCGTTTTGGGGTTTCCATGATTGGATTATTGATTGATTCTACCTGATCAGTTCTTGTCTTCTAATTCTCTGGATTGTAAATGCTGCTCCTCCCTTTGTTCTGTTTCTTCTCTTCATGTAGCTATAAGATAGAAGACGTCTCTACTTTGTATTTGCTTGGCAGAACTTTACTGGATGACATGAGTTTATAACTACTGTTCAGTATTAGTTGGAACTACAAAACATATATTTTTCTAACATTTGGTAGCTAACGTTTTTCATTCATCAAACAAATTTAGTTTAAATCTTTCTGCAATTTGAAAAACCAACCAAATGATCCCCACCTATTGTTAGAGGTTTAAGTTAATCATATTACTGAATATCCTTCAAAATAAAAGCACAAGAGGGTCATTCCATGTCATTTCAACAAATGGTCCATGCACAAAAGAAATTCTGACATTTTTACCAATTGTTCTGTGATTATTTAATAAACAAACTGTACATTTTTAGTTTGATAGGATGAATTCTTTTTGAGATACAGACAATTTAGTGAGGAGGGTATGTGTCGATTTTTGTGCGATTTCTCCAATTTTTCCAATATCTCAGGAACTACATCACATAGGAAGCTGACATTTGGTATAGTAATACAGCTCCACCTACTCTCTCAGAATATATTAAACATATCTGAGATACAGTACATCCTATCTGGTGCACATGCCAGCTCTTCAGAATCAAAACATCTTAGCATATACCTCAATTCTTTGCATTTCCAGAGCATGTGACCCAAGAACCAATGCACATCTGTGACTAACCATTAGTGATGTGAACAGTCTATGTTCATAGTTCTAAGCTGCTCAGTAGTTTACTGAAGGCCCAAACATGTTCCAGACCCAAACACATACATTTTTGACTATTTAGAGTGTCTGTCATGTCCACCAGATAGAATGTATAGCAGATCTTTTTCTATATTCTGAGAGAGTAGGTGGAGCTTATTACTATACCATATTTACCTTTACTATGTGATGTAGTTCCTGAGATATTAGAAGCTGAAAATGGAAGAATAATAAGAACATAAAAAACCCACCACATACACCCCCCCCCCCCCCCCCCCTCACTAAATTGGCCATATCTCAAAAAGTAATAATGTGATCAATTGAAAAAAATTCTGTTTGTCTAATGAATAATCATGGAACAAATAATAATAATTTAAAAAAAAAAAATAGATTTTTTTTTGAGACCAAAGTGTGTGGGCGATTTTTTGGAATGACCCAGGATTGTTTTGTTTATTCCACTTTTTTCTTGTCCCACAACTTGAAAACCACAGCTCTATGAGATAAATGCAGTTAAAGCTAAATTCACCCTGATGAATTACTGATGACCGTCATTAGTAAAAAAGCTGATTCCATGTATAATGATGAACATACTGATAATGAGCAAAGTGGTAATAATAGGGCAGGATTTCCTATTCCCACAGGTGTTGATCCCTGCAGGGACCAACACGTCACTGGTTTACCAGCAGACGAGAGCCATCGTGTGCCAGAGAACGCTGGTGTTCTTCCAGCTCTGTATTTTTCTCCTTCTCTCTGTTTATTTTCAGGAACAGAGAAGTGGTGAACGATGACGGGAAGAGAGAAGGGAGATGATGATGAGAGGAGAAGAAAGAAGCTGGAGAAGGGAAATGAAGACTTGGTGTTGGAGACGAAGCTCGAGGACGAGGAAGAAGAAAAAGGCCTTTGTCTCTTCACTGCCTGTAGGAGTGGAATGGCTGAAGTAAGTGGTGCATGTCTGCATGTTGTCGTTTTACAGTTTGGTTTTTTGTGCGTGGAAGTGAATCGGTGACATTTCCTCTCAATAACAATAATAACGTGATCGTGTGCGTACAAGAGATACACAACTTAATTAATGCTCTTTATGTAAGTCGTCCCATTGGGAACGCTGCTTCAAAACAAGCTTGTGACCTACAAATGACTCCCTCTGTGACCCCTCCCCCCGGGAGAAAGGATGAGTCATCGAATCCATCCATGAGCAGTGGTACTCCACCTTATTTAGCCCACCACCCCTAAAATAAAGTGGCTAAAAATGGTGGAAAAGGTGGTGAAATGGGACTTTAAAAACCACAGAAATTGGTTAAAAGTTTCAAATTAGAGTGGACTAAAACAGGTTCAAAGTGTCAATATTGCAACAATTAGTTTAAACTTGCAAATAATGGGCATGACAGTGGTTAAATTGGCAAAAATAAGCCTGAAATATGGTGAAAATAGGTTAAAAGTGACAATAATGAGTCAACATACGTGACATTAGGTGGAAAAGTGGTGGAAATGGTTTATAAGTGCTGAACATATGCAGAAAAGGCATTGAAATGTGATGGAGAAGTGTCAGAAATGGGAGTAATGTAGCAGAAATTCATTAAAAGGAGCAAAAATATGGCAAGAAAAAGTTATGAAAATATGTTAAAATATGGCAGGTTTGGTGTAGTTACAGAAATACGCAAAATAAGGGTTAAAATAATCCTAGAGAGCCTGCAAACTCCACACTGAAGGAATTCTATTGTTGAAGGCCCTAAAACTGCAGCTTGTGCTCCTGGTGCAGGTGGTGCAGCAGCAGCTGCAGAGCACCATGGTGGACCTGACTGTGTGTAACCAGGCTCAGCAGACGGTGCTGCATGTCATCAGCACACCTGATCTCCAGGAGAAGGTGGTGCAGTGGATGTCCCGTGACTCCCGTCCTCATCTGGCCCCCCAGGCTCAGCTGCTGCAGGCCGCCTGGCAGGGAGACCTGCTGTCCTTACAGCAACTGATAGTGAGTCTGAACAACACACAACAGTCACCATCACAGCCATCAAGGACGGGAGGGCGGGGCCATAGAAATGTGATTGTATTGTGTGTTTTTGTGTATTTTGCTGTCCTCATATGTATTTTTCTCTCATTTTGTGAGTTTTTTTGTCATTTTTGTCTACCTTTGTTGTCTTATTGTGTATTTTTTCATCATTTTGTATATTTTGTTGTCCCTTGGTGTATTTTTTATTTTTCCATCCTTTTGTGTAATTTTCTCTATTTTTGTGTATTTTTAGAGTCATCGTTGTGTATATTTGTGGTCTTGTTGTGTTTTTGGAGTCATTTTTGTTGTTGATTTGTCTTTTTGTGTATATTTCTGTCATTTTGTGTATTTTTGTTGTCATTTCTTTGTATTTTTGTTGTTTTTATGTATTGTTAGAGTGGTTTTTGGATATTTTTGTCATTGTGTTGGTATTTTTCTGTCCTTTTGTGTAATATTCTGTAATTTTGTGTTGTCTTTGGAGTCATTGTTGTGTATATTTGTTGTCCTGTTATGTTTGTGGAGTATTTTGCATTTATATTATCAAATAGAAATTTTAGAGTCATTATTGTGTGTTTCTTTGTCATTTTGGTTATTTTTCGGTCATGATTGTGTACTTTTGTCATTTTGGATTTTTGAATTCTATTTTTGTGTATTTTTGTTTTCCTTTTATTTTATTTTGTGTTGCACGAATTTAAACTGAGGGCTGCATTTCTGATGGTTAAATTTGGATCATATTCACATCATAAAACACTTCTTTACATCATTAAAACATGTGCTGACTCAGCTATGGCTGACAAACTGGTTTGCTTTTCTTATTGTGTTCTCAGGTGACACTTTGTTATAGGAAACATGATATTCATCTAACTATTGTTTATTGTCATCACACACACACACACACACACACGAGTGCTTGAATTGAGTGTTGTGTGTCCTATGGCCAACTGCAGTTTTTCAATCTGTGGTTCACAGACCTTAGTATGAGGGTCCATGAAATCAAAGGCTTTAGTATAAATACTCAAGCATCAAATAGAAAGATAGTTCTTTAAAATGTTCAGGATGGTCCTTTACTTACAGACTTCACAAGAAAATTCACTTTAGTTTGTGCAACATGTCTTAGGTTGAGCAAATACATGTTATTTATATTACAATTAGCAAAATAAATGAATAAAAATCAAATAAATGCATTGCTTTAATAATCTGTTAATGCAATGTTTTGTGCCTTTTTGATTATAATTGTAATTGAGTTTTTTAAATGACATAATTTAGTTTTAGATGACAAAAAAATGCATTCATCAATAAGAAATTTTTGCAAATAAAAGTATATTATTAATAATAATTTACCAATCCTAGCTTGTTGCTTGTACCACATGACCACACAGAGTTTAATCCAGTACAAGGAGCAAGAGGAAATTGTGAAAAAGCTACAAAAACATAAATTTAAAAAATAAAATAATCAGAACACCATATGATGTCATTTTCAAAAAAAAACAAACAAAAAACTGTATTCTTTATTTCTCCATGACCGGGCCCCCATAATACTTTCACACAGTCATTAGCACTCACCATTGTGGTATTCTGTTGTAGTGTTTTATTTATATATTAATATACGGGTGTTTAAACTCATTCATATTGGTTTAAGTTATTTTTTTCTAAAGTAGGACAAACGCCAATGAGCGTAAAAGTTGATTTACCTTCATACAGATGACAACAGGAGTGTAATGTCTTTGAATGAATGTTGTCTAATGTGTGTGTGTGTGTGTGTGTGTGTGTGTGTGTGTGTGTGTGTGTGTGTGTGTGTGTGTGTGTGTGTGTGTGTGTGTGTGTGTTCCCACGTGTCAGGCTTGTCCAGACAAACCAGACGTGAACGCTCCAAACGGTGACGGCACCACCCCTTTGATGCTCGCCATCAGGGACGTCGACCTGTTTCATGGGATGGGGGCACGGTTACCATGGCAACACAGACCAGTAGAGGTGACCAAAGAACTGCTGGGACATTCTGCGTAAGAAAGAATGCTCAAACATGACACATGTGTCAGCCTCTAAACTTTAAGGAAATGTTTAAAATACTCAACGTGGAACACACACACACACACACACACGTGCACTCACACGTGTTCTATCTGATCTCCATCAGTGATGTTCAGATACGAGACGTTAGCGGATGCTCTGCTCTGCACTACGCTGCTAACATCAGCTGCTCTCTGAGGGACGAGATCATCACTGTTCTAGTGGAGGCTCTGAACTGCTCAGGTTAGCGCACACACACACACACACACACACACACACGTGCACACACATACACAGAGTCGTGTGTGCCTGAAAGGTCTAGTGATAATAAACTTTTAAAAATTTCTCATTAAAATTATTATTTTTTAATTGTCCTTTTTTGTAATTTAGTGTATTTTTGTTGACATTTTGTATTTCTTTTTTATTATCGTTGTTAATTTCTCTGTTTTTGGAGTCGTATTGTGTACAGTTGTTGTTCTTTTGTCTATTTTTCTGTCATTTTAGGCCCATGTGTTTCTTAAATCATTTTTCTCACTTTTCCTGGACCTTTATGCTTTTTTTAGTCATTTTTGTGTCATTTTAGATTCATCTTTGTAAAATCTTTGAGTCATTTTTGTGTCTAGTTGTTGTCCTTCTTTGTATTTTTCTTTCATTTTGTGAGTTTTTCTGTACATTTGCTGCTCTTTTGTGTATTTTTCTGTGGTTTTGTGAGAGATATCTAAGTGGGTGACCTGGCTTTATTGATACAGGTTCATGCTGAACACACAGAAGCTCTTAGTTTATGTCCTGCTGCACATCCACAGATGATTCATGATGCTAATGCAGACTGGAGCTCTTTCCTAATCCACACACAATCTGTGGGAGCTGAAACAAAGCAATTTATTACATTGGATGGACCACGATGGGCTGGAGAGGCATGAGATGTTCTAAATAAGCTGGATCAGCCTTAGTGACAGATACCACAGCACACCTTCATGGCTCCAATAGAGACCTTCACTCGCCATGTTGCTTTGTTGACAGCATTCCACATCCATTCATAATCCTGGTTTTATGAGTAAACCCTCAGCAGTGGAACTCAAAGCCTGCACTTATGTGGAGAGACTTAAGAAAGGCGTGTTTGTGTACGTGTGAGTGACCAAATCTAAAAACCCTCAGCAGTGTGTGTGTGTGTGTGTGTGTGTGTGTGTGTGTGTGTGTGTGTGTGTGTGTGTGTGTGTGTGTGTGTGTGTGTGTGTGTGTGTGTGTGTGTGTGTGTGTGTGTGTGTGTGTGTGTGTGATGCAGTAACAAGGTAACACACAGAGGAGTGAGGGATGCTTGAAAAACAGGAAAGCAAAGAGGTTTGACCCCATGTGTAAACAGTCCAGACTGTGTTTAAAGACACGTGTAACGTTTACGTCTCCTACAGACGCTGTTTCCACGTCGTCTTCCACCTCTGATAAATGGCAAGACCAGGACTCCCAGTTTGGAGATTCAGACACAGAGAGTGTTGATCTTTATCTGCCTCCAGCAGCTTCTGCCATGCAGACGTTCACTCATCAGCATCGACTGGTACCTTACAGCCAGCCTGAGGTAGGAGACACACACACACACACACACACGTTCTACAAATGATGCTTTAAAGCAGTGTTTCCCAACCTTTTTTGTCCCATTTTCCCCTTTCCCTTTTTGTCATATCGTGAGAATCCCTTAGTTAATGTCATGTATTTTTATTTGTGTCTAAACACTTTCCTACATTACACCTGGATTTAAACCTCGTATTCATCCATTTCTGATGTTTTTGACCATTTGAAATTTTTTTGAAATTCACCTTTTGATGTATTTTTAAAGAGTTTAGTAACTATTTATTTATGAGGGATGAGGAAAACGTCTGTCTGCATGTAAAAATGTCTCCTATTATTAAGGCTGGGACTTTAACGCATTCATTGTGATGAATTAATTACAGAAAAATAACGCACCAAAAAAAAATAACAGTTTATGGCTTTTTGCACACCAAACAGCACGGAATTATTTTAAACTAAATACATCAGTTGCTCTGTTTATTTCATGATATTCACAGATATTATCGCTATTTTACACTGTTCAGTTTACACGTCTCTGGAATGTTCTGTACTAAGTGCTGTTTTTGATTTTAATACACAAAAAAAAGTTTATAAAAAATCCAGAAAAGGATGAATATATCTTAGTTAAATTTATGTTTGTGCTCTGTGAACAATGCAGTCATAATATTCTTTATTCATATTACACATTATGTTAGCACTCAGTGATGGAAATAATAAACAATATGTTGTTGTTTAAGCTCATTTATTGTTTTCATTCATTCAGTCATATTCCTAAATAATCCATTTTTTTTTCACTCGATTCCCACCATTACCTGTATTGTTAGAAGTGAAATGGACAAATGTTCCTGTGAGATGTGTTCAAGTACTCCTAAGGTTCTAACACCCCTGGGTGCTAACTAAAGAGCCCTCCTATCAATATGTTTTAGATGCTACCCTGGTCCTCCATTCTGTGTGTGTAGCAGCAGGGTGACATCTGAAACATGCAGGACAGGGGCTCTCCAGGACCAGACCTCAGCACTCACATTCATCGTCATTCTTTTGCTCTTTTCAGGTTTTTGAGACGTCTGACTGTCTTCATTCATCTGACTCTGACACTGACCTGAGCCCAGGTAAGAGACGAGATAACGACTTAAAGACTTTGATCAATATCGTTCAAACATTTCTCCAAAAACGTCTGAACAGGAAAGAACACAACAACATGGTGATGTCTATTGAGTGATTTAAATGTATTACCTCAAGTACCACAAGGCCAGTTCAACCTTGTAAAAAAGGGGAGTGGGTTGATGGAGGCGGAGCCAATGCAGTGTGTGGGAGGGGTCAGCTGATAGACCAGCTTGTGCTACCGTAGGTGGGTTCAGAATCAGAGGATGGGAGCACCTGCTGTAAGAGCAGACGATTCTGGATCCAGACACAGGATGATTGTGTTATAATGGGAGCCCAGTGGAACCACAGGCTTGGACGCAGGTAACACCCACTGCTCCTCCACCACCATCAACATGTAGTGCTGGGATTGAACATTCTTCCCTGAATAGTGAACTTTAACGAAGGATGGGGGTTACACGTGTTCTAATAGTTCTGAAGAGCACAAGTTACTGTAGCTGTTTGTGTTTATGAAACAACGGCGTGTCTTAATTTATGTATAACACGGCTAATCTACACTGAAAGTTGAGAGCAGACACTGTACTGAGGACCTCTATGTGTAACACAGTGTGTGTTTTGTGCAGATAAAACCATGGAAACGCTGGGAGACGTCAGGCAAGCCTATCAGGACGCAGGACGGGCGAACAGGTGGGCACGCCGATGTCTCACATCTCACACACGTGCACACGAGTCCGAACATTTGTTTACAGGTTTTAAAGAGTGCGTTAGTAGAAAACACACTGCAGCTTGTGTAAGTAACACACACACACAGATTAACTCCTATACTAACTTCCTTGTACACACACTTCCATCCAGTACACACACACACACACGCACACACACACACAGTTTTACACCCACAGCAGAGATGTGTGGTCTCTGGTTTCACTCCCAGACGTGCACGCAGACACCTGTCATCAAGTCCAGAGGACAACCTGTTCCTCCCAAACAGGTTAGAAACAGGAGGAGAGAGAGAGCTTTGGTGAATCAGCCCATTGTGTGACATGAGTCAGCTCCCAGCTCACCCAGTAGAAGACAGGACTCACCCAGTAGAAGACAGGACTCACCCAGTAGAAGACAGGACTCACCCAGTAGAAGACAGGACTCACCCAGTAGAAGACAGGACTCACCCAGTGGAATACAGGACTCACCCAGTGGGATACAGGTCTCACCCAGTTTCACCCAGTGGGATACAGGACTCACCCAGTGGGATACTCCCAGGCACTCACTGTGTTTACAGAAGTAAACATAAAGGCATCTTTGCAAATAACTACTAATTCTAAGACTTCGGGGCGGGGCTTCTAGAGTAGTTAAGACACGCCCAGTCACAGAAGTCCCACCCCCCACAGTGCTGCATAGTTCTGCATGGAGCTGTCAATCAATGCTCACTGAGGGCTGTGAGCATTTTACAGGAGGGGCGGGGCCAACAGTGACTGTTAGTGATGTCACTGATCTAATCTCAGCCAATAGCAAAATTCAATCGTAATACCGGTATTTAACCCATAGAGGGCAGTCACTCTGACATTTTACAACTAAAAACACTCATTTTAATACAAACAGTAAAATATAAAGAGTGGGACAAGGATCATTAAACTACATTACCTCATACCTCATCATATATGGATTCAGCTGAAAAAAAGGGGTTTTAGGGCTTATTTTAACAACTCACAACCCACATTTGCCTGCAGTGTGAACATAACTTTATTGATGCAGAGAAATGTGTGAAAAGAATATATTTTGTGCTTAAAGTCAAACAAAACCCGAGACATGACTTTCTTTTAAATCTTGTAGATAAGATCATAATTGAAGTATTTTTTTTCACATGTAGTTTTGCTACAGTCTCCACCTACAAGCATTAAACGGCTTTTTAAAATGATTGTTTTGCGATCTGGAATAAAATCTGTTCAAACAAAGAATTATAGAGGATGAAGAACTCATTTTTCACACTCACCATGTTTCAGTTTTTCTTCTTGTCCCCGAACACCATTTTCAGATCTGTGCAGGAATATGATTGGCTGAGCTCCAGGAACTAATCCTGTCCTACTTTAGGTCCCAGTGTTGTGTTCAATGAACGTCGGAGCTACAAGTTTTGTTCTCTTCTCTTCAGTAGAGGCGTGTCCCTCCCCAGCCTGATCAGCAGCAGCAAACACTGGCGTCCTGCAGACCCTCCCCGTTCATCAGCCTTATGGAGCACTGGGACCCCCTGCCAACCTGTGCCCCCCACCAACAGGTACAGACCAGAGATTTACCTTTTAAAACGATGTGAGGATTGAAAATATCATTATTTTTTGTTCCCAAAAACAGACTTTCAGCTGAAATGTGAAGAGTTTTCATGAATATTATTAATAGTAAATATTTAAAAGTTTTATTATAATGTTTTTACTGCCAGGCCAAGAACCAGAAGCGTGGTCGCTGCCTCCCCGCCCTCCAATGGCCTGCTGTCCTCAGCAGACCCCAGTCAGCTCAGCCAATCAGCTCCCAGCATCATGGAGCCCCTGCTGTGTTCCAACGCCATGATGCAGGCCAGAGCTCACATCCAGACACGTACGTGTACCACACACACACACACACACACACACACAGTTTTATGATTGACGTCTCTTCTCCTCTGCAGGTCTGGGTTCCCACAACGCTGCAAATGAGCAAAATGTGAGTTTCATTCTTTGATCTCGACCTCATTTTTTTTATTTTTAAAGCTGCTGCAGATGAAAATAGACAAAAAAAAGTGATTTCTTGTGTTTCTTCACCAGACAAGGAGGACAGAGCATATAAATAAAAATAAATCTGAGCGCTGAGTCTTGATATTTTGAGAATAAAGTCATAACTTTCTGAGAATAAAGTCAGAATTGCATTAGATTAAAGCCGTAATAGTTCAAGATTGTAATATTTTGAGAATAGAGTCGTAGCTTTATGAGAATGAAGTCATATCTTAAAAAACTCGTAATGGTAAAGCGCTCAGAGTTCCCTGTGGAAGTGAGCGTAACTAACGTTGATATCCCTGAAGTCGACCACTTCCTCCTCCACAATAAAAGAGGCTATTTGATCGATATCAGTCTGGTTCTTTGGTCGGAACAAACGCAAACACCTGTACAGTGGCTTTAAAGTCCTTAAAGTGATAACAGTGGTGATGAAGGACCAAAAGGCTTCACCATGTGTGAACAGACAGATATAATGTCACTAAATATTCTACATTCTCCATAACGCACGAGTAACCACAAAACACACACAACATCCTGTTTGTAGTTCAATTTTATTCTCATAAAATCACGACTTTAATTTCAAAATATTACGACTTTAATCTCATAAATTTACAAGATTATTAAGACTTTATTCTAATCAAATTACAACTGTATTCTTGAAATAATTCGACTTTAATCTCGTAGGGCCCAGATTTTGTGCCAGGACAGTGATTGGCTTGACACCATTTTTGATCTAGTTTGTTCTGTGTAAGCCTGAAAATAAACATCAGCCATTGTTCTGCCACAACGTTCAGTTTGTGGAAACAGCAGAAATTTATAAAGTAAAAACACTTCCATGCATCAGTCTGCAGGACTCCACATCCCACAATGCAATGCACCAAAGTTTTCCAACAAAGTCAATGTCAAGTATTAACAATTGAGATCAAAGCCAACTTTTGTCAACCTAGTACAGTCTATCTTTTTCTCTAATTATTGATCTATGAGGCTAAACTATGGCTTTATCTTCTTAAAAAAATGTCTCCAGCAGCTTTATATCTTTTTAAAAGTGAATGAAATCTTATAAGTTAAAGTTACTGCAAAACAGCTGCGAGATTGTATTGCATTAAAGCCAATAGAAACTTGTTCTTATTTCTTTATATTTGCTGTAATTACAAATAACTAATGTTTGTAATTACGTTCTTTGTTTTCCTGCAGCTTTCAAAGGATCTTTGGTCAGCTTTGCATCCACGGACACCGAAGCTGTTGGCTCCTCTGGACGTCCGTCCTGGAGACACCACAGCACGTCCAGCTCTACGACATCGTCTCCCCCTGAAGCCCATCAACCAGAGCCCACTGAGCTCCAGGTCTCTTCACAGGAGAACAGGGCGC
This sequence comes from Gouania willdenowi, assembly GCF_900634775.1. Classification (NCBI taxonomy): domain Eukaryota; kingdom Metazoa; phylum Chordata; class Actinopteri; order Blenniiformes; family Gobiesocidae; genus Gouania; species Gouania willdenowi. Next base: position 3,566,266 of record NC_041064.1, read on the forward strand.
TCTCTGGGAGCTCCACGCACACACAGCAGCTGTCTCACTTTGATCAACTTTGAGGATGACGAAGGTGGTTTACGTGTGCACGAAGAGACGAATCAGAAGTTGAAGAAAGCATCAGGTGGTGATGAACACACAGACTTATTTTACACTGGGAACGATGCGACACCCTTTGTATCGACATCAGAGGAGGAGAAGAGTGAAGGAGACATATTTAACCTGAGTGGTGATGATGATGATGATGATGATGATGATGATGATGATGATGATGATGATGATGGTGGGGCTGTTATCTGTTCTGAATGGGTTTACACAAATGGCAAACCGGACATTGTCATCACAGCAGATAGAAAGGTCAAAAGAAGCCCAGATGAAGGAAACACAGAGTTTGAAGTCTCTAACGTCATTCCAACGAGCAAGGACGGAATATTTAAAGTTGTGAAACTCAAACTGAACAAGGAGAAAAGATCCAATCACAGCTTTGAACAGAAGGCGGTTCCACAGGCCAGTCACTCCTTTAACACAGTGGCACACAAGCCCAAAGCCAATAAGAAGAACTCAACGTATTCGTCACCCGTCAAAGAGAAAACCAGGAGAGGTCCTGATCCGTCTGCCACCAAGAATGTTCAGTCAAAGTCTAAATACGCCTCCAATAATCCATCACCACGGAAGAAAGTCTCTGAGCATCTGCAGAACAAACGAGCACACGACAGGGTGAGCATCAGCCGAGGCAGACGCGCCGCCGTCAGAGAGACAATCGCTGCTCCGCACTCAAAGAAAGCCTGCGTTGGTGCCAAAAACCAGCGCTCCAAGTCGGTGTCGGACCTCGTCACCTACGAGGACATGTTCCTGCAGATAAACAGCGGGGACGAGGGTCCGGCCATCTACGAGATGTTCGCCGGTCCTCTTTACGACAACCTACGTGTCTCCGCCTCCAGTGAGAAACGCAGGGAGAGGCACGTCCAGTCGGCGCCGGCGAAGAAGAGTCAACCAGGCCACAAACTCAAACACAGAGCGCCAAAACCAAAACCAGTGCAGAACAAGATGAGGAGGAGCCCCAGTGAGAGCTCAGTGGTTTCCACTAAAGCCAAAGCCAAACCACTTCCTCCCAAGGTGAAACCACACCTCCTACCCGTGTCAGAGAAAGGTGTTTACAAAACCAAAGTTGTCCCTGAACCTCCACCTGAGGTCCATCAACTTAAAGCTGTTGATCTTCCTCAAGAGCGAGTGAAAAGTCCCCTTCTGTCCACTATAGAGGAATCTGAAACACTCACATCTGATGATAAAACCCTGACGAGACAAATAACTCTTTCTCACGCTGAACATTTAAGTCGTATTTACCCGAGCGTGCACGAATCCGAGGTGAGTTCACCTGCTGTGAAGTCGCCCGTGCAGCCACTGAGCGCTCACCAACCAAAGATCAACACGTGGACGTCTTCCTGCACCAGCACCAGCACCAGCACCAGCACCTGCACCAGTAGCACTCACCAAGGTTGGGGTCAATTCCATTTTTAAAATTACAATTCTGTCTTCAGTTATCCATGTTCAATTACAACTAATTTACTATTACGTTAACCAGTGTTTTATCCTTTTACAATTATTACTTTCACCCTGAAATCAATTACATTCTTCATTTCTAAAATTAAATGACAATTACGGAGTCTGAAATAATTAAGCTCATAAAACCTATCCTTCCTCTTGTGTTAGCTTCCTGTTAGCATCTCTTATGATAATGGGTCCATTTTGACCCATGTCTTAAATCAGATCTAAAATACACTAACAAATATTATCTATATTCTAATTTATTCACCAGTTTACCAGAAGTACCTGGACGATGTGGGGGAGGGGCCACTCACTGACGACCTGCTGCAGTGTCTGGCAGAGGAGCTGATCTCATTGGACGAGAGGGACGCATCATCAGCTCTGACTCCTGAAAACTCCAAACAGAGCAAACAGAAATCCAACATTGACGAAGATCCCGTGTCTGCAGAACGTTCAAACCCTCAGGTGAACGTCAGGAGAACTTCCTCCTCTCTGTTACGTTTTATCAGCTGTAAATAATGAGAGTCAGGATGTGTTTGATGTTAGTTTTAGGTTAAACATCCACGAACTTGTTTAATCTTTAGTTTTCACAATTTTTAAATTTCTACCTTAGATCAGGAATTAGATGATGGACGAATTCATTCCAGACATTAGCAACGAGCAGCCCTCTGTCAACAACGAATATAAAATGACTACAAACAAAATGCCAACGAAACTGCACAATTAGACAGAAAAATACACAAAATGATGACAATAGCACAAGATATATAACAAAAAAACACACATTGTGTGAAGGTTTCATCCACTTTGATCTCCTGACATGTTTCAACTGACACCTGCCAGTCTTTGTCAGAGGCATCTGCTGATCGCTTTGATGTTTCCTTTGAAGGCGCTCAAAGTGGATTTCCTAAAGAATGGCTAATAAATGAAATTGTAACATATTATTTCAAAAGAACACAAAAAGAATCTTGCCAGAAAAACACACAAAATGACTCGAAAAACACACAAAATTGACAATATTGACAAAAAAATTGACAAAATAAAACTCAAAAAACACCAAGAAAACATCTCACAAAACAACAACAAAGACAAAAGCCTTTGTTTTTTCCCGTGTTTATACTCAGTTTGGTCTTTATTCTAAACAAGCATGCCTGGAAAATGTGATTTATTAGGTCCAATCTCTTTGAATCTTTCCTTTGTGAAACGCTTCCCGCGTTTGCTTGAACAGTGTGTGTTTGTGTGTGTGTCCACGTGGTTACAGGTTGTTTCAGTCGACGGTGGCGTTCTGTTTGGCTCTGGAAACGTGGACGACGCCGTCACATGGACCAAGGGTGAAATCCTGGGCCGCGGTGCTTATGGCACAGTAGGTTTGCTTTCTATGCAATTTAAATGCACATCATTGCTGTAGCTGCCATTGTTGATCCTCCGTAAATACTGATGTGTTCTGCTGACTCAGGTGTACTGTGGTCTGACCAGCCAAGGTCAGCTGATAGCGGTGAAGCAGGTTCCTCTGGACTCGTCCGACTCAGACGCAGCAAAGGAAGAGTACGAGCGGCTGCAGCAGGAAGTGGAGCTCCTGAAGGCGCTGCAGCATATCAACATTGTGGGCTTCCATGGAACAAGCCTCCATCAGCACGTGGTCTCCATCTTCATGGAATACATCCCAGGTGGATCCATCGCTAGCATCCTGCACAGGTTTGGTCTGAAGCTCATCAGAGACAGAGAGAGAAAAAAAAAAACATGCGTCTGATGCACGTTGTGTGTTTTTCAAGGTTCGGTCCACTTCCTGAGCGAGTCCTGGCCCTGTACACCAAACAAATCCTGGAGGGCGTGGCCTTCCTCCACCAGAGCAGAGTGGTCCATCGGGACCTGAAGGGAAACAACGTCATGCTGATGCCGACTGGCGTCATCAAGCTCATAGACTTTGGATGTGCACGTAGGCTGAGTTTCCTCAACCACACGGCGTGTAACAGTGGAGACCTGCTCAAGTCTGTGCACGGAACTCCTTATTGGATGGCCCCGGAGGTAAAGGCTGGGTTAGAACTGTCTAACATACTACTCATACTAAGTCTGACGTCTAAATGAGTATGTAGTGCGTTCACATTAGATAGTATGAAAAGATTGAGTAGGTGAGAAATACCAGGATGTATACTATGTGGCACATGTGTCCAGTTCAAGGCCCAGGGGCCAAATCCGGCCCTTTTGAGCATCTAATTCGGCCCACAGGAGGAAGGAAAAATTACAGAAAAAACATGAATCATTGTGTAATTTACAAAATATTTCAGTTGTAAATAGATGTTGAAAGAAATCTAAATTTTCCTCAAATTATTCCACAAAATCTCCCCAAATTAAATAAAAACTGGTAAAAAAATAAATAAATAAATAAGGCAAATCAAAGGACATTTAAGTATGTGTAACTTATTGCTCAGATATCGTTGATGCCTTCTATATTTATTTATGTCTAATTTATAACTGGAGGTGCAAACTTTGGCACATTAATGTTAAAATTGTTTGTTTTCCCGCCTAAAACCGGCCCATGGCCCACTTGTGATCAAACTGGTCCGTATTTGGCCCTTGAACTAAAATTAGTTTGACACCTCTTCTATATGGGGACATTTTTTAAGTTTGCACGGTGGACAGACTAGTCATACTTAACCGTCCCATGATGATGCATTGCAAACGGAACTTGAAATCAGCTTCAAGCTAAAAATCAAACATCCCCTTTTCAAAATTAAGGCATTTCTTCATTTTGTGTGTTTATGTTGTCATTGTATGTGTTTTTGGAGTAATTTTGATGTGTTTTTGAGTCTTTTTTGTTCCTGGGACCGGCTTCAAGCTAAAAATCAAACATTCCCTTCTTCAAAATAAAAGCATCTCTTCTGTCTTCCATTACTTTTGAACTCTTTTCTAAATAGGGCTCTTGTTTTGAAGTTATCCGGAAGTTTCTTCAGTAGCACAATGAAGGGTCTCTGAAAATCTCCATAATGTGTGAATGAAAGGTGTCTACGTGAGTTTTATGAATCAAATGAGCACATGTTGATATTTTGCTTTCTCACTTCAAATGTTTTCAGAACTTTCAAAGTAAAGGTGGAGAATCAACAGAGATATTTAGCCTCAGTGTGAACAAGGTTTTTGTCAATGTCGGTTCCTTGGGAAACTTGGAAGTATACTTCAGGGAACGCTCATCATACTAATAGTATATAGTAGACAGTATATACTCACTGAGTTTGTAGTGTGTAGTACGGAGTGTGCGTTTTCAAACAGCCAAAGTCCGTGAGCTCTGCTAGCTAAACGAGCTAACCAGGTACAGCTGGATGAACTCACCCACTGATTGTGTCTCTCTCTCATTCGTCTGAAGGTCATCAACGAGACCGGATACGGCCGAAAGTCGGACATCTGGAGCGTGGGCTGCACGGTGTTTGAAATGGCCACGGGGAAACCCCCCCTCGCTCACATGGACAAAATGGCCGCCTTGTTCTACATCGGCGCCCAGAGAGGATCGATGCCATCGCTGCCCGATGTTTTTGCACCCAACGCTGTGGACTTTGTGACCGTCTGTCTGACCAGGTGAGACCACCTGTGCCTGTACGCCCTCCACACATGCTAAAGGCTAAGCTAACACTCAGACTCGTTCTTCCCTACAAATAAAATGAAATAACTTCATTTAAAGACATTTAGAAAAGTTTGATCTTGTGACTTCAGCCCTACATTTCTAGGTTTAGAATACAGTTAAAAATGTTAATTCTTAGTCCTTTTAAAATTCAAAACTGGCTGCACAAATGTATGGTACTGGAAAACCTTTAAACACCCAGGAATAGCTAATGATTATTTTCAATTCCTGCAAAAATATTGCAAATGTTTGTCTTGTAAAAATGGATGATTTGTTTTGAAAACTGAATAAAGAATGGGGGTGGGAGATTAAAAAAGTGCTACTTAATCCCACTCCCTTTATTTATGTTTATCTACAGTATTTATGTTAATACGCATCGTGTATGTTAGCTATGTATGCTACAAATGGAAAATGTATGTACACATACTACGAAAGCTTTTCTGTTTGTGTTAAAGTGCTCGAAATAAATAAGTTACGTTATAATTTTGCTCCCATGTGAACAATTGGATATTTCTTTATATTTATAACTAAAAACGACCCTTAGTGTTAATGGTCATGTTGTTATACAGTCATTTTGCCACCAGATGTCGCTGAAACAAAGCGTTTACTACTTTATGTAGTGGAATACTTTCTAATCTCAGTCTAAATAGGATAAAATGAGTGAGATTGAGTCATTGTTTCCTAATGTTTCCTCCTCTCATTCCTTTAGTGACCAGAGAAGACGTCCGTCGGCCAAGCAGCTGCTGAAACACTCGTTCCTCACAGGTAAAACCTCAGAGGTTTGTTTAAAAACGCACAAAGGAAACTGCTGTCCTCACCGAGGCCTGTGCACTTAGAAGATTCATGACACGAGGATTTAAACGGACTGTAACGACTCAGCACATTTCTACATGGACGCAGACACTTGGTCAACTCGTGCTGAGAAATAAGAACTTATAACATGTGAATATGTCTGTAATGCAGTGTACATGTGCCAATTTGGTGATGGTTTATCAATGTTAACAGTTCAGCTAACTTTCACTGTTAAAATTGTAGCTACCAAGAAAACACATTTAAGCTGCTGGAGATTATTAATTTTTTTAAAAACATATATATATTAAGACAGTGTGAACCGCATCAATTGCTAAAAAAACAAAACATGTAAAAGGTTGAAATTGACACTTAATGGTTCACTTTCATCTCCACTGTAAACACTCGGAAAGGTTTGATGCATTGCATTGTGGGATGTGGAGTCCAGTAGATGGATGCATTAAGGGTAGAGATGTAACGATTAATCGCAAGGCAGTTAAAAATCGATTAATAGGTATCACGGTTGATATCGATTTTCTGAAAATTAAATCGCAGTACTTTTTTCCACAAGTGTAGGCGGTGGGCGGAGTCTGCTAATACTTTCTTTCTGGCCGCCTTCTACTCTTAAATATGTTAATAAATGTGCCAAGTTTCACACTGATTGGACAAAACCCCAAGGAGGAGTTAGAAAAAAGTTTTCACGATTTTTTTTTTTTGCCAACAAAACTCAAGGCGGAAATGGGCGTGGCCTAGCTCAGCTGATTCAGTGCTATTCAGGGAATCTGTGGATATAAGATGAATTTTAATGTGCAACACACGATGTGGGAGTTATAGGCCAAAACAAGTTGACCTTGGTTATAGCGCCACCTGCTGGCAGACATTGATAGTATTGATACCCTGAAGCCACACACTGAATTTATTTATCCTATCTTAAACCGTTTCTGAGACAAGCTGTCCACTATAAGTCGGACGAGCAAAACAACAGAAATGTGTTGGTACATAACTTAGGCAGTTTTTTGGGGGGGCAAACACAAAATCACAGCAAGAATGAAGTAAAAACACTTCTATGCATCCTTCTACGGAACTCCACTTCCCACAATGCAATGCAGGAAACTTCTCAAACAACGTCCTTGCAGCGGAGATGAATACAAACTTTGGCGCTAGTGGCAATTTCAACCTTTTACATCTCTTATTTTTCTCTTGAGATAATGATCTTTGACTTGATTAATGTTTTTCTTGATAACTAATATTTTTTACTAATGTATATATATATAAAAAAAAACCTCTGAATGGCTAAATAAAATAGTACCAGGAGACATTCTGTTTCTTTTCTTTTAGTCGTTAAAATGACAACCAGAATCAACGTTATGAGGGTAGCAGCAAATGTCGCGTTTATTTGCAATGTTGAAATTAAAACCAGAAAAAAAGTCGACTGCTGCATCAACCCCAAAAAAACTCATAGGGTGTCGACATAACCCCACGACTGAATACTCGCTAACGACCTGATGAATGGGATGTAAAGCATAATTAGGATCTTCCAATAGATTACAGACGTTAAAGGTTTAAGGAAAGACAAATAACTGTTATTCTCCCACATTTATCTGAATGTGACACTAAGACGTGAGGAAGACAACCTTTGGCCTGGAGCTGTGGATCTTTTGGTAAGTGTTGATATGCCTATTATTAATGTAGTAACAGGCTGTAGATGTTAATAACAATCATTCACACCAACATAAAGTCTTTGTACATGTATATTTTTTATCTGGTGATACTTACAAGCAGCTGAACCTGAGTAGACAAGGTATATGGTTTTGTTTTGTTATTTTAACTCTTAACATACAAAAATGTATGTATATTCATCTTCTTTTCTCTCCTGTAAACAGCAAAATAAACAAACACTTCTCTTTAAGTCCCTTTGATGATAAAAACATTATCAGACGCATTATTGTTGTGGGTATAGAGAGGAATCAAAACTAAGTCTTTTTTTAAATCAAACTTTACCCTAAAAGGCATTTTTAAATGGAAAGTCAAAACTTAATCCATACAATCACAACAATGTGATTAAATTAAATTATTTGTTTTAAAACTAAAAAAGGGGAAGAAAAATACAAATAAATTGCACCATTCTTTCTTTCCTGTGTTTTTTTTTTTTTTTTTTGCAAATACCTGTTATTGTTTCATTTGGAGACGTGTTGGCCACACTTCAACCATAGCCCACCTCACACACACACACGTGCACACACATGCACGCTCCGAACAGCCCGATGATGGAGGAAGAATAACCAAAGCAGCGACAGATAGACGGAGACTGTAGTCACGGCAACAAACGTGAGTGAGGAAAGGTTTTCTCTCCTTCAGACTCGGCTTGTCTCTCAGTCAGTAAAGGGTTTGTTTTCCTAGGGCACTTATTAAAGGAAAGGGAGCACGGTCTGAGTCCGGGGGCAGTTTGTAGCCATGGTGTCAGTGTGCTGGCGTAGGGCCGTCTGTCAGGTGGAGTCAGTGTCTCTGCTCCCCCACCTCCTGTGGCGACTCGCTGTGAGGCGGGTACTGCTGGGAGGTCCGCAGCCCACCTACGGGCGACAGGTTTGAGAGGAAGAGAAACAAGGATAGGGAAGTAAGGGGGAGGTTAGCAAAAGAGCTGCAAGCCAGATGAGACACATCAGCAGTAGAGCTGGAAGGATATATGGGTGGAAGGAAAAAATCGATTAGACGATATATCGCGATATTTCACAGCTTGTTTATCGTATTGTCCAAATTTTTTAAATAAATTTTTTTTTAATTAAAAAAACTATTAAATTGCGCTAACATATGCATAGCACGTAAGGGTGTGCGATCTGACGACATTAAGATCGTTAAGGATTACAACATGACGACGATCTCCCAAATCACAGAGATCGTAGACCTGTCTGTAGTTCACATTTTAACCCTTGTGGTGCCGTGTCTGCATCGTGTCTGTGGTCCAAACACAGAACACCCAATGGTGCATGGACACAGAGTTAGCTGTGCTGCTTCCTCCGTGTTAGCGACTATCTGTTAAACTCCATTAGTTCTGAATGTTGAAGCACTGATGTTTGAGAACACTGCATGTGTTTCTCTTCTATAACTAACTCTGTCGCTGCGCTGTAGCAGAGAGCTGCTGCTGTAGCTAACGGGGCTGTTTCCACATTCTTAAAGAGTTAGTGTCCTGAATGTGATTTACTTTAAAAATTACTTTCAACAACTCAGAGCTGCCCTGAAAAAGCAACACTACATAATTTAATCACATTTCAGCCTTAATGAAGGAAAAAGTCAAAAGTGATACAAAACGTTATTGTGCTGCTAGTGATTAATAAAAGGGTCTTTGTGGCATTTTTCTTCACTGACTTTGACCATTGTTTTTCTTGTAAAACTATTGATAAAAAAAATAAATTAAGTTTATATCACCTATTGCCATTTTGAGGAAAAATATAGAGATGTGAATATTGGTCCATATCACCCAGGCCTAATGTAACCAAAGCAGTAACGTTTTATCTTGTAAAAGATATGATTGTCTAAACTGTGTGAAATGAGGTGTTCACACTGCTTAAAGCTTAAAGGATTTTATTAATGTGTTACCTCAATAACAAACAGAAATCACTAGACTGATATGATGCCTTGTTATGTAGCAAGTGATGCTAATGCTACACCACTTTAGTTAAAGTAAAAAGATTGTGTGTGACTAAAATAACTTGTCAGCCTTTTTGTTTGATGGTAATTGTACTAGGAACCAGTTTGATAAATTGCTTACATACAATTAAAAAAAAAATTGATAATTACCTTGTCCTAAATGATCTTTTATTCCTTTTTTCCATTTAGGGCGATGACTTTAAGTAGGTGATTTGGTTTGTTTTAATTGGTAAATAACCTTGAAATAGTCTAAATGATTTGAATGAAAAAAATCGTGATCGTAATTTCGCAGAGAAAAAAATTGTGATATTTTTCCCATATCGCCCACCCCTAATAGCATGTATACTCCCAGTCACGAGGTGTCAGTGAACGCACCATCAGACCTTGTTAAACTACATCACTCCTCAATGTATTTTAGATGGAAGATGATTGTACTTTATTTGGATAAAATATACTGGGCACTTTTATAGATATAAAAAAATAATAATTGAAGAACGTAAAAGGATCAGAATCTGTTGTAAAAGATAAAAAATTTACTTTCTTGAAAAATGTAATTTAACAGTTTGATAAACATACTACTTGTTTTTGATATTGATGCTAGAATTATATTTTCTTAATCTCGCAACTAAAAAAAAATTAATTGAGTGCCTAAACACGATTATATGTCCAGAAGCGCTTATGTGTTGAATGGGTTGTCGTTACGTGAAGAGACTAGATTACATTCAAATCAATGGAAATGACACAACCTCAAGTTATCTCCCCTCAAGACTTGCGTGATTTGAGCGACCAGGTCAAGCGCGACCGAGTCGCTCAAAGTTGAAAAACTTGAACACTTCGAGCGACAACTCCCCCGTCCTTCACTGTCTGTGGAGCAGAGGCAGCAGCCCATCCTTCACACTGTGAGACAGCTGCAGCGGAGGCTTCCTCAACTTACCGGGGCAAAATTAAAGCGGTTAACTCCTTGACTACTCCTTAACTACTTTCTGTGTGAACTCATCCTTTAGTAACAACGTAAGTTGATCATTTAAAAAAATGCGGCACTGTCTATGATAAGTGCTGTAAACGTACGGCTGGAGTGAGAAAGAAAAGAAGTGATCAGACCTCTCTCTCTCCCCGTCACTCGGCTCCGTACACACACACGTTCTATCTTGAATCTCGATATATTGCCCTGGCCTAGTAATTTGCATAGATTTTTCAGCATATATCCTTACATCCCAACAGAGCAGTGGAGGTGAGGAGCGAGGGAGGAAAGACGGGGAAAGGAGAAGAAGATGCGGTACCTGCAGCACCCGGGCCACCCTTGGCCACTTTGTTCATTTTGGAGCAAGACGATGACGATGATGAAGGGTGGTGGTTGTAGCCGACGTCGGCGTGCACCCTCTTACGCGTTGACGACGAGGCTCCTGAAGACACGAGTAGCGAGGAAGATCCGTCCATGTGGCCCCGGATGAGCTGACCTAGACTTCCGGCTGGTCCCTCGAAGCCTCCCCCTCGGCCGTTCCCACTGTTGGCGTGGCTGTGCTTGTGGTGGCGATTGTGGTGTTTTTCTCTGCTCACCAGAGGACTGGAATGTTTGCTCTTGTTGTTGTTAGCGGCTGCGATGCTCTCGTCTGACGAGCTGTGGCGTTCTGACGAAGACAACTTGATCTTCATCTTGAGCTCGTCTTTGCTGAGTCCGCTTTTATCCAGCTGGGAGCTGCTGCTGCTGCTGCTCGGAACGGCCACGTGGAATTTAGGCGTTCCTTTTTCCCGCCGTTTGTCGTGACTCGATGATAACGAGGGGACTTTGATTTTCATGGGCGAGGCGGTGGTGGTTGTGGGTGCATAGGTGAACGAGGACGACAACGCGTCGCCGTCTCCTCCATGTTGCTCGTGCCGTCGTTTCTGCGCTGAAACGGAAAGCTCTGCGACGTGTTTCTCCCTGTATTTATCTAAGGAAAGTTTCTGTGGTGTGGAAGGCTGTGACGTAGGGTAAGAAAACTGAGGTTGCTGATTCAGTTTTCCTTTTCCTTCTTGTTTGATTGGAATCAAATCCATTTTCTCAGTCTTAATGGGCGTGTGCTGGATTAACGAGGAGGTGAAGGTTTGGGAGGAAAGCGCGTCATGAAGGGGGATGCTGATTGGTTCTTGCTTCATGGAGACCAATGAGTATGCAGCCTGGCTCTGACTCCCTTGGGGCCATTCGCTACTGCTAGATGGGTTGTAGGTCCCGGGCAGGGGGACGGGGAAGGCTGCGGCTGCTTTGGAGAAGCTGGGGTTGGAAGATGAAATCCCAGGAATAGAAACGTCTCCTTGGTCCTGCAGCATCGATGGCTCAGAGAAAGAGTTGTCCGTCATGTTGGAGTTTTCAGACTTGGGCTTTTTGGCCGCTTGCGTTGCCTTGAAGACAAAAGACTTTAGCACCCCAGTATCACCAAATCTCTAGTAAATTAGAGCTCTATGCTAAACAAATACGACGTAGCTCACCCTCCAGTTGCGTATTCTTTTTAGTCGACTCGGCGTCTTCTCGAGGATCTGCAGAAACTCGTGGGTGAGCTCTGAAAAGATGTAGAACAAAGGGAAGACACTGTTACGACAGCGGGGGCCAAAAGATGTGATCTGATCCAAGGGTCACATTAGGAACATTCATGCTAGCATTTAGAATAATGACCAATCACAGCAGTAATACAGGAAAAATCAAAGAGTTTGGTCTGTTGTAGTCGTTTTTTTGTTGTCATTATGTATTTGTGTTGTATAAGTCATTTTGAGTTTTTTCCTGTTATTTTGGATTTGTTTGTGTGTGTTATGAGTCATTTTGTGATTTTTAGAGTCATTTGTGTGTAGTGGTTATTTTGTCATTAGTCATCACCACTTGCCCATGCCTTATATATGAAAAAAAAGCAAAAAGAACAAATAGTTTTGTATGATATTGCCATCTTTCTGTGTGATGATGTGGGTTTTTGGTGTCATTTTGTCATCATATTGTGTATTTTTATTGTCTTGTATGTTTTTAGTCATTTTGTGTGTTTTTTTCCTGTCATTTTCAGTTTGTTTTGTCTAATTTTGGAATCATTTTTGTGCATATGTCATCATTTAGTAAATTTCCCTGCCATTTCTTATATATATATATATATATATACACTCATTTTGGTAGTGCATTTTCCTGTAATATTGGGTGCTTTTTTGCACATTTACTTTTTCACACAACACGTGTGTTGAAAAGAAACCTGAAACAATTACTGACATTAATATTAAGTTATGGGGATTTGTCTCTCACCGTCTAGCAGTTCCAGGGTGACGGAGCGGTCCACGTACTCCCACCAGTGTTTCCCATCAGTGGAGACTGGGATCTCCCAGTTGGACCATTTGCAGGCCAGGTGGATGCAAACGCAGGCGATCACCGTGGGCTTGTACTGGAGGCAGAAGGTAGTGAGGTGTAGGCTGGGAGGGGCGTGGCCAATGTGTAAAGGTTTGATGTGTAGAGTCAGTCCCACATGTAGAAAGAACAGAGAAACACAGAAGGAGCAGACAGCATTAACTTCCTGTTGGAGAATGCCAAAGTAAAACTATATGTTAACAACAAACACTGGCTACCTTAAAGGAATAGAGACTAAAAATCTACTTTAAAACAAGCCATATAACAGCTGAATCATCAAAAAGCTCTCCATGAATCAACCGTCAACACCAGATCAAAACAAGGATAAAAAACAGTATTTTGTTTCCATAAAAATATTAATGAGTCGTTTAAAGTTGTCTTGTCATCAAAGATGAACAAAATACAGATTTAAAACAAGTATCAAATAGTCAAACAATGACATTTGTATCCAAGTAAATCAAAATTGCACTCAGGAATCAAAATAGACACCATCACTGTGGCATTTAAATTAAAATTTTGGCAATTATTTGGCATCAAAAATTTTAAATTGTGCAAAAAATCTATTAAGTTAAAAATAAAAATACAAAAAATTACAATGTCTGGAGTCTGTCTGACTATCCACTAAAAGAATGAATATTTTTGAATATTTATATATATTTTTCAATCATTGAAATGTTTGGTTGACATTTTCTTATTAATTTTCAATCAAAATGAATGTGAAAAAACTGAGAACCTAATTCTAAAAACACATTTAGCACCATGAGCGCCAGCATCCAGACATTGTCATGTGAACCTGTTGAACATAGATTAAAAATACAACAATGCTGATTATTTACAAGTCGTGATGGACATTTTTTTCCTCTGAAGTAGACACGAACCTGGAAAAGATCTCCACAATATTCTAACTATCAATGAAAATAAATGACCATTAGATTGTAGGGGAATATAGAAATGCTATGTGTTCGATCATAGACACGTTCATATTGTGAAAACTGTTATAAAATCTAAAGAATTAGAAAATGTTAAATCTAACCAGAATGCAGACAAAATAATGCAAAGTTAAAGTGAACTTCAAGTGTTCAAGATGATCAAAGACACATTACTAATTAATAGAGGTGGGACTTGATGAAAAAAATGTATCTAATAAATTAGAGATTTTGTAATTAATTATCTAAATCAATCGCATAACAATATTTGACACGAGAAGCAACGTTTTCAATTTTAAATGGATTTTTGGTACATGACTGAATCAATAAACACAATAAATGAGTGCCAACATAATTTGTAAATTCAATTAAGCTATATTCATGCTTTTCCTGATTTTTAACATCACTTAGTCCAGAACATTCCTGAGAAGTGGAAACTCAACAGTGGAAAATAGTTGAATATCTGTGGCATGAAATAAACAGCAACTGAAAAAGCTCAGAGTTCTCGCCTGCTCGGACGCTCCCGTGTTCACCTGAGGACCCCTGCAGCTACTTAGCTGCCCCTGATGCTGCCTGTGTGCAACATCCGCTTCGTAACCCATAATCACCATCCAATAAAAACAGTGCATTTTTAATCAGACGCAACGGCACATGAAGCTAATCGTCATGTTTATTACTCGCAGCGGATCATTCTAGATGCGCACGCACAGATGTGAATGGTGTCTGGTTGAAATGTGTTCGAACATAAAGAGACATCGGCTTCATTTGAGTCGGACAGTTTGTGCCGTGTTCTGTCGGGCTAGGGTCTTTTTTTTTTCAGCTCTACTGTGTGCATCCTCTGCTTTGTAACCCATAATCACCGTCCAATATAAACAGTGTTCTTCATAATCTCAAAAACAAACTGAATAAATGAATCGATACATTTAAAATTAATGAGTTGGGGGGGGGGGGGGGTAACTACCATGCGTTGGGTAACGCCCACAAAACACAGCAACTATTTCTCCTCAAGTTCTCCCATTTCTTGTGTTGTGATTGTGCATCAGTAGTATGGGTATACCGGGAACTCACGTAATGAGAGGCGCTGTTTGGAATTAAAATAATATTTTAGTGCGTTATTTTTTGGTAATTAAATAATCGCAATTAATGCGATAAAGTCCCAGCACTACTAATCAATAATTAATAACATTTCTTCAACAAAAAAAAGCAGTACAAACAAATAAGTGTATGAGAACAAAAATACAAAATAAATAATCAGTGGTACTTACCGAAAACAGCTCTACGAGAAATGTTTACATCTGTGAAATCTTTAGCAGCTACTCAGGCTACCAGAGCGTCTTTTCTTTTAGAATTTATGCACTTTTTCGCAACCAAACAAACACGTGGCTTTTCAAGCGCACCACTACACTTCGCATTTTGCATTCAACCCATCCGTGCCAACACATGGACCCTTGTACAATACACCGCACTGCGGCTGGGGCTGGTAACGCTACGAGCCACCGCGTCCACCTGCCTCTGATGAAGAGGAGGGGAGCTCAGGGGGAGGGGCCAAGCGTCCCAACCACCACCAGCGCAACTAGGGCCCGTTGGACACTGAGAGGGTACCCTGCATTACAGGAAGCTATGGTGTGCAGTCAAAGTGCAACAAAGGAGGGGCAGGATAACAACCTGTTGGTAGCCATGAAATAGGAAGTCTGTGCCAGATCCTTGCTTGCTGCAAGAGAGAAAAAAAGGAAGAGAAAATCACAAGAAACCTCATTAGAAGTCCTTCAAACCACAAAATATGTTTATCATGATTTACAGCTCAACATTTACCATTGGTTATGCATTTTATACAACACTTATTGAGCCAAGACAAGACCTGCAAATTAAAAACGGGAAGGAAACACTTTCAGGAAATCTGGTGGGAAAACTCGACACATTTTGGTTCCTTTTAAGATAAGAGCTTCACTATGCTAAAACAATAGCATATAAATTGCTAACTTTACTGTGATATCAACAAGTCAAAAACAATTGAGGATAGCCCAGGGAATTTCATTCAAAATACTTTTTATTTTTGGGAAAGAACAAACCTCAGTCTTGGCCCAATCAGTGTCTGGCAAATGTTGTCATTTTACCTTTATGGCATTCAATCAATCAATTTAAAAAAAAAAAAAAGGAAAATGGAAAGAATAGATTATGTGGCTGAGATAGAATTTAACCACTAAGACTTCATCCCCCCCATGCCCACCCATGTCTGTGGTGGGACAAACAAGAGTAGAGGGCACAAAGAGCAAAGAAGGAAGCCTCTACCTCGCACTAGCTGGGAACATTTCACCACATCAGTGTGTGGGTGATCAATAGTAATTTCAAAGCCTGGAACAAAATACACGACAGGTGAGTTCAACACAGACACAGTTGGTAGGTGACATGTCATTCTGAGGTTGGACTAAAGGACCATTTAGTCAGTTATAGACGTCTGAATATGTGATGTGCGATACTCGTAATTTACATGCAATATCTACATCAGGGGTTCTCAATCTTAGGGTAGTGACACACTGGGAGGGGGTCGTCAGATACATTTAGGGAACTAAGAACATTTTCTGAACAATTTGAGCCCATTTTTGCTTATTTTTCTTCAACTCCACAAAACTGGCCACATTTTAACCTATTTTCATTGCTTTTTCTTACCATATTTTTTGCTCCATTTAATGAATTTTTGCGACATTATTCCCAATTTTGCCACTTCTCCAAATTCCGATGCCTTTTCTGCACATTTTTTCCGATTTCAAGACATTTTCAGCACTTATGAACCCTTTTCACTACTTTTACACCTAATTTCGCATATGTTGACCCATGAAATATGATGAATCACTTTTAACCTCGTCATCATACTTCATGCTTATTATTAGTTTTTTTTGCCGATTTAACCACAGTCACGATTTGTCATGAGCCTTATTTGCCAGTTTAAACTAATTGTTCCTACTTTTTTTTAATTACATTGCACTTTATTTTCATAAAACATACTGGACACTTTTATAGATGTAGGTGGTTAATTTTTTTATTAACAATTTAAAAACTTATCAGAATCTGTTGTAGAAGCAAAAGTTAAACTTTTTTGAAAAATGTAATTTGACAGTCTGATAAACATACCATTAGTTTCTGATATTTGTACTTGAATTACAGTTACCATTATGTTTTTTTAAAAATCAAATAAATAGCATTTCATACCATTTAGCACTTGTAAAGGCAAGATTTATAATTATTGATATTGCAATATATCAGGATGTAGATTGTATGGTTTAGTATTGATATATATATATATATTTTTTTATGGTGAATTCGTAAAGAATCTGCACATCACAGTTCAGAAGTGAAATTTAGAAAATATTAACATTAATTACGATTAATACTGAATTGTAAGTGATGAAATATTTCCACCACATACAGTTGGGACAAGTTATTGTGGAATTTACCCATCCCATAATTGTATTAATGACATGTTTGTTATTATCGCTGTCAAAAAGAAAGACATGTCACCTTTACAAGATTCATGGACAATTGCATTTTTTGAAGGTATCCACACTAAAGATAACAAAGAGGTTTCAGTTGACAAGAAGCTGCAATAAAAACAAAACAAACAAAAAACAGTAATGATCAATAGCAATGCTCCCGTATTATTAATGTTTAACCAGTTACACTTAATGATAAATTTAAGCGCTCTCAAGCCATCCACTCCAGTCACCACTACTTACCCAGGGTCTGCAGCACTATGGATTCAAGTATCACCAGCTCTTGAGCTTGCTGGAGGTATGCCTGAAGTTTGATAGACAGTCATTACAACACAATTGTAATGAGTCTATTACTCTAACCCCCCTAACATCTGATGATTGTAATAAAAAAGGCTCATTTTACCATTAGGGCAAGCCTTTGTCAGGTGCCAGTGTTGGTTATACACCAATAAGTGACCACCAGAGGGGCCAAACTAATACAAGACCCTTTGAAGCGGGGCAAGGGAACTAGCGTAGTAACACCACTAGTGTTATAATCCACAGCAAAAACCATCAACCACTGAGACAAAGTGGAAGTTAAAAAGTAAGGATTGGTACACAGACTTACGTTACTCTTAGTGTCTAAAGGTGATTCTTGTGGATTGAGGCAAGCATGTGCAACTTTTATCACATGCTCCAGTTTCCGGGGTTGCTCCTCCACTTTTGCCGCCAAGAATAAGGTCGTAGGAGATATTATCTAGGAGTAGAAGACAATAAAAATAAACAAACCACACAATTTATCCTGTGCAGAAAGGAATACACAAAACATAAAAAACATGAATACAAAAATATTTTAACAATAACAATAAACCAATAAGCTAGATACGAGAAGAGATTAGGTAATTAGTATGGTGGATGATAAATTATCTAACAAAATAATTCACAGCAACAGACAGACATAAAAAAAATGCACTGGAAGATTTTAACAGTCCAAGTCATAGGTAACAGGAAAAATTAATTAAAAAAAAAAATTATAGTATTTAAAAATAATAATAAATAGTAAAGTAGATACATTAGTGCAACTGAAGACAGAAAACATGTTTTTGAACTTTTAGTAGCAGAGTACATTCAGGTATTAAAAAATACTTACATTCCTGTGAAATTTGGTGAAAGAGTGGTTCATATAGAATCTATGCATGTAAACAATTGCTGTATTTATTGTCAATTGCGATCTGAAAAAGCAAAGTGAAGGAAACATACTGTTTGTTGATGTACATCCTATCACTAACACACAGAACAGCACAGAATATTAATAAAATTGTGTAATATGTATAAAACAACAATTTTAACCAAAAGAAGAACAGGATTTGGCACCAAACGTGAACATTTGATCGAGACTTTAATTTTATTGTTGATTTTCAGAATCAGAATCAACTTTATTGACCAAGAGTGTATGAATACACGAGGAATTTGTCTTGGTGACCTGTGCTCTCTCAGATAGTGTAACATTAAATAATAACAATCAACTAGAATAAAGAAAAATAAATAAAAAAAGAAGTATAAACATAAATATAAGAGTAGCTAGACTAATATGCGCAAACTAAATAAAATAACAATAATAATAATGAAATAAAATAAAAATACAATAATAATAATAAGATAATAGTGCAGTAGTGCAGGTGAACATTTAAATGAAAATATTATGTCCATGAACATTCACAGTGACAGGTTGATCCAGGGTTGTTATGTTTAGTTTTTAAGCTTCTTTTGGATTTGCCTGTAAATAAAATAAAATGTAATGATAGTCCATGTAATAGTTAACAGGAAGAATTATTTAAAAAAAACAGTATTTAAAAATAATAAATAGTAAAGTAGATAGTCGTGTTCTTTGAACTTTTAGTAGAAGATAATTTAAAAAAAAACCAAAACATTGATACTTGTAATTAAAAACAAAATTATTGTTTAAAAATACAATTTCGACCAAAAGAAAAACAGAATTTAGCACCAAATGTGAAAATTCGAGTGAAACATTTTGCTGCTTTTATTGTTGATTTTCACGCTTCTTTGGAACTTGTCTGCAATTAAAATAAAATGTAACGATTTAAGCTGAATATATAGCATGAGTAACAGTTGCAGTACACAAATGAGTATATTCAATTAGCGAGCTAAATGATAAAAACAGTTGAAAGTTTATAAGCCGCGGGAAGCTGCTATCTGTAGCTATTAGCTAAGGCCTTTAGCGTGCTAGTGTCTTAACGCCCTAGCTAGCACACTATTTAGCTAAGAGGAAAATAAGGCTATAACACCACAACTTCACATATAGTTATACGAGTGTAGTAACACTACCATTATCAGAACACATGGGTGAATAAGGTAATAGCACAGCTGCAGGATAATACTCTCTGCACTGAGCTAAAAGTGACCGCATAGCAGGCTTAGCCTAGCATAGCTAGCATCATGTCGGCTTGAAGCGAGCGGACTCATAAGTTTGTTTATAAAAGGATACACGTTGAGCCTCTGGCCCATGTCTTGGATCAGATTGGCGGCTTGCTGTCGGTAGGAGAGCTCACGGTCCGGTTCGACCCCGCACCGGCGGGATGGCGTGCTTTCCAGTTGCTCCCGTGTGAAAAACCATTTTGACGAAGGCCCCCGGGTCGCCGCCATTACTCCGGAACGATCGTCTGGGCGTCGAGAGAGCGGAAAGGACGTCAGGACAGCGCATGCGCGTAGGGGAGCCGTCTTCTTCGGGGGTTACTGCAGTGGTGGAGGGGAGCTTTGTAGCTGTGGTTGCTAACGTCATGTTGCTGCTTGTATTCTTTTATTTTGTGCAGTAGTGAGTCACTACAATCCACATATAGTTTCCCTACTATGTCTGCTCCTAAACACAACATCCTTCACCTTCCTTTATTCTCATTAACCTTTATTTGGACACAAAAACCACATTGAACTGACCAAGTGTCCTGGTTAATGTAAGGTCCCACTAATGTTTATTATTTTACAGGGTGTGTGACCCACTGAGTCTGCACATTGTTACATAACGTTTCCTTGTTATAAATGCAGTGAAATACATAACATTTCCCCACTGAGGGATCAATAATGCTACTCTATGATCATTAACTACTGCTAGCTTTTATCACACACAAAAATATGATTCACTTTAGCATTTAATATCTAACCAATCTAAACATTATTATAGTTTTTGCTTATATTTTTTTGTCATTTTGTGTAATTTTCATCATTTGGTTGTTGCTGGAGTGTTCTTGGTATCATTTAGTAAAATCTTGTATGTGTTT
Source organism: Gouania willdenowi (assembly GCF_900634775.1). NCBI lineage: Eukaryota > Metazoa > Chordata > Actinopteri > Blenniiformes > Gobiesocidae > Gouania > Gouania willdenowi. The sequence goes on from NC_041064.1 coordinate 3,586,887, forward strand.
TTGTTTTGTTTTTTGTAGATTTTTCTGTCATTTTGTGTGTTTTGTTTTAGTGTTTTTTTTGTTGCTTGATTTATGTTCTTCTTGCACTTTGTTTGTTTTAGTTCCCGCTTTGTGTATTTTAATTTCATTTAGTATATTTTTCTGTTATTTTGTCTATTTTTAGTAATCTTGTGTATTTTTCCACCTTTTTTAAGCGTTTACATTGGGGGGTGCCAGTGGCCCATATCTGAACTACTGTATGTGCATGTCTACCTTTTCCTTTATTATAATATACAGTTACCTTCCTATAACTCGTCTGTCTGCGTTTTGAGTGCACAGTGATTTCTGTGCGTGCTGGTAACCATGGGTCGATACAAAGTCATTTAACCTTGTTTTTCTAATATTGAGGGATTTGCTCATATTTCGCGTGTAATGTGTGAACTCTGCATGACTCATGCGACCAATTATTTCTTGTTGCTACTGACTCTCTCTTCTAATTTGGACCTCTTTCCTGGTCTAGCTAATAACTACTATGTCCTCCCATATTTTAACAGTGACATTTTCTTTATTCTACATGTAGCACAAATTAGTTATGTCATTTTTAATTGAGTTTGCATGATTTTTTTTATTGGTAATACAAAAAGCACAGTTGATGTTGTAAACATGACTCGTACAAATGCCCAAAGTTTAAATGATGTGATCAACATTCCACCTGAACGTTTACACCGAGGAAGAAGTATAATTTCACTGAAAATGTTCTACTTTTCTCTACGTATTTTTGATAACGAGGTAACTATGTATACAGAGATTTGCTACAGAATCATAAGTACTGTATAATGTACAGCTGGATCCCAGAGTCACACAAACTGGTCTCGTTTGAGTCCCAGAAATTCCAAAGCGTTTCCGGCGAGAAGTTTATCCTGCAACGCAAAAACATGAGTAGATTTAGGTGAATGTAAGTTTGAATGTGTAAACAAACAGTTTAGGAAGTTTTCTATTACAAAACATTGCTCATAAATACTCTTCCTGTTCTCTTTTTGTTGTGACAAACATTACCTTTAGATCATCGTCAAAATCCACCATTGACTCAATCAGAGAGCCAGGCTGTAGTTCACCGAGTGGGAAAGGATAATCTGTTCCCAGCATCACTTTATCCTGAAAGATGAATGTATAGAAGTGAACAGTCAATACTAAACTACGGGCTCGCTGCTAAACTGGACTAAGTCAGTAGACATAATGTTTAATTTGGTGTGGCCGCCAAAGAACACGCACAGAATAAACAAAAGCATAGAAAAAAAAACACAGAAGATGCCTAAAAATGTACAATAATAACAGAAAAATATACAAAACATCAACAACCAGAACACTAAATGACAAAAATGAGACGCATACACAAAATGACAACTAAAATACATTAAAAAAACATCAAAAATATACAAATGACTCCAAAAACACACAGAATGTAAATAACAACACTCAAAAAGAAAGAAAAACACACACTATGCTTAAAAAATATACAATAATAACAGAAAAATATCCAAAACGTCAACAAAAATGACTCCAAAAACACACAGAGCATCAATAAAAACATTAAAAATCAAAGAAAAAAAACACAAAGTGACACCAAACATACACAAAATGATTCCAAAAACACACAAACCTTTTCTTCTTTCCTGTATTAATGCTCAGACTGGTCATTATTCTAAATGCTGACATGAATAATGAAAATGTGGCACTTGGACCTTCTTAATTTTGTGGCCTAGCTGTGATAAAAGTTGCCAATCTTTACTTAAGTCTACAATTCAATTTAGCAGAAGCTTTTGTCCAGAACAACGTTCAACACAAGCAAGAGTTTAGACTGGAGGAAAAACCCTCAGTAAGTGCAACACATGCTTCTAATTTACAGTAGAGGATGTTCTAAATGAATGCACTGGAAGTAGATGTGGTTTTAAATCAATAACATTTTAACATTCATGGCCTGAATCAATGGACACGAGCTCACTTTTCCAATGATGTCTACGAGCAGCTTTAGAGCCTGTGGGTCGTGCACTAGTGAGTCTGTGTAGAAGGAACCGAGGTATCTGCGTGGGTTACATTTGTTGTCCACAGCGCACAGATCTGGTCGCACGGCGTGGCCGTGTTCAATCCTCCCGACGGTGAAGGGGAAAGATCCTCCTGTGTGTCCATGATTAAATAAACACTTAGTAAACAGAGAGAACGCTGCTGTTCACAAGCAGAATACTGTGAATATGATAGAAATCAACAAACTTCAAGTTTATCCACTGTTATCCAGGACGTTTACTACTATTTGTGACATAGTATATTAAAGATGACTATATATAAAGATAAATCCTTGTTTTAATCATAAATTAAATGGGTAAAAAATGACCAAAAATGGTTGTGAAATGACATTTTAAAAATCACAGAAATTGGTTAAAAGTTACAATTTAGAGTGGCCAAAAATGGTGTCGATGTGTCAATATTGGAACATTTAGTTTAAACTGGCAAACAATGGGCAGGATCAATGGTGAATGTGGTTAAATTGGCAAAAAAAAATAATAATCAAATATGGTAAAAAGAGGTTAAAAGTGACAATAATGGGACAACATATGTGGAAAAGTGGTGGAAAGGGTTTATAAGTGCTGAACATGTCTTGAAAGTGGAAAAAATGTGCAGAAAAGATGATGTGTCAGAAATGGGAGTAATGTAGCAAAAATGCATTAAAAGGAGCAAAAATATGGCAGGAAAAAGTGACGAAAATAGGTTAAAATATGGCACGTTTGGTGTAGTTGCAGAAAAATGGTAAAAATAAATAAGCAAAAATGGGCTCAAATAGTTAAAAAAATATCCTTTGTTTCTTAAAGACATCTGATGACCCACGTCTCAGTGTCTCACGACCCCAAGGTTGAGAACCCCTGGATTAATTTATCATCCATTACCCAAACCCTGAAAGAATTGTTGTAATAAGGTGCAATTTCATTAAATAACTTCCAATTTAAACACATTGAGCCTAAAAGTCGTGTAGCGTAGCACAAAAAAGTCACAGAATTCATGGTGAAACGTGCGAAAAGTGACTCGTGACATCGTGTTTTACCTCCATGAGCGAAGCAGACTTTGAGTTTAGGAAATCTCTCAAAGATACCACCGAATATCATGGAGCAGATAGCCATGGTGGTCTCTGACGGCATACCTTTGAGCAAAAATAACAAACATTTTAACTCCCAGAAGGAAACGTCTTTAAGTGAACGACAACATCAAACATTTGATTAAGTTTAATGTTAGACCACAGGTATTGGTTTGTTTTCCTAAAGCTCATAGTTTAAGAGAAAGTTGTCGTCATGTTATTGATTAAAGCAGATGTTCAGTCCAGTATCTTTAGTGTTTATTTGGTTTCTCTCACCAACCAACCAGGGAAGCCAGTACTTAGCCATCCTCCCCTCAGTCTGCATGTCCCACGGATGGACGAACAACGAGCAGCTCATCTCCTCTGCTGCCTGCAGCAAACAGTGAATAAATGATACACATTATAAAAGTAGTAGTAGGGCAGAAAAGGGCAAAAAGTGGCCCCTAGCACAGACTTGAGGGCCCAGGGGCCACATGTAAAAAGACTCCAAAAACACACAATTTGAGACTTTTTTAAAAAGAAATGACTCAGACACACAAAATAGTTACAAAAACAACAAATAAAAAAACACAAATATATAGATAGATTTAAAAAAAAACACAAGAAAATTCAAAGAATGACTCCAAAAGAAACAAAATGGCAGCAAAAATACACAAAAGTGAATCCAAAAACACCAAAGAAAACCCGCAAAATTAGAGAAAAATGTAAAAAAAAAAAACACATGATAATACACAGGATAACTCCAAAAACAAACACAATTAAAGAAGAATAAAAAAAGGCTCCAAAACACAAAATGACAACAAAAATGCACAAAAATGACACAACAAAATACAAAATTAGAGAATTTAAAAAAAAAACAAACAAGGTACATGACTTTAAAAACAACAAAAATTAATATGACTCCAAAAACACATAAAACAACAACTAGACACACACAAAAGGAAACATTTATTAAATGACCCAAAAACATAACAAAAATGCATAAAATTTGGCAAAAATATGCAAAATGAAAAACCTTTTGTTCTTTCCTGTGCTCTGATTGGTCAATTTGTTTATCTTTTATTTTTACTTCCTATTACTGAGACTTTTTAGTCATTTTTTTGACGATTGAATGTGTTTACTGTAAAATTTCTTAATGTTCTTATTCATCTTTAGGCCAGCGCTTCTCAACTGATCTCACCCTGGCACCCATATTTTCGGCACGACCCACTTTTGGGCCCCGACCCACCAGTTGAGAATCACTGTTTTAGACTGTTTAATGTTTTCTGTTGATGATCAAAGTTGTCTATATCTATAGTAGAGTGTGATGATCACAGTAGTTTTTACTGACTCACAGCGTAGAAAGGATAAAGCTCAGGTGAGTTCAGATCCCAGTTGTTGACGTGGGATCCGATCTGTACTCCAGGGAAACCCAGCTCCTTCACACAGCGTCTCATTTCAATCACAGCCAGGTCAGGGGCCTGCATGGGGAGGGTCCCCAGACCCACAAACCTCTGAGGGTGGGCGTGCACCGTCTGAGCCAAGTCATCGTTTAACAGCACACACAGATCCAGAGTGTCGTGAGGTTTAGCCTGTGATTAGATTTAAAACACTTTAATGCATGTGAGAGTGTGTTTAGTCCAGGGGTTCGCAACCTTGAGATCAGGGCCCCATTTAGGGTCACAAGACACTGGGAGTGGATCACCAGATGCCTTCAAGAAGCCATTAGGAATATATTCTTTGAACAATTTGAGCCCATTTTTGCTTATTTTTACCATTTTTCTGCAACTCCACCAAAACTCACCATATTTGACCCTATTTTTTTCATCACTTTTTCTTACCATATTTTTGCTCCTTTTAATGCATTCTTGCTACATTACTCCCATTTCTGACACTTCTCCATCACATTTCAATGCATTTTCTGCACAGTTTTTGACACTGTCAGCACTTTTTCACCTAATGTCACATATGTTGACCTATTATTGTCACTTTTAACCTATTTTCTCCATATTTAATGTTTTTTTTTGCCAATTTAGCAACATTCACGATTTGTCCTGCCCATTATTTGTCAGTTTAAACTAATCAATCAATCAATCAATCAATATTATTTATTTAACCAGGTAAAAATCTCATTGAGATTTAAAAACCTCTTTTACACGAGTGATCTGGACAAAGTCGGCTGGCGACTAATTGTTTCTATTTTTAAATTACATTAGCCCACCCCCCCCCCCCCTTCCCCCATTTCTGCCACTTTTAAGCCAATATTCACACTTTGAACCCATTTTACCACTTTTTCTGTCTGTTATTTCCACCACCTTCAGATACAGTGGGGGACCTTTATTTTGGGGATCGCGAGCTGAAAAGGTTGAGAACCCCTGGTCTAGTCTACATGCATCACTCACCCAATAACTGAACATCACAGGAACTGTTGATAAAGCCTGGACTGTTACACCTGAGCAAGAAAAAACAGGACTTTAATGACTGGGTTTCTGTGAAAATCACTTACTAACTTAATATGATATAATATAATATAATGTAATATAATATAATGTCATATATACCATGTTGATCCATGTCTCGAATGCGTGTGTTTGCATCCCAGCAGTTTTCCTGCACCACCCTGAACAGCTTCCCATCCTTCATCATTTGTGCTTCACCCTTAAACACATCAACGCAAACTTATATAAATTAAATTATATAAAAATGGAAGCATTGATTTTAGGGCCGGGATATCAGTCATTTTCATTCAGCAGTTTAATTTATGTGAAGCACAGATTTTAGGGGGAGAAAATAGCAGTATTATTGGATATTAATGTTCACTTCTATATATAACTGATATGCACAGTATTTAAGGGACAGGCAATATCCAAGTAGCTTAAAAAAATCCTTGATTTTGTGACAAATATTTGTGTAGATTAGATCATTTTTTTGCTCATAAAATAAGGACAAAAAAGTTTTTAAAAATTAATGAAAAAAATCCTACACTATTCTCAATAGAATATAATTTTTCCATATCTTACCACTAATAATAATAATAATAATAACATACGTTTCTCTACGTAGAATGTTTGTATTTATTAGTTTTCACTTTCTCGATGAAATCGTTTCGAAAGAAAAAAATAAATCTTGTCAGCCAAAAACCTCTAAAATGTTATTTCTAAGCTATTATTATTATTATTATTATTATTATTATTATTATTATTGTGATTATCAGTGATATAGGAAATAAAGTCTACAGTTCCAAAACATGTCCACAAGAGGGCAGAATAGAGGTAATTGTTAAAGTTATGTTTATTTCTATTAAAAATGAATTTTATATCGTATTGTTAATTTGGGCTGCAGCTATTGATTGATATTAATAATGATAATAATGATAATGAAAATAATAGCAAGTATTTTATTGATTAATCAGAATCAGAATTACTTTATTAATCTCAGAGGAAAATTGCTTTCGTTACAGCAACTTAAGAAAAAAAAAATCACAAATAAAAGAATAAAATGTTTAACAAAGACTAAAGAAAGAATAAACATTAAATAAGTGTATAATTAAATTAAAGACTCTTAGAAATAAGGATCAGATACACACACATTATAGTAGTTAAAAATAAAGTAAGATTAATAATAATACAAATATGATACAGATATTCACAAAAATAATGCAAAATGTACAAATACAGTATATTACAGATTTTACAACAATCAAGCTGTGAGGTTACATTGATGTAATATAAATATAGTAACTAATCGGATAATATAAATATTTATTTAATTGGAGATTAATTTTAAATGTACAACAGAAAAATGATAATACCAGCCAATTTGTTGGATTTTAAAGATATTTTTACATTTATTTATTACATTTACATAAAGCAAAGTAAAAAAATAAATAAATAAATGCAAGCATTGTGGAAAAAATGAAATGAAAAAAATGAAATGAAAAGAAGAAGGTAACTAATTGATATATATATATACAGTAAATATATATATATATATATATATATATTTTTTTTTAATGGATGTGTTTGAGGGCCTGGAGGAATCATTGCAGCTCTATTGTTGATGTATCTGCATCAGGATGTTTTTAAACCATTGTTTTCTATGTTGTGTCACATCAAACATCAAACATCACTTCCTGTTGTTTCTGAGCCTCAAAATCTCTCACCTGACAGTGATGGTGAAGCTGGACGAATCCCTCGTATCCATACCTCTGAGACACACACACACACACACACACACACACACACACACACACACACACACACACACACACACACACACACACACACGTATGAGGATCAGTCTGTTTTAAAGGCAGCCTCACTATAAACTACTAGAACATTGTCATGTGACTTGCTTTGATGCGTCTCTTATTGATCGTGTCGTCCCATCTGTGACTGTGAGTTGTCGGTTCACATCCCTCAGGCCCATCATGGGCTCTAACTGTCTACACTGAGAAAAGGCTCTGACACGTGTGTATATACAGTAAATGTATCTACAAACGAACAGTAGCAGCGTTTTATCTCAGAGATAAGAACTTGTCATTAACACGTACCATAATATGTGTATTAGAGGTGTCCAGATCCAACTTGTCCACGTCCAATACGATGCCGATATTGCAGCCTTGAGTAATAATGGCCAATAACGATATCAATCTGATACAATATCAGCACAAATCATATTTACTTATGTTGTCGTGTGGGATGTTAGAAAAGGCTTGATCAGGTGACTATTATAGGTCGGCAGCCACTATTATATCCTGTTATCATATACCTTGGGCCATCACAAATCGATAACGACCAGCCCCAACTCGGCCCCGTTTGGTCTCAGGGGCCAAAAAACACTTTTTTTTTTAGGAAACACTTCTGGCGAAATGATGTACATGTCAATATTAAGGTACTGCAGCTACATAAATGCTCATATAACCCTAATATATCTGTGTCCTGATACATAGGGGAAACTACTAGAAAAAGATTATGGGGATTTCTGGCCTTTCGCTGTCAATGTTACCCTCAACATATCCCAAAAGACAAAAAAAAAAAAAAAAGTCTGTCGGCCTGACAAATTTTCAACAAAAGTGCTCATTTTCAAGCATTTTATTATACATATCACTGCCTCAAACGTAGATGAAAAACTTCTCGAGTTTATGAGCTTCATTTTAAGTCCACAATAACAATTCTATGTAGAAGATGACAGCAGCTATTCCTAAAGTTCTCCATTGTACCTCAAATTGGAGAAATCAGAACTTTCAAGCAACATACTGCTATAATACATGAAGTACAGTATATATGCATGTTGCAGCACTGAATAAAAGATCAATCAGAAGAGCCTGAAATATAACCTTGTAACCATTAAAAACCAATAATAAATAAATCTTCAAGGCCAAAGCTTCAGTATCTTTGACTGTGAGTGTTTAGTTCTGTACACTGCTGGATTGAAGTGCTGGAGCGGAGTCTGGAATGGACTGCTCGTCTCAGACATTTGAGATACAGACTTATTTTTGATGGTTTTTTTTTAATACCGGACCGGTTTCTACTATCAATATCGTATCGGGACAGCTCTAATATACGTGCAATGTTAACAGTCAAATGGTGATTATCTACATTAAAAAGATGACAGTGTTTGGCTACAACATATATATAGTAGCACCAACTCACAGAATGTTTCCTGTTGTAAATGCTGTCAATCATTAGCCACATTTAGCTTTACACAGTGACACAGACGTACAGACAGAGCCAAGGCCAGAGCTTATTGATTAAAGTTTAACCATCCACACACAACAATGATTTATGGAGTAGCAGCTTAAACTGTTGGGAATTCATCAGAAAAGTCACATTTAGCCTTTTGTTCTATTCAAAGTATATTATATAAACCCCCCAAATCACTTAGTGCTGAGACTTCACTTAATAATCAATAATCTGTGTTTAGGACCAGGCTGTCGTTGACGTTGATCGAACAGAGACCTACCTGCTTTAGGTCAGGCCATTCCTTTGGTAAAATGTGATTATGGATGTCAATCTTCATCCTAATGTCCACTTTGTGTCGAAGGCTCAGACCTGATGTCCACACTGAGGGCAGGTACACACGCCCCCTCCACCCCCCCCTCGCCATCAGCCAGTGAACCAATGATCTACAGGTGAACGCCACATCATGTAACATATTAAATCAACAGAGAAGGACTTCCTGGTGTAAGGAGGACACATTCATATTTTACTGCTGTTTGTTTATTTCTTTGTTGTTGTGGTTTTCAACCTTTTCAGCTCATGACCCCCAAAATAAAGGCTCCAGTATGTGGGGACCCCCACAGTAGCTGAAGGTGGTTGAACACAGACATGAACATTGAAGAACAGTCATGTGGAGACAGGACCATCTATAAGGGGGAATAAAGGGGAGATTTTTGGGGTCCATCCATAAAGTCAGTAAAATGATGGTCTATTGTTCTATGAATCTGTGATAACCATATTTATTTATTTATCTGAATAATATCCACTGTTATCCAGGAACGTTTATTATTATTATAGTCATCTTAAAGATGGAATTTTTTTTGTTTTAATCAGAAATAAAATGGGTTAAAAGTGATCAAAAATGGTGGAAAAGGTGATGAAATGGGATTTTAAAAACCACAGAAATTACTTAAGAGTTGCAAATCAGAGTGACCAAAAATGGATAGAAAAAGTGATAAAAAAAAAAAAAAAAAAAAAAAAAAAAAATTGGCATAACAAACTGTGAATGTGGTTAAATTGGCAAAAATAAGCTTGGAATATGGTGAAAAGAGGTTAAAAGTGACAATAATGGTCAACATGTGACATTATGTGGAAAAGTGGTAGAAAGGGTTTATAAGTGCTGAACATGTCTTGAAAATGGAAAAAGTTGCAGAAAAGTCAGTGAAAATTGATAGTGAAGTGGCAGAAATAGGAATAATTTAGCAAAAATGCATTAAAAGGAGCAAAAATATGGCAAGAAAAAGTGATGAAAATAGGTTAAAATATGGTGAGTTTGGTGTAGTTGCAGAAAAATGGTGAAAAAAAATTAGGAGAAATGGGCTGAAATTGCTTTAAAAAAAAAAAAAGAATTCTTAGTTTCTTGACGCCATCTGGTGACCCCCCCTCCCAGTGTCTTGGGACCCCAAATGGGTCCATTTTTTTTTTTTACCAAACCTGCCTAAATTCGAAATAAATAGATAGATAAATAAAAGTAAAAAAAAAAAAAAAAAAAAAAAAAAAAAACATAAATACATACAAATATAAAAATACGTCAATTACTAAATACATGTAATAAAATAAAATAAATAAATAAAACTGGAAACAAATTCAAAAATCCTATTTTCAATACACAAATGAATACATAACAGTAAAAATGAAATCATAGAAATATGAAAAAGATAAATATAAATACATCAATTCATAAATACATATAACTAATTAAAAAATGAAATTCGAGTAAATAAAAATATTCTGTTTTCACATTTATTTATTTAAAGACACAAATCTACCTCCATAGCTCTATTATCGCCCTCTAGCGGACACTCTGTGTATAATCATGTCTGATCACGTACAAAATCCATCCTAACGAGATAAAGCTGTTACAGTCGTGTTCGTTTTTGATAAATTCATCTCAGTGTTGTTTAAATATCAGTGTTGGAGTTTGACTTGTGATTTATTAGAGATACAAAGCGAAGTGACAGTGAAACAGTGACAGAGATGCACGTGTGATAGAGATGCTGATGGAGGAGGAGGAGGAGGAGGAGGAGGAGGCTGAAGTTGTTGGCACCGCCTGCCACACTCAGACTCTCAGCCATCGGACCCTAAACCGTGTGTAAGTGCAGCAGCAGCTTCTACCTCTGATGGAAGTCTGAGACCTGATCTCCATCTGCTCCCTCACCTCCTCCTGCAGCGGCTTCTCTGGACAGCTCTGGATGGCTGCTGGGCGTCGGGTACCGCTCTGAATCTGCTACCCCCCCTACCCTTTACCCCACCCCACCATCATCTTCCTCATCTTCTTCACCTCTGAGCCTCAGACACTGAACCATCCAGGATGTCTGAGCAGGTGAACCAGGACTCCTGCCCCGTCCCGGAGCCCACGGTGGTGGATCCGTGTCCGGGGACGCTGCGTAACGGCCAGTGCGTCCCAGAGGGGTTCACCAACCACCAGCACCAGAGCCAGAACCAGAGCCAGCCAGACAAGACCCCCACCACAGAGCCAGAGGCGTTCACTGGGGGCCATGAGATGAAGATCACAGACAGTGTGGAGGGAGAAGGTAAATACATCACTTTGAATTCATGTGTGTATAGTTCTAAGTTTAGGGCGTGGAACAGAATAAGAAGGAGAGTATTTTTATCCAAAGGTGGATATTTTTAGTCTGCATCTGAATAATGCATCAGTTTTACCTCATGATGGAGGAAGTTCTTTCTTTTCAACCCTGCACCTTTGGAAGGCAAGGCACATTTATTTGTATAGCGCAGGGGTGTCAAACTCATTTTAATTTGGTGGCCAAATACGGAGGGGAGCAGTGGGCCACAGACTGTATGCAGGGAAACCCCAGTTTACTCTTCTATGTACACATAAAATACACAATATGTAAGAAATAGACAATTTGCAAGCAATAAGTGGCATGTATCAAAGAGGGGGCGGGGATGCGGTGGATTGAGCAATGTTGTTCCAATTTTGATTTAATTAAGGGGAATATTATGCAATAATTTGAGGAAAATTGGAGGTTTTGCAAGAATTTTCAGTTTTTTCAACACTTTAACATTAAAAATGACTGCAATAATGCAATATAAGCACCAGGAAAACTGTGAGCACCTGTAAATATTGTTGAGCATCATTTACACAATGATTCATGTTTTCTCCATCATTTTTACTTTCTCCTGGGGCCGAATTTGATGTTCTAAAGGAGCTTTATTTGGCCCCCGGGCCATGAGTTGGACATAAGAAAAATATTTTAATGATCCATGTGATGCTGACTTCAGCTCTGCTGCAGTTTGTTCCACTTCTTTGCAGCATAACAACTAAAAGCAGCATCACCATGTTTACTCTGAGCTCTGGGCTCCACTATCTGACCTGTGTCCATAGATCTGGGAGCTCTGGGCTCCACTATCTGACCTGTGTCCATAGATCTGTGAGAGACCTGCTGGGTTCAGACCTGGCTAACATCTCACTGATGGATTCACCACCACATTTCTACACCAGCAGCAGAACTTTAAAGTGTATTCTGCGGCTGACTGGGAACCAGTGTATAGACTAACACTGGAGTAATGACCTCTGACCCCTTTGTTCTGGTTCAGACCAGAGCTGCATGGAAGTAAAAGCCTGCATACATTCTGATAGCGCAGGTCACATGCTCAGCATTATGTGATTGCATTCATGCATTCATTCATTCTCCTCCTGAGGTCCCAGATTATTCCTTCTCTTCTCATAATCCCAGTTTCCAACATGTGTGTCAAACAGCTGCTGCTAAATAAAACATTTAAGGCTTTTTCTTCTTGGGTATCACCAAGCCTCACGTCATAGAACCTTTGTTTTTGTTAGGAGTTTGCATGTTCTCTCAGCACTTGCGTGGGCTTTTGCTACAGTCTCAAAAAATTCTGAATTTTGTACCAATTGTTCCGTGATTATGCAATAGTCAAACCGTAAGTTTTTAATTTGATCAGATTTATTACTTTTTGAGATATGGACAATTTAGTGAGGGGGGGGGGGGGGAGTGTCAATTTTCGTGCATCCTTATTTTTTTTTCTCCATTTTCAGTTTCCGATATCTCAGGAACTACAGCACATAGGAAACTGAAATTTAGTATAGTAATACAGCTACTCTCAGAATATAGATCTGGTGGACATACCAGCTTCTCGAAATTGGAAAAAAGTTAGCGTAGAGCTATGAACATAGACTGTTCACATCACGAATGATTAGTCACAGATATGCATTGGTTCTTGGGTGACACGCTCTTCAAATCAATTTTTTTTTACTAATTTCATTGGCTCATAACTGCATGTGGGAATGTAAGAAAAAATCTGATCTCTGTTTTAATTTATAGTAAAAAAGCTTCCACTGTCCCACCCTGACTCCCTCTCCCCTGTTTCTTTCCCCTTCACCTAATTTGTTTAGGTTTTGTGACCAATTTTTCAACATGTTGGGATAAAAAACAATGACTGCTATCATGCGATATAAGCATGGTTGAAAATCATTGAGTTTGTGTTTTTCAAGGGGCTGAATTAGTTGCTAATTTACACAATGATTCATGTTTTCTGCCATTTCTACTTTCTTCTGAGGCCCAAATTGGATGCTCTAAAAGGCCAGATTTGGCCCCCAGGCCTTCTGTTTGGCACTATTTCTTCCAGTTTGCATTGGTGAAACAATGTTCCGCATCCTTCTGTCACCGAATTTTGTTTAAAACACATTTGTTTTTACAAACAGACATTACAGACTTAGCACTGTGAAACTCAAATTTTATTCCAAATCTAGTGTTGAATTAGTGATGAATAATTGTACACCAGTGAAGAGGGTGCACACACACACACACGCACACACGCACACACACACACACTCACACACACACACACACACACACACACACACACATGCACAGACACACACACTATGCATTTTTCACATTTACAGCCTTTTCCACCTCCAGCCCCCACATTTCTCATTTCTCTCCAATTTGCGTTGATGTCCTCGGCACAAATTGATCTTGTTATACACTTAGAAAGTAAACGATGCCATGTTCTAACTTTGAAAGTTGTGCTCGGAAAAAACACACACACACACACACACACATGCACGCACAAACACACGCACACACAGTGTGAGTCAGTGATTGAAGTTGAGCGCATGCCTTTGGTCTGATCCCTTAGGCAGGAATCATGTGAGCAAAGTGATTTACCAGTCTCACTTTCCTCCTCTGACACACACACACACACACACGCACACGCACACGCACACACACACATTTTTACACTTTTATTTATCAAACTTTCTTTGGTTTTTCTAAAGGATGGGTTTATAAATGAAAGAGGACATGAGTTTATTTTTCTTCATCCTACAACAAACGGTGACAAATCACATTTTGTTCTATTCAGTAACATTTACAGTGACACAGTGACAGTTACATATGACCTAATTTACCCTGAGTCAGGCCTTCCAGGTTGTTTTAGGTCGAATATGCAGAAGACACCATGTGAGTTTTTGGGCTTAATAAGGTTTTTTATGTTCCTTCATTCACACAGTTACGGCTAGTTTAGGTGGTGTTACATCAGCCAACACTGAAAGTCACGTGTCTTCGGATCTGTTTCATTAAAATAATGCTGCATGAAAATCTTGTGCAATACTAATCAAGCAGAAGAAATAACTGGGCCCCTAATTGAGTTGTGTGAGGCATAATTGTAATCTTGCGTTGAATTACCTTTGAAACGATATATCACATGACTATGTTCTCATAAATTTGAAAATTACCAGAAATGGGGGGTAGGCCCCCGGGCCCCGATCCTGGACAAGCCCCCAGCGGCTTTAACTTATTTGATTTTTAATGGCTATTTAAAAGAACATTGTTTTTTTTCTTTCCTAATGCACATTTGTCACACAGCTTACAACAATGAACAAGTCTAGTATGGTCTGATCCTGGACAAGCCCCCCATCAGGTTTAACTTCTTAGATTTTTAATGGCTACTTAAAAGTAAAAGAACATTTTTCATTTCCTCTTGCACATTTGTCAAACAATTTACAATCATGAATAAGCTGAATCTTGTCAGATCCTGGACAAGCCCCCAGTAGCTTTAAATTTTTTGATTTTTAATGACTACATAAAAGAAAAACAAGAGTTTTTATTTACTCTTGCACTTTTCTCATGCATCTTACAACCATGAACAGTCCTCATCTCGTCCAATCCTGGACAAGCCCCCAGTAGCTTTAACTTCTTTGATTTTAATGGCTACTTAATAGTAAAATAAGATTTTTCATGTTTCCCCATGCACATTTGTCACACATCTTACATCCATGAACAAGAATAGTCTCGTCCGATCCCGGACAAGCCCCCAATTTGTCACAGACAAATGTTTTGTTTACGAAACTAACCAAACAAATGTACAAACAAAGTTGGCTTTAGTCTGCGTGAACTCTAACAAACAAATGACAAAAAACATCCCAAAATCACCAAAACAAAAATCAAATCGAATAAAAATATACCACAAATATGTGAAGCACTGTTCCAGTAAAATGAACACAAAACCAGAGTGTGTGGCATGATAATGAGGTGGAGTCAGTTTTATTTTTTTAACTTCCTGTCCCTGAGCTCAGCTCCTCAGCTGTGCTGTATTAGTGTGATTGGCTCCGCCCACAACTCACCTGCAGCAGACAGAGGAGAGCAAACAAACACAGTAAGAAAAGATTTTCACATAAAAATACTTCCTTGCCAATAATGAAACAACCTTTATTAGGGTTGATGTTGTTTATGATTCAGTGAACATTAGCCTGTATAAGCGTTAAAATGAGTAATATATGGCCACAGTCACTGATAAAAACACTCTAAATACCATTTACTTTCCATACGAATGGTGTGTGCATTTGTTTAAAATTGCACTTGAGGGAATTTGTAAATTTTCTTTAGTCGTATCAGAAGCTACCGTAAGTAAGATTGTTCTTCTTCATTATTATTACCCCCACTCGTCTCCCTTTACTTTGTAGCCAACATGGCAGGTCTGAGGACAAAAGACTACGTAGGATGGCAGCCAACAGCAATAAAATCTGTGTTAGATTTAAAAGTTGAGCTCGATAAATAATGCATGAGTTGACAGATCCATCCTTCAGTTTCGTGACAATGAAAGAGCAGCTGCAGTCGGTTTGAATCTGGGCTCGTTTGTCTGTGTCTGCAGGCCAACGCTTCTCATTCTCACACAGCAACGAGGACGTTGTCATACTGGTCCAATCAGGAAGCTCAAAGAGGCTTTTGTAGATATAGAGACAACATTAGATATTAGAAATATATGGAAAAACTGTCAAATTGACCCCTGGAACCAGGAGCGGCGCAGGAATTGTGGGTGGGACCCCAGAAAACTGAGGTTATATATATAATCACTATGCTGCTGGTTCCAGGGGTCAATATGAAAGTTTTCCACATATTTCTATCACTGACACTGCGTTCCAGGCTGTTTGTTTGTTTGATTAAACTAAAGCGATGATTATTCTGAATCAAACACAGTAAGGCAGCATTATGGAGCATATTTCAGATACAAGGCATTCATAGTGATTTACGTAAGGCAGAGATAGGGAACTTTTATTACAGCTGGGCCACAAAAATGTGTTTGTTTGCTCGGAGGGCCACATTATCACGTTATCAACACTCACGTCAGCATTTAGAATAATGACCAATCTGAGCTTCAAAAAAGAGTTTTTATAGTAAATTTGTGTGTTTTTCTATTGTTCTGTGCATGTTTGTTGTTGTGTTGCTCAATATGAGGCATTTTGTGCATTTCTGTAGTACTTTTGTTTATTTTTTCCTGTAAAATATGTTTTTTGGAGTCATATTGTGCTTTTTTGCTCTCATTTAGCATTTTTTTTGAGTATTTTTTGTGTATTTCTGTTCATTTTGTTAGTGCTGTGGGTTTGCTGAGTCATTTTTGTGTATTATTGTTGTCGTTTTGTTCATTTTTGGAGTAGTTTTCTGTGTTTTTGCAGTATTTTCTGTGTTTTTATCTTGTCTTTAACTGCATACCTGCAATGATGAAATTCTTTGTATTTCTTAATTTATTCTTGCTTTTGTTTTGTGTATTTTTTGGTGATTTTGTACGTTTACTTTGGGGGCCGCATAAAATTAGACCGAGGACCGCATGTGGCCCCCTGGCCACCTGCACCATGCTCGTACCAAACCAAGCCTTTGAGTTCAATCAACTTCAACTCAACTTTAATGTATTTATCATTAATTGTGTGTTTGATTTTTAATTTGTTGGACATTTAGAAAACATTAAAGAAAAGTTGGGAAAGTAGGGAATTGTTTTCAAAGATAAAATGAATAAAAATTAATCATGAACTAAAACACAAACCTATGAGCTTTTATTAGTCGTGATACTTTTGCTACCTTTTTGCCTATCAATAATAATACACATATAGTTACTGTGTGTTATTACTTTGATAGACTATAGTCAGAAAAAGTACAACAAAGGTTATTATGAGATGGATGAATGAGAAGAACCTTTCATTTTCAATTTCAAATCAGCCAAATTCCTGTTTCCTGGTATCTACTTCTGTTTTATTGTCTCTCTTACTTCCCAAATTAATGCCATAACTGCTTAATGGGGATTAATTACTGTGAACCTTGTTATTTTTATCTCACACTGTTTTTCTGTTTTTCTCTTCCAAACTCTTTCCACTACACAAATGTGTGATATTCTCTCAAAACATGTTGGTGACGGTACATCCGGAGGCACTTGATGTGCATTTGTGCTTCACAAAATATCAATGAAATCATATTTTTTAATTTGATAAAGTGAGCGGAACAAACAATGCATGACACATCATTGTATTATGAAATGAAAGTTCTTTATCACACAGTTCAGGAAGTTTAATCCCATTCCGTGTGGAGAAAGTGAACATTACGTGGTTAAACTGGACAAATCACCTTTATTTTGACAGTGTTTCTGTACATTATACATGAAAAGGATGTCATGGTGTTTTCCAGTGAATAACGTCCCAGTGATGGTCTCTGTCTGCAGGTCTTCTTGAGAGCAGTTTACGGCTGAAGCCTCACGAGGCCCAAAAATACAGGAAGAAGACTCTGTGGGTGTGCTGGCTCTCCATCGTGGTCATGCTCATTCTGGCCGTGGTTGCTTTCAGTAAGTCTCTTTATCTTCATGCACGCAATACGTTTGATACACTGCATGTATACCATGTGTGTGTTTGTTTCTTACTTCCTGATGACTTACAGCCAATGTTTTCATCAGTGGCTGATGGACGAATGTCGCAAAAACGTGGTCAGGCTTCTGAAACTCTTGTAATGGGAAGTTGAATAAATAACAGTAACTTTTATTCTTTTGGAACATTAAACCACTAACTATTTAAAATATTTGTTGACTTGTGGTGCCGTTTAGTCTGTTTTTGGTGGTTACTGGCAACAGAAAGGTTTAAAACTTGTTGATTTTGTTTTTTAACAATGTATTAAATAGATATTTAATACATTTAACAGCTTTTTCAGTCAAAATGACAACTTGTGCTGCCTTTGGTTACTCTAAATAATCAGGAAATTTAAAGATGCCGATGTAAACCTCTTTTGTTTACCTAAAGAAAATAAAAACAGTTGTGACCCGAAAAAAATTTGTGATTTATTGGGGCGACAGTCCCAACTCTGCAGTATCGTAATAGACAATGAAGCAGAGAAGAAGAGCTCTCCTAACGGTCCTTTACTTTCCTTAAAACAGTGCGCTGACACGCTCTGGTGGCTGAAGTTAGCGAGTAATCACAAACCATTGAAGTGGTCCCATTTTTAAAAGGCAATGAAATGAATATGGTGCATAATAATGCATTTTGTTAGGTATAGGTCTTCTAATAAGTACATTTCAAAGATTTTTGGCAGAAATGTATTTTAAAAATAGTTGAGGCTCTATTTAAAAACGTTGTGAGCATGTTTCAGGTGAAAGTTGGCTCATTTAATGCTGGATGTTTTTGCGTTGAGATATTTAAAGTGTTTTTTATGTCAAAATAACATGAATGAACTGTAGATGTGTATTCTGGGAGCTCACAGAGGATCAGACGTCATACTCAGTCAGGGTGCGTGTCATGTGACTTCCTGTTGTTTAATGCTGTGAAACTTTTAATGTGACAATCGGGGAGTGAAATAAATCTAAAAATGGGATTAGAACTGAAGAACCTCAGGAGAACAGAAAAGCAGTGACAGTGAAGGCTTAAACTGAGCTTTCTAAGATGATGTAAAGATGACTATCAGGTTAAAACAAGAAAATGACCTTTAAAATGAAAGAATAACCACGTCTAATGAGCATCATTTTCATGCTTTTTAATCACGCTCTACTGCCTGTGTGGAGGAATTGTCTCCAATGTTACCTTTTCATTCTCATTTCAATGAAAAGATAAATATGGCCTGGCACATGTTCTCTGTTACTAATTAAAACTTTACATTCAGGTCTGATCACGAGCCTTTTTTTTAAGTTGTGTGACGGAGTGAAAAGCATGTGTCTCTCCTCCTTTTCTCTCTGATGAGTCAGCAGGTTTATACTATAATTGAATGTGCCGCTGTTTACTCATTGTTCTTATTCACAACACTGAACCTAATGTTACGCTCATCATTTTACATCATCTGCGTGACTTTTAGATCATCTTCACGTTAAAACAAGTTCAATACGAGGCGACTGTGAACCACATAATGGAGGGTTCATCCTCTGATCCAGAGGTTGGGGGTTTGATCCCCAACTACCTGTCCATGTGTCCGTGTGCAGACTCTAGCTGTGTTTCCATTACAGTTTTTCGCAAAATAAGTCATATTTGTAAAATTATAATTGTGCTTTGAACGTGTTTCTATTGAAGATTGTTTTGGAGCCTCGTAACTCTCGTGAAATCTGATCTCGTGAGACTTTGCTACAGGAAGATGGATTCTCTAAACGCCCTGAGAAGACTGAATTCCTCTGTTGTTTAGTGTCCTGCGATGTGTACTGTAATTGAGAGAAAGGTGTTTCCATTGAGCTTTTGCGACACATTTCAATATGGAAACATCTGAAAAACCTCATTTTAACTTTTTATTCATATTTGAGTGTTTAATTAAAATTCAGGTGTTTCCATTACCTGTTTTTTATTGCACTAAATTTAAATATTGCACATTTTCAAGGGTAATGGAAACAGCCACTGAACCCTAACTAGCACCATGCCAAACTAAACGTCTTAAATTCATGTCAAAACTGTTTAAAAGGGATGATTTATGGCACATCTTTTAAACAGTTTAGCATAAATTGACCGATTTTGTTGAGTGAGATTTTACACAATATTCAACAAATCTGCCTGTTTACTTTTTCCTCACACTTGCTACACATTAAATGTTGCAAAATATGGTGAATATGTGTGATATAATCCCACAACATGAATTCTGTGTCAATAAACCAGATTATTGTCTACTTCCTGCAGAGCTGCACGACGACACATTTATTAGGCTCAGGCGAAGCAGGAAGACATCATTTTAGCCACGTTAAGTTCCTGTGATGAATGAGGTGTAATGATTTATCGATCTGCATTGATATATTGATTAGTTAAAGGGATAGTCCTCTGTTTTTACAAGTTGGGCCTAAAATCTTTGAAATGTCCCTTAAACAGTGCGCTGACACGCTCTGGTGGCTGAAGTTAGCGAGTAATCACGGACTGTTGAAGACACACAAACCCTGAGGATAAACAAACTTTTGGGTGGGAGTCCTTCAACAGTCTTTGATTACTCGCAAACTTGAACCATCAGAGCATCAGCTGCACACTGTTTAAGGGAGAGCAAAGGTCCCTTGGGAGAGCTCTTCTTCTCTGCTTCATTGTCTACTGCGAAACCGCAGAGTTGGAACTGTTGCCCCCTGACGTCATAGATTATTTTCGGGTCACAGCTGTTTTTATCCTATTTCTGTAAACAAAAGAGGTTTATGTCGAAATCTTTAACGTTTCCTGATTATTTAGAGCAACTAATACTAGCACAAGTTCTTATTTTGACTGAAAAAGCTGCTAAATGATTTAAAAAGCTGCTAAATTACCTAAAAATCATTTAGAAATGATCTAAAGCCGATCTGTAATGATCTAAAAAGCTGTTAAATGATCTAAAAATCAGGCTGAATGTTTCAGTCCAATAGAAAACAGTGGGATGTTTACAGGCAGTGGGGCCGTGTGACATCACCAATCATGTGATTTTAAGATGGAAGGAACATAGGCTCTAAAACTCTAAAGTAGTCCCATTTTTAAAAGGCAGTTAAATGAATATGGTGCAAAATAATGTGTTTTGTTAGGCTTAGATTTACTAATAAGTACATTTCAAAGATTTTAGGCCAAACTTGTGAAAACAGTGGAGGATCCCTTTAAGAAAAGAAAAATGATTTTCATTTAAATGTCTGAACTGATTCAGCGAGAACATTGTGAAAATATCCAATTGTTTGGTATTTTTTCCAGCTTTAGGTGAAATGGAGCTGATCGTGATA
Source organism: Gouania willdenowi (assembly GCF_900634775.1). Taxonomy (NCBI): domain Eukaryota; kingdom Metazoa; phylum Chordata; class Actinopteri; order Blenniiformes; family Gobiesocidae; genus Gouania; species Gouania willdenowi. The sequence goes on from NC_041064.1 coordinate 3,608,118, forward strand.
AATAGGTTTATAATATAATATTGTCTTAAATCAATCAATGGCCCCTGAATGAAATCAAATTGCTATCGAATCGTGACAGACTTTGTGATATCTGCAAATATTTGATCATTTTCTAAATAATATTGAGTAAAGAAGTTTGCTTGAATCTTTAGATAATCTGATTTTATATAGATAACCAAATTATCTTAATTCTACTGTTATTTCACACTCGTGCTGGTGGTTTCCTCAGAGGATGTTGCAGCAGTTTTGACACGCAGCGTTGTTGCTGTCTTGTGATTCGCTGCGTGTCTGCACATCGCTAATGGGAACGCATTAAAGGAGAAGTTGCTTTGTCATCCTGGATGAGTTTGTCTCAAGTCACCATATGACCTCATTTGTTCCAACACTTTAAAGGCTGCCTATTAGTCCCAGATCCACTGGTAACGGCCTGCTTTTATACAACTGGGAAATGGCACATAATACTGGACTGTCACCAATTACTAATACGACAACGATAATATAGTAAAAAAATATATATATATATGAAATTTAAACTGTTTAATGTTGAACTGAAAAGTATTCAAAATCATTTATAATCAACAATTATCAGTGATGGCGAAATTATTTAAACCACAGAAATGTCAATATTATAATGTTTATAATTATTTTCAAAATAAATGTATTTGTCAACGGGTACATTGTTCTACGAATTCTCACGATATGCACTAAACCCTCACCTACATGTACCTACCTTTTCAAAAGCTCACATGATTTTGACGTGTCCTTTCGACGCACTGATGCAACATAGAAATATGAAATTATTAACGATAGAAACTCAACTACCAGAAATAGGCAAGTTTGGCTTTTTTTTCAGGAAGTTTAACAGCTAGTAATGACATGAGATAAATAGGGAAAATGGACAAAAAATGTGTAAACTCTGACTTTCAAAGTTAAAGAGGGCAAAGTTAGAATTCATACACTGACGATAGCTGCGTTTCCATTACCTTGAGAAAATCTAAATGAAAAATTGTAATGGAAACACCTGAATTTTGAAAAACAACTCAAATATTGCTGAAAAGTTGCATAACGTAGCAGTTGGTTTAAATCAATCGATTTTGTTGGTCGACATTTTGCACAATATTGGACAAGTCTGCCCGTTTATCTCTGATATGTAATTACAGAATTCTCTCCTGTTCATATTGTGGTCACACCTCCCTAAGCAGGCCAGATATCATCGTACACTGATAGCACACACCAAGGTCTCTGCCTGAGGAGGCTCCACTCTGTTTTGACTACCGCTATCAGCAACATGCATAACCCTGAGAGCACTGGATAGCAGCAGATTCACTGAGACACACACACTGAAGGCTTAAAACCCTTTAACATAATAAACCCTGTGTCCACAACTGACCAGCAACCCTAAAGCTAGACTCCGCCTTATTCACCAAAACCGACGCAACAATCTCTTCCAAACACTTGCTACACGTTTAAAAAAACACTCAAATATCGTTAGAGTTTTTACGCTTCCATGAGGAGGTTTTCCAGATGTTTCAATATTGAAATGTATCGCTAAAGCAATTACACATCACATGAGAAAACATGGCGCGGTACGTGTGGACAGGGGAGGAGACGCTGACATTTCTTAGCGTTAGACTTAAAAATTAGTGCCACATTAGACGTGAAACAACAAAGAAATGCAGAGTGTTCTAAAGAGGTTTGGAGTGTCCATCTTCCTACAGAGAAGTCTCACGGGATGACATTTCACCAGAGTTACCAGGCTCCTCCCCCAAAACAACCTTCAATGGAAACACGTTCATTGCACAATTTAATGAATTTAGAAATATTGCTTTTATTTTTGTGAAAAGCTGTAATGGAAACCCAGCTATTAAGAAGGTTGTAATCCATTCTGACTGATGACAACTAATAACATTTTAACATTTCAACAGCTTAAATTGAACGTAAATGACTTCAGTGTTGGTTGAAGAAACTCTTTCGGTTCCTTTGAATCTGTGAAACAAATGCAGGTAGAAAACGCCTTAGATGCAAAGAAAATTCTGCAAACTCGCGGTTTGTTTAATTTAAAAAGCAGCCACAGCAAAGAGGAATAGAGAAGATGTTAAAGAGTGAAATGAGACTCACACAGCTTTGTGTTGGGTAGGAATGGGACGTGTTTGCTGGAGTGGTTCATTAAAGGACAGATTGCCTTGAGCTTTGCTTTCCTTCTATAATAAAATCATATTCAGCTATTAATTCTCTCAAGTGGAGGCAGTGAGAAATTAAAGGCGAGCATGTGCACCAGCGACGTTAAAGATGTGAATAAGTTTATCTGTGCAGCATGGATTATTGCTTATTTTGACCCTTTTTCTGCAACTACACCAAACTTGCCATATTTTAACCTATTTTCATCACTTTTTCTTGCCATATTTTTGCTCCTTTTAATGTATTTTTGCTACATTATTTCAATAAATGCTCATAGCTCTAAAAGTAATAATGCCTCAAAATAAATGTTCCTATCAATCATTGACCTACTCAAGTCTGTAATAACTTCATAACAAATATTTCATTTTGCACCTTATTTTTGGGGAAAAAAATGCTAATTTTGTGTTTTTGTCATTGAAAAAAAATGGCATGACAGAACGGACATAAAAACATTTAAAAAAAATGCAGAAATATAATCAAAACTTTATATCTATGGTTAGGTCTGGAGTTGTAGAAAAGATCTGATGTGAAAAAAATGGGGAAAAATATATATACAATATTTTTACGACAGTTTTATGAAGGGTACCATTGCCTAAGCTCAAGTCTATATACTAATACACAAATAATAATATTATTCCTGGATAACAGTGGATATTATACAGTATTTATCTTATTCTTCATGCAGTGATTGGTTGGATTCAACAGGATTTACATTATTAGTGTCTTCCTTAATGCTAGCGAGCTTTAGATCATTCATTTTCTGTGTATTTTGTTCCTTTTGTTAATTTTAATTCCTTCGACCATCTCTCTCCTAAGCCTACGTTGACCTTTAGCAGGATTTTAACATTTAGAATAAAACATGGATCTGCAGCAGGAATCCTCCTCCGCTCTCCTTTGGATTCTGTTGACTTCTAAACCTTTCACTTTTGAAGGTCTCGTACGTCTTTGTGCTCCTTCCTTTTCTCCAGTTAACACTTGTATCAGGTTCATGGTTCGTGCGTGGCCTCTCGCATCCTTTGCTAATAGAGCTGTGATGGATATAATGCCGTAAAACCTCAGATGTAGGGGCGCCGAGAGCGCAAACGTAACCATAACAACAGAAAAAGTACACTTTCCACAGGCTTAATACGCCTCTACCTCCCACAATGCACCATTTATTTAAAGTGATAGGCCGTGCTGAATCAACGACATGAGTGCGTCATGTTCTGACCAAAATGGCGACTCTCCATAGTTTATGCCATATGTCAAACTCGAGGCTCAGGGGCCAAATCCGGCCCTTTTAAACATCCAATCTGGTCCGCTGGGTAAAGTAAAAATTCCTTGTATGAATTGCCAAATATTTTAGCTGTAGATATCTCAGTAGGGTTGTAAAATATCTGGCAAATATCCACAAGAACTTAAGCTCAGGAATTTTGACAATATTGAAAAATAGCATCTTTTAATGGGGATTATTTATTGAAATTAACCAGAAATTGGGAGTAATTTCACATTACTGTATCATATCCAAACATACATATTAGCAACCATGTAACCAATGATACACTAATAGAAAATACAACACTTCAACAATATATCAGAATCAGAAATACTGTATTTATCCCAGGGGGAATTTTTATTTTTCACAAATGCTCCAGAATATAGAATGAAAAGAACAAACACTAAAACATAGAAAAGAAAGAAAGAAAAGAAAACGTACATAATGAGACTGTTCATTAAATACAAGTGCACACTTCCAGGAAAAAGTCATGAAATATTACAAATGTACAAATATAATACAGGGGTTCAACAGTTTTCCCACGCTTGTAGAAAACAATGGAAGTCATTTTTACTTTCAGATTGTGAAAGAAACCTAATGTTTCCAAAATCCTGCCCAATCCTCAAATTATTGGACAAAATTTCCCCAAATTGAAATAATACAGTCACTACCTGTCACCTATTGCTTGGATGTTGTTGTTGGTGCCTTATATCACTGCATACATGCTTTTATATCATTTATACATGGAAATACAAATTAGCACAAATGTTGAAATTCGCTTCTCAACCTCTGTGGCCCACATGAGATCAAACATGTCTGTATTTGGCCCCTGACACCCCTGTCCCAAGGTATAAAATTGTACTAAAAAGCCCTTTTAATGTATTTGTAATAATAAATAATACATTAAACACATTTTTTTATATACAGTATATATACATTTCCAATGAAGGTACCCTTTAATAAACGACCACATTCCCTCGCTCTTTATTCATCTCTAAATCAGTCCCAGCTTCTACCAATGTTTGTGTGTGACTTGTTCTTGTTCCATGTGCTCCCTGTGCTGAGGTTTGTTCTTTGGTTTCATGTGATGCATCAGTGTGAGGAACAGAACGCACAACAGCAGCAACGGAACGTCTCAGCCACCAATAGGCAGAAGCAGCCGTTTAATGTTTGAGCAACGACTAGATTGTGTGAGGAGGGGGGGAGAGAGAGAGAGGGAGGATGAAATGAGAGAAGGCAGCAGAATGAAAGAAAGAAAGAAAGAAAGAAAGAAAGAAAGAAGCAGAACATGGATGGTTGAAAAGAAAGGAAGAGGGAAAAATAACAGGAACTAACTAGGAAACCACAGACGAGGGAGGAAGTGGATGGAAAATGGAACGATTGCATCTCTCTCTCTCTCTCTCTCTCTCTCTCTCCTTCCTGTTTCTATCTCTGCAGTGGAGTTAACCCAGATACATAAAATAAAAGCTGCACGTGGTTATGAATAAAGTATCTGTGTTCTGGTATCTGTGCGTTTCTCATCATCAGCAGCTCCAGACATGAGTAGCAGAATCACGATGAGTGTCATGTTTGAAGGATGACGTTAAACTCATATTTATTTACTCAGTGGTTCTGACAAAGTGACTTCCAGAAACATTTCTGATGTTTTCACTGAAAGTTGCAGCAACGACGGAGGATGTTGCGACAGTTTGGATGAATGACACGGAGTCCAGCTTTAGGGCTGCTGGTCAGATGTGGACAGGGGCCAAATACGGAGCAGTTTATTTTAAGTGGGCCACAGATTTTTGGCAGGAACATGAGTAATTTAATCGTTATTGTGCTGTAGTTTGCACTTTCACATATAAATAAATGATAAAACATGTACGGCACTGACATTATCAGAGCAATAAGTGACAGATATCAGTCCCGGCAGGATCTTTACTTTCAATTTATTTGATTTTGTGGCACATTTTTATGTAATTTGCAGAACTTTTGTCAAATGATTTGAAGAAAATTGCAGGATTTGGGAAAAATTTAGTTCTTTTAACAATTTGAGATTAAAAATGGCTGCCGTATGCTGTGTATTGCCTGGGATCTAGCGATACAATTCATATCTCGATACGTAGGTCACGATACGATATATCCCGATATTAAAGTATAAGGCGATTATTGCGATTTATATATATATATATATATATATATATATATGACCTAAGAAACAACTAATCTGTAAATGTGTACACCTTTATGAGAAAATGATGTATGAAATATATTTTATTGGCATATTTTACACTCAAAACATTGGCTTTAACATGTCATGTGCCAACAACTTAAAATTTAAAAAATAACATGTAATCTGCCTGTGGCTGTTAAACCAACTTTGACATTAGTGCAACTTTAACGTAGGTACTGTATATGCCTAAAACAACAAATACATGCAGAAAGTTAGAACTTTATTTTTAGATTTTATTGAAAAAACACAAGCTGGTCGACATGCTCAGGTTTCAGCTCTTCTTTGTGCAGTTACAATGTCTCCTGTTGTGGAAAAGACTTTCCTGGTTAGATAAAGTAAAAAAAAAAAAAAAAAATTATATATATATATATATATATATATATATATATTTATAAAACAAAATCAATGTGGATGCATTTTTAATCAATCCGAGAATCGCACAACATGATATTGCGAGATTATTGCAGAATCCATTCTTTTCAACACCTCTACCTCCTATAGAACTCAGTTGGCTGAAAGGGGCGACTGGCGTCATCAATGACGTCATTTCAACATGGTGGCGCACAGGGTGAAATAGTCCCAGTTATGGGGTGAATATGGTGCCAAATAATGTGTTTTGTTAGCCATAGATCTTCTAACAAAGACATTTCAAAGGTTTTAGATCACATTTATAAAAACAGTCATAGATCAGGCTGATGTTCACATCTACATTTCAGGTTTAAATCATAGAAGATTCACTCGTTCTACCTTGGCTGTGTTCTCCGTCTCAAACCTCTCAGCCATAGAGTAGTGAATCTAGATCAGAAGCTCATGCTAAACCACAGAGGGCTGAGTGCACACAATAGGGATGTTTACATCCAGCTACTGCATCTATCTGCAGGCCATTCATCACATTTAGGCAGAACATAAAAAACACAGCATGTGTTCCTCCTCCTCCTCCTGATCCAATTTTTGTCTCTCTGCACTTTTCTCCCATGATCCCCCACCCCCCACCCCCTGTTCTCTCAGTGCACCTGACACGTCAGAGAAGCTCCTCCCCTGCTGCATTCTCTCACAGTTTCCCTTCTCCTCCTAATTCAGGGGTTCTCAACCTTGGGGTCAGAACCCCATTTGTGGTCATTAGACACTGGGAAGTATTTTCTAAACAATTGGAGCCTATTTTTGCTTATTTTTAACATTTTCTGCAACTATACCAAACTTTCCATATTTTAACCTATTTTTGTCCATTTTTATTGCCATATTTTAACTTTTTTTAATGCATTTTGCTACATTACTCCATGTCTGCCTTTTCTGTGCATTTTCAGCACTTACAAAACCCTTTTCCACCTAATGTCACGTATGTTGACCCATTATTGTCACTTTTATATTCCTAATTCATGCTTATTTTTGCCAATTTAACCACATTCACCCATTATTTGTCAGTTTAAACTAATAGTTCCAATATTGACACTTTCAACGGTTGAACCCTTTTTACCACTTTTTCTGTTTGTTTTTGGCCACCTTACTTTGCAACTTTTAACCCATTTTTTTTTCTGAATTAAATCCATTTCACCACCTTCTCCATCATTTTTGGTACATTTCTGATTAAAACAAAGATTTAAATCTTTAATATGACTATGTACTATGGCACAAATAATAGTAAACGTTCCTGGATAACAGTGGATATTATTCAGATTAATAAATAAATGTGGTTATTACAGCTTCATAGAACAATAGACCATCATTTCTATCTCTCTGGCACCTTTATTGTGGGGGTCTCAGGCTGAAAAGACCCACTGACCTAATTGCTTTATATCTTAGTCATTATTTACCAGCATGCATAAACAGCATAAACTAGTTGGTGTTAAAAACGTTAAAAATGGAAGTCAATATTTCTCTTCTTTTCAAATCATTTCCAAATTAAATTTGTACATGTTTTTGCTTCTGGTTTGCGTGACCTAATTATTTATTTATTTTATTACCATCCAGATGTGTACAGTTTCTGTAATTATATGATTTCCTTTTCAGATTAATTTTAATCTCCTGGCACAAAAAAACATGCCAATCTGTTGGTCATTCCCCAAAAATAAAATGCTAGTTATAGTCCAGTAAAGTCTCACAGTCAACCACAAATCTAATCATTGATATTTGTTCTTTTTCGGACGATTCTAGTTGCAGGTTATCAACATGTTGCATCACGTTTGGCTTTGTGTCCCTAAGAGACAGCACGTGTGAGTGAGCGAGCTTCGGTTGGGGGGGGTGGGGTGGGGGTACGACAGGGGGCGGATTTGCAGAAAAGAAATATATCAGTAAATTGATGCTAAAAATGATTGCGTTTGGAAGGCGTATAAATACAGTATCACCAAACTGAATGGAGATAAAATGATTAAATACATTTAATGAAACTGATCTTTTTTTAAAAAAAAAAAAAAAAAAATGTTTATTTTTTTTAATTTACAAAATCAAGTTGTTTCCGATATAAACACATTTTTTTTTTTCATTTTTACATTTATTTTAATTTTAATTACATTAATTTTATTTGTTTATTTATTCTTTTTTCATTAACATGTTTCTTTTAATATATATTTTTTATCTTTTATTTTTTATTTTACTGAACTATTTAGTTTGAATTGTTTTATTTTTAAATAAGCTCGTGTTATGTTTGCCACCTTTTTCAATATAAATCCATGGTTATTTTAAGCGAATGATTGTATTTATAATTTCTTTGCTTTTCTTGTCTTTCTCTCTTTTTTCTTCTTGCTTTGCCTTTTTTCAAACGTTTTAATAACCGAGTGGATATGAATATAATATATATATATATTGGTATTATGCCCAGCAGACAGCTGAGGTTACTAAAACAAGCGCACTTTGTCCCTCCTTGGATGCGTTTATGCGTTTGCAGCTGAGGAAAGAAGCCCATCATTAGGTTAAAATGCTAATCTCACACTGATTACTATCATCACATTAACGTCCAGTTCTGCGTTATGTCATTTTCCATGAATGTCAGGATTCTAACCTCAAATTAAACACACACGACTCCCAAAAATGTGAAGTCAAATTGCTGATGAACGCTATAGACAATGTAAAGCACTAATAGCCTGAGCGTTAGCATTAATCTAGTTATAGTTACACATCATCAGTGCATTCTGTGGAGATTAGGATCATAATGTCTTTATTTGGTGGCATGTGTTGAGTCTGTTCAGCAGTTGATAAACAGCAGCTCATATGTTCTAATGCATTAATACAAATAATACATGTCCTATTGTTCTAATGTATTAATACATGTCTTATTGTTCTAATGTATTAATACATGTCTTATTGTTCTAATGTATTAATACATGTCTTATTGTTCTAATGTATTAATACATGTTTTATTGTTCTAATGTATTAATACATGTCCTATTGTTCTAATGTATTAATACATGTTTTATTGTTCTAATGTATTAATACATGTTTTATTGTTCTAATGTATTAATACATGTTTTATTGTTCTAATGTATTAATACATGTTTTATTGTTCTAATGTATTAATACATGTTTTATTGTTCTAATATATTAATACATGTCTTATTGTTTTAATGTATTAATACATGTCTTATTGTTTTAATGTATCAATACATGTTTATTGTTTTAATGTATTAATACATGTTTTATTGTTTTAATGTATTAATACATGTCTTATTGTTTTAATGTATCAATACATGTTTCATTGTTTTAATGTATTAATACATGTTTTATTGTTTTAATGTATTAATACATGTCTTATTGTTTTAATGTATCAATACATGTTTTATTGTTTTAATGTATTAATACATGTTTTATTGTTTTAATGTATCAATACATGTCTTATTGTTTTAATGTATCAATACATGTTTTATTGTTTTAATGTATTAATACATGTTTTATTGTTTTAATGTATTAATACATGTCTTATTGTTCTAATGTATTAATACATGTCCTATTGTTTTAATGTATTAATACATGTTTTATTGTTTTAATGTATTAATACATGTCTTATTGTTCTAATGTATTAATACATGTCTTATTGTTTTAATGTATTAATACATGTCTTATTGTTTTAATGTATTAATACATGTTTTATTGTTTCAATGTATTAATACATGTTTTATTGTTTTAATGTATTAATACATGTTGTATTGTTTTAATGTATTAATACATGTTTTATTGTTTTAATGTATTAATACATGTCTTATTGTTTTAATGTATTAATACATGTCTTATTGTTTTAATGTATTAATACATGTCTTATTGTTTTAATGTATTAATACATGTTTTATTGTTCTAATGTATTAATACATGTCTTATTGTTCTAATGTATTAATACATGTTTTATTGTTCTAATGTATTAATACATGTTTTATTGTTCTAATGTATTAATACATGTCTTATTGTTCTAATGCATTAATACAAATAATACATGTTTTATTGTTCTAATGTATTAATACATGTTTTATTGTTCTAATGTATTAATACATGTTTTATTGTTCTAATGTATTAATACATGTTTTATTGTTCTAATGTATTAATACATGTTTTATTGTTCTAATGTATTAATACATGTCTTATTGTTTTAATGTATTAATACATGTCTTATTGTTCTAATGTATTAATACATGTCTTATTGTTCTAATGTATTAATACATGTTTTATTGTTCTAATGTATTAATACATGTCTTATTGTTTTAATGTATTAATACATGTCTTATTGTTCTAATGTATTAATACATGTCCTATTGTTCTAATGTATTAATACATGTCTTATTGTTCTAATGTATTAATACATGTCTTATTGTTTTAATGTATTAATACATGTCTTATTGTTTTAATGTATTAATACATGTCTTATTGTTTTAATGTATTAATACATGTCTTATTGTTCTAATGTATTAATACATGTCTTATTGTTCTAATGTATTAATACATGTCTTATTGTTCTAATGTATTAATACATGTCTTATTGTTTTAATGTATTAATACATGTCTTATTGTTTTAATGTATTAATACATGTCTTATTGTTTTAATGTATTAATACATGTCTTATTGTTCTAATGTATTAATACATGTCTTATTGTTCTAATGTATTAATACATGTCTTATTGTTTTAATGTATTAATACATGTCTTATTGTTTCAATGTATTAATACATGTTTTATTGTTTCAATGTATTAATACATGTTTTATTGTTTTAATGTATTAATACATGTTTTATTGTTTTAATGTATTAATACATGTTTTATTGTTTTAATGTATTAATACATGTCTTATTGTTTTAATGTATTAATACATGTCTTATTGTTTTAATGTATTAATACATGTCTTATTGTTCTAATGTATTAATACATGTCTTATTGTGCAGTGGAATTACGGCAGATTTAAATCCTAAAACCACAGGACAATATATACAGATATAGATAAAAAATAAAGTGTTGTAAATTTCATACTAATGTTTTACTCATACCAAGTGTGATGTCAGAAATACTATTTAGTGCATTCACATTAGATAGTATAAAAAGATTAATACGTGAGAAATGCCCGGATGTATACCATATGGCACATGTGTCAAACTCAAGGACCGGGGCCCAAATCCGGCCCTCTAGACCAGTGTTTAACTTTCCCAACCTTTTTTGTCCAATGAACCCCTTTTCTTTTCTGTCTTAAGGCGAGTACCCTTTATTTTGTTAATTTGCGTCTGAAGGCTCGTTTGGGAACCACTGCTCTAGACCATTTCAGCCCACTGGAGAAAGTAAAAAAAAAAAAAAGAACACATATTTAACATGAATTATTGTGTAATTTACCAAATAATTCAGCCCTTCTAAATACACTAATTCAATAAAACTCCACATTATTTGAAGGATGACAATTTTCAGCCATGCTTTTATCACAACTGCAGTTATTTTAAATATCAAATTGTTCTAAGGACTCAATTTTTCTGAAATTATTTCTTATAATTTCCCAAAATGAAACAAAAATTACTCACAAAATCAATGAAATTTTAAGAGAAAATCCTGCAGAGACTGATATCTGTCACATATTGCCTGGATATTGTCGGTGCCTTACGTACTTTTTGATCATTTATACGTTGAAGTGAAAACTTGGAGGAAATTATTGCTCATTTTCCTGCCTAAAGATCAAACTACTCTATATTTGGCCCCTGAACTAAAATCATCCTCTGCCATATGGGGACATTTTTTTTAAAGTATGCATGATGGGCGGACTAGTCATACTCAACTGCTCCATGATGCATTGCGAGCGGAACGTAAAATGGTCCTGGATCCGGCTTCAAGCTGAAAATTAAACATTCCCTCTTTTGAAAATAAAAGCATCTCTTCTTGTCTTTTTCTCTTTTGTAAATAGGGCTTTTATTTTGAAGTTAACAGGAAGTTTTGTCTGTAGCACAATGGAGGGTCTCTGAAAATCTCCCAAATGTGACTATTTAATTGTGTTCTAAAGAGTAGAAGAAAGAAATGGATGGTTTTGATGTAAAATTGTACACAAACAGTTTTTAAAGATGAAGGAATGATTAGGAATAGAAACTGATGCTATTTTTACAACACTGATGTAACAAAGCGAGAGGAAAGCGAAGCAACGAGAGTGGCAAGGTGATGGAGAGGTTTAGGTATAGATTGTGTGCAGTACGTGCTGAACTGAAATCTCCTGCCATGTGCTCGTACAGTGTGTGTTCACACAGATTTAATTATCATCAGAGAGATGCAACCATGAGGAAACTTTATTTATTAACAATATAGGGACAGATGTGCACGCTCGTGTCAAATTTCAACTGTAAATGAGCTGAATAATATTAATAAACAAATATAAGGAATGCATGCATCCAAACTTGTCAAACTCAAGGCCCGGGGGCCAAATCCGGCCCTTTGGAGCATCCAATTTGGCCGAGAAAACGTGAATCATTGTGTAAATAAAACAAAACAATATTTGCAGGTGCTCACAGTTTTCTCGCCGCTTATATCGCATGATTGCAGACATTTTGAATGTTAAACTGTTGAAAGAAACTCTTACAAAATCTTTAAATTTTCCCTCAAATTTGGATATGTATCCCTTAATTTAATATAAATTGGTCAGAAAATCTAGAACATTTAAAGTGAAGAGCCTGTAGAGTCTGATATCTGTCACTTCTGGCTTGGATTTTGTCGGTTTCTTACATATTTAGTATTATATGTATACTGTACGTAGAAGTGCAGAAATGTTGAAATTACTGGTTTTTCAGCATAAAATCTGTGGCCCACTTGAGATCAAACTGTTTTGTATTTGGCCCCTAAACTAAAGTGAATTTGACAGCCCTGCTCTAAACTGTACATGGATTTCAATCATTTCCCTTGCTTTAGTTTGGAGCTTTATTTAATAAAAACAGAGCTTTTCTGACGCGTCCCACTCATATGAATGTGTGTAATGTGAAGCGTTGTGGATGTAAAGGATCTCTGGGAGTCTGTGCTCGTCAGAAGCCATTAGGTGTTTTATTCGTGTACCTGCTCGACTGCCAAGAGGCATCATGGGACACGTCGGGACAGCTTCCGTCGTCAGCCTCACACCATCTTTCATCCGTCAGCAGAACTCAACTATTTTTACACACACTCATGAGTGTGAGTGTGAACAGATAAAAACCTCAGACAGACTGTGGTTCTAAGAAAGACTTGGACAGCGTGAAGCATAAAGGTGTGATTGTTTTATCATGAAAGGGTTATTTTAGCATTTAAAAGTTGAAAATCACAGTTGTGAAATTAGCGTGACAGCGTGAGGCGGTGACACCGTGTAAAATAATAGATTTTATTTCCTCTGTCAGCTTTGAAGCTTTTCCGCTACGACGCCGTCTTTGCATTTTACTACGGGATTCCCAATCCCACAATGCAATGTGGAATTTTTCTTGCCATTTGTACATTTTTCACGAGCAATTTGTCGTTTTATGCTTAATTTTGTGTATGTCTGTTATTTGATATACTTTTGTTCGGCTTTTGTGTATTTTTTTTTGCAATTTCACATGTTTTGTAATTCACATTGAGCATTTTCATTGTCATTTTGTAAATATTTTCTTATTTTTTTTGTTCTTTCAGTCGTCTTGTTTGCTTTTTGGTAAATTTCGTGTATTTTTGTCATGTTAGTTTTTATTATTTGTTCTTTAGTTATTTTGTGTGTTTTTGTCATGTGTATTTTTTGTTGTCATTTTAAAAAAATTTGGTTAATTTTCTGTGTAATTTCAGTCTTTTGTTTAATTTTGCGTATTGCTGTTATTCTATATATTTTTTGTGTATTTCTTTTGTAATTTTGGATGTTTTTCAATTCATATTCAGTATTTTCATTGTCATTTTGTAAATCTTTGTTATTTTTTGTAGTTTCAGTGGTCTTGCCTGTTTTTTGCTGAATGTTGTGTAATTTCTGTTGTCATTATATGTGTTTTTGTTTTTATTCTTTCTTTTTTTTGTCATTTTGTGTGTTTTTGTTATGTTTATCTGTTGTCATTTTTTAAATTTTGTGCATAATTTTAGTCGTCTTTTGCTTAATTTTGTGTATGTCTGTTGTTATTTTATATATTTTTGTGAATTTATGTTGTGCTTTTGTGTTTTTCTTTTGTAATTTTCTATGCATTTCTGTTTTTGTTTGTTAGTTTGTTTTTTTTGTCATTTTGTGTATTTATGTTGTATAGTTTTATTGTGGTTATATTTTGTTGTCATTTTGTATATTTTTGCTCTAATTTTGTGTATTTCTGTAGAAGTTTTGCATATTTTTCTCGAGTCACATGACCATTTGTCAATGAACTGAATTTCAACCTTCGATTTGATTTGTTTGTGAGTAAATTCTCTCGTTTTTCTGAAGATCTACTTTAGATTTATTGATCTACGAGGCCTTTATATGTCTGTCTGTGTTATGAAAGTGTTTAAGGTCACACTTGCATCAGTAACGGATGAAAACAACTTTTGGATGAAATGAAATACATTTCTAAAGTTGTTTATTGGGGGAAAACTGTCCCTGCACTAAAAGCACCTGATTTCTCTGCTGAGGTATTAAAACGGTGCCTAAAATATAAGTTTCTGTTTAGTTTAAAATGTTTAAAACATGTTCACTTGAACAATCAGTGATTTCCTCTGTTATTAGTACATCACAAGATATGATAAAACCATGTGCATTTTGTTAGAAAGTCTGGACTCTTTTCTGTGTTGCTGCATCTCATACTTACATTGTTGGAAAACCGAGGAAGGCTAAACGCTCCCAGAGCAGCCGATAGCTCACTCTGTTAATCAGTAGTGAGGTGTTGCTGGAGGCCAGGGATTCTGCACGTTGCTCTTAGTTGCCTGGGAACTGATGACGTGGCCGTAAAGGAGAGAGGGACGGAGAACACCTGACGTTTCCTCTAAAGCACTGAATGTTTTATTAAGCAGAGATGCTCAGTGGAGGAGAACACAGCGTGTAGAGCTCAGAGAGGGGAGGAGAATGCAAACAGAAGCTTTTTACTTGACTTTACTCGACAGTTTTTCTTTTTCTTTTTAGAAAACAGTATTTTTTTAGTCATTTTGTGACATTAAAAGGAGCATAGGGAAGGATTTGAGAAAAAAATAAACTAATTCTAAACCGAAAACAATGAGCCCACACACATTTCTATCTAAATGGACTAAATGGTAAATGGACTAGATTTATATAGAGCTTTATCACCACTGAAACAGTCTCAAAGCGCTTTACATATCAGCTCATTCACCCAATCATTCACACACCAGTGGGACAGGACTGCCATGCAAGGCGCTAGTCGACCACTGGGAGCAACTTAGGGTTCAGTGTCTTGCCCAAGGACACTTCGACACATAGTCAGGTACTGGGATCGAACCCCCAACCTCTCGATCAGAAGACGACCCTCTACCACCTGAGCCACGGTCGTGTGATACACAGGTTGTGTGATACATTTTGTTCTGATGTTATGGGTACAGTTTACCCGTACAGTTCCCTGCAGACGTGACGTCAAATGACGCTGATGTGTGTTCACGATGGCTTGGCGAGGCGTTCCAATGTGCACAGGTCTTTGCAGTAAACAGTAAATAAATAACCGTGTCACAGTTCAAAGGTGGATCAGGCCGTATTTTCTGACCCAACAGTGAAAAACTCACTCAAAAACATGACATATTTACGTTTGTTTTAGTGGTAAGCACCGATTTTATTAACAAACAGCTAGGAATGTCCCGATACAGCGTTTTCACTTCCAATACGATGTCGATATAGCAGCCTTGAGAGGCTGCAGTTCCACTAACCGCCATGGTGTCACTATAGAGTCTGATTTATACATCCTGCTCTATGCTCCAGTTTCATGTATTCATGTGTTTTTTGAGTCATTTTGTTTATTTTTCCTGTCATTCTGTGTATTGATTCTATTTGTGTGATTTCAGTTTTTCTTCATATTTTTTGTTTCGTATATTTGTCATTTTGTGTATTTTTCTTTTGTTATTCTGTGTATTTTGTCAATATTTTGCATTTGTTTTTATGTCTAGTTTCTAATTTGTGTGTTGTTCTCATGAAACTAGTTTTTTTTAGTTGTTTTGTATCTATTTCTTGTCATTTTGTGTTCGTGTTCTGATTTCCTAAATTTGTTTAGATTGAATCATGGTGACGACGGCAGTTGTTACCATGGTAACGGCCTATGCAAATTACCTTATTTTGTGACATAAGTGACAGAAACAGGATCACCATCTGTAGCTGAAATATTTAGCTCCAACAGTGACATCAGAGATGATGATAAAACTAACACTTTTATGGAGTCAAACTTATAAATGTTATTTGAAAGATTGTAGATTGTTACATATAGTTTGTTATTCCTGCTTTTATTCCATGTCTCGCCCTCTGCTAATCCTGCAGTCTGAGGCGTCTTCATTAATGCCTAAATATAAATATTCTTTCTCTTACAAATGAGGTTCAGTTAAACATAATATTCCATATTCATAATCATTTATCTGACCGTTTACCAGAAACTTAGAATGGATTATCTAGTGGTCTATTATTTGTTATGTCTATAATTATTCTTATTGTCTCAATTTTATCTTTCTTCACATTATAATCACACACGCACACACACACGCACGCGCACACGGGCACACACACACACACACACACACACACACACACACACACACACACACACACACACACACACACACACACACACACACACACACACACACGCCCTTGATTATCAAACACACACTTCACAGTGGAGTACATCACAGAGCATCTGTGAGCTGAGAGCCTATCATCTCCTCCTTTGTTGATACAATGATGTACTGTATGACGATGAAGCAGCAGTGGTTGATACTGTGGTTGTTGGAACGTGTTCACAATATAAAGTGTATAACGTATATAAAGTATAAGCCCATATCTGCTCTCACATGATATATTTTCTATTGTAATAGAGCTGAGTTTTCACTCAATAAATGTCTCATAGTCTGATAGAAGCTGGATTTTTAAATGTATGTAAACAGGTTGTCGACTTCTGTGGCTCCCTAATATAAAATTAATGGAATAACATTATTTGACACGTGAAGTAACGGTTTTTCATTTTAAATGGAATTTAGTGTATGACTGAATCAATGAAAAAGCTTCAACAACAATAATTGTTTATGTTTCCATCACTGAGTGCTAACATAATGTGTAATATGAATAAAAAATATTATGATTGCATTGTTCACAAAGCACAAATGATTCATTTTGGCTCTGAACCCTGAACCGTGTGTTATATAAATAAAGTCCAGAGTGGATTGGAGACACTGTTTGCTCCACTGAGACCATTGCCTGTGCTAACTGCTACATGTTTAGCATTGAGGTGCTAGCTGGTACATGTTTAGCATTGAGGTGGTAGCTGTCACATGTTTAACATTGAAGTGCTAGCTGTTACATGTTTAGCATTGAGGTGGTAGTTGTCACATGTTTAGCATTGAGGTGCTAGCTATTACATGTTTAGCATTGAGGTGCTAGCTGCTACATGTTTAGAATGAAGGTGCTAGCTGCTACATGTTTAGCATGAAGGTGCTAGCTGCTACATATTTAGCATTGAGGTTCTAGCTGGCACATGTTTAGCATTGAGGTGGTATCTGTCACATGTTTAGCATTGAGGTGTTAGCTGTTACATGTTTAGCATTGAGGTGCTAGCTGCTACATGTTTAGCATGAAGGTGCTAGCTGCTACATATTTAGCATTGAGGTGCTAGCTGCTACATGTTTAGTATTGAGGTGATAGCTGATACATGTTTAGTATTGAGGTGCTAGCTGCTACATGTTTAGTATTGAGGTGCTAGCTGCTACATGTTTAGTATTGAGGTGCTAGCTGCTACATGTTTAGTATTGAGGTGCTAGCTGCTACATGATTAGTATTGAGGTGCTAGCTGCTACATGTTTAGTATCGAGGTGCTAGCTGTTACATGTTTAGCATTGAGGTGCTAGCTGCTACATGTTTAGCATGAAGGTGCTAGCTGCTACATGTTTAGCATGAAGGTGCTAGCTGCTACATATTTAGCATTGAGGTTCTAGCTGGCACATGTTTAGCATTGAGGTGGTATCTGTCACATGTTTAGCATTGAGGTGTTAGCTGTTACATGTTTAGCATTGAGGTGCTAGCTGCTACATGTTTAGCATGAAGGTGCTAGCTGCTACATATTTAGCATTGAGGTGCTAGCTGCTACATGTTTAGCATCGAGGTGCTAGCTGCTGCATGTTTAGTATTGAGGTGCTAGCTGCTACATGATTAGTATTGAGGTGCTAGCTGCTGCATGTTTAGTATTGAGGTGCTAGCTGCTACATGTTTAGTATCGAGGTGCTAGCTGCTACATGTTTAGTATCGAGGTGCTAGCTGCTACATGTTTAGTATTGAGGTGCTAGCTGCTACATGTTTAGTATTGAGGTGCTGGCTGGGGCTTTAGAAGCTCCGGTGACCCACAAACTCTTTCTTGCACAAATTCCACTCAACTGGGCTTTTGTTTGTCTATTCAGTGTTTTTATTTAAAATAAAAGTAACGCCCATGATGCACAGCTCTCCTGTTTATTGTGTTGTGCTCTGTGTATCAGTTTTATGGGTACAGTATATCAGGAACTGTTTGGATTGCAAAATAAAAGCGGTTAACTGCTTTATTTTATTTATTTTTTTGAGTTTTTTTTTCTGTAATTAATTAACCACAATTAACGTGATATAGTCCCAGCCCTAATAAATATCTTTATAACATGTATTTTAATGTTGGATATTTTAAATGGTGTGATCCATCAGGAGGAGTGGACTCCTTCAGAGGTGTGTGTGTGTGCGTGCGATTGATTATGCAGATCTATCCTGGTTGTTAAACAGCAAGGGAATGCTTTGTAGTCAGAGCTGTGAAACCAGCAGCCATCCAACCAGCATCCATCCATCCATCCATCCAACCAGCCTATGTGATGAACACTCATCAACAATCCGTCTCTATGTGGACCCACAGTAGCACTACTACACATCAGCTTTTATTACAACACACACACAGATAATAGAAAAATACAAGCACGCTCATAGAATTCTCTCTTGGCTTGTGCATGAATGACAAGGTCAGAGAGAGAGACTCACACACTGAACACACACTAACACACACTCAGGGGAGGGCAGGCTTTTTATTGTCCTCTGGAAAAGAAACACTTCAATGGGGACTAAGAGTGTGTGTGTGTGTGTGTGTGTGTGTGTGTGTGAGACAGAGGTGTAACGTAACAAATGTGAGTGAATATTGACTCTTTCATGTCTTCCATTAGCCATTAATAAGAGGCTGTTCTCTAATAATCAGCATGTGTCCTTTAAGATGCTTCACTACATTCTACCAATTTAAAGCATTGTTTTAATCGATGCTCTGAAATGAGCCAATGATGATGTTTGTTTTTACATTCTGACCAATGACAGGTCAGGAAAAGTAACAACAACTCACTGCAGCATTTTAATCCTGCAATGCAGCAAACCAGTGACAGCTATTGGGTCGTGTCTAACTTATACTGGGACCAAGGATGAAAAACTCTCTGGATTTCTGGATGAGAGAAAATGACACTTTTCATGTTTGTGTTTTTGCTGTTTATGTCCTGCCATGTGTGAACTCACGTCACGCAGTTTCTGTTCGTTCTTGGTCAGTCCTGATGCTTCGTACGTGTTTTTTTTAAATGTCATTTTGTGTACTTATGTAGCTTGTGTGGTTGTTTTGTGTATTTTCCTGTTATTTTGTGTATTTATGGAATCACTTGTGCTTTTTTTGTTAATTTTTGTCATTTCCTTGCTAGTTTTTTACGTGTTTTTGTTGTAATTTTTGTACTTTTCTCTTGTTTTGTGTATTTTACTGTCATTTTTTGTACCCTTTGACTCATTTTGTGTTTTTCTTGTTTGTTTTGTCTATTTTACGTCACGTTATGTATTTTTGAAAATATTTTTGAGTTTTCCATGTTTTTGTTCTCATTTATTTTTCTGTTTTGTGTTATTTTTTAATCTTTTTGTACATTTTAGTTGTTAATATGCATAATTACTATTGAGAATTTGTTCATTTTCTTGCCGTTTTGTGTGTTTTTGGAGTTATTTCATGTATCATGTTGGGTTTTATAGTTTTAGATTTGTTTTTGTGGGCCGCACACAATTCGACCGAGGGCTGCAAGTGGTCCCTGTACCTCCACTTGCCAATGGCCGGTCTATTTGAATGCCAACTCTCATAGTGTCCAACATTCTCTTCGCTTGTTTTGACTGAGCTTTTTGCAAAGTTCTTTGTCGCTGACGTGCAAAAAAGTTTTTTACGGAGAATTATATACCAGTGTTTAACTTGATGTTAGGTATTTAAATGTCAAGATCACCTTCAGTTTGAATCATCAGGGCTGGAAAACGGACGGAAATAATAACTTTAGACACAGAAACTATACCCTTAGATTCCCACAGTACAAAAAGTCCACCGTAGCTTCAAGGATTAACTGTCACCCACTTTGTGTGTTCTAACAATAGCTGTGATTACACATGGATGTGGTCCAATAACTGAGCACAGCTGTGATAGCGAGCCACATGTGGCCGTTAGTATGAAAAAGGGACAAAGCGTATTCGTGCACTCAGGTCAACAGGATTTCATTTAGGGAAATAAATCAGGACACACGTACAGTCCATGTGGCTCAGGTGTGTCACTATGCACCACGTTCAGGACTAAAAGATCAAATATCTAAACACAGGCCTGTCTGTATGGATATCATATGTCGGGCAATTTCCTTGATTATTATGTGTTGTTATTGTGTTATTCTGTGACATGCAGAGCGTCGTCTGAAGTGTGTTTTTAATGTGTTGGTTCAGATTATTGTGACTGCATTCAAACGTGAAAAGGCTCTGGTACAAAGACGGGTTTAGCTGTTGGTGTATTAACTGAACTGGTGATTGGTTTACCTGGTGACACGTCACAGCAGAAGTATAACTCCTCTAATCACACAGCTGTGCACGTTTCATAAATATCGTTTTGGGACCATATCACACGTAAAACGAGAAGCTGAGGCTCAAAAGTGATTTCGCCACCGGATATTGTAGAGCACGGATGTCAAACTCGAGGCCCGGGGGCCAAATTTCGAGCTTCCAATGTGGCCCCCAGCCCCTTCAAATACACACATTTAATGAAACTCCACAATATTTGCAGTTTTCCCATGCTTATATCACATGATGGTAGACATCATCTCTAATTGTTGAAAGAACTCTCAATGTTTCCAAAATCCTGTCGTTTTTCCTGAAGTTATTCCACAAAAGTTTGTCACAAAATCCAGGACATTTTAGTGAAGATCGTGCAGGGATTTATATCTGTCACTTTATTACCTAGATATTGTTGGTTCTTTACATACCTTACATATAACTTATACCAGGAAGTGCAAACTAGGGCACATTAATGTTGAAATTGCTTGTTTTCTCTGCCTAAAATCTGCAGCCCACTTGAGATCAAAGTGGTCTGTATTTGGCCCCTGAACTAAAACCATTTTGGGACATTTTATAGCTCGCAAAAGTCATTTAAACAGGGAGCGATGATGAAATGGAAACAA
The DNA here is from genome assembly GCF_900634775.1 of Gouania willdenowi. Lineage (NCBI taxonomy): Eukaryota > Metazoa > Chordata > Actinopteri > Blenniiformes > Gobiesocidae > Gouania > Gouania willdenowi. The sequence goes on from NC_041064.1 coordinate 3,629,789, forward strand.
AAGGAATTTGTTGAATATGTATTCTAGTAGCAGTGAGACCTTGGGTTGACATTATCTCTACGTTTAACTCATCACGTACATGCTGGTCAGAAAGTTTTCCAAGTAATCCTGAGCGTACAACTGGCAACATTCCCTGGTTCTACGTCTGGCTCACTGAGCCAATCGACTTCAATGATCCCCTGCAGCCAATCAATAGAGAGAGGAAGGAGCACTGATGGAGAGGAGGAGGAGAGGGAAAGCAGAGCGACAGAAGTTAGAAGGAGGAAATAGAAGAGAAGTTCACTTCTGGTAATTAGCACCAGAATAATAGAAGTGGGATGGATGAGGAAGTTCTGATGGACAGAAGAAGAGCGGCCGCAGCACTTTGGGGAGGAGACGGACATTAAGAGAGGAGAGAAAGGGGGAGGAGGGGGAGGAGCAAGGTTAAAAAGAGGAAGTATCCCAGTGGAGTGCATAGAGCAGCTTAGCAGTAGGTCCTGAATTATTAAACACAATGTTTGCAGCAGGGCAAACGCTAACGTAACCATGTTGGATAGATCTGCTGAGGAGGCAACCACTGCGCGTGTGTGTGTGCGTGTGTGTGTGTGTGTGTGTGTGTGTGTGTGTGTGTGGCTGCTTAATAGTGCTAAAGCTACTTGCTGCTAGCTTCTTTTCTGTTCTCACACAAGAGGCAGGGGGAATAAAGAGGATAAAGTAAGTCAGCAAAATGATGGTCCATTGTTCTATGAATCTGTGATAACCACATTTATTTATTCATCTGAATTATATCCACTGTTATCCGGGAATATCCGGCCATAGTGTATAGCAGGTTTGTTAAACTCATTTTAGTTCAGGGGCCAAATACAAAGACTAGTTTGACCCTAAGTGGGCCACAGATTGTAGGTAGAAAAAAGAGCAAATGTATGAAATATGCGAGTATATCAGTTCCTGCAAGAACTTCACTTAAATTTCCCTGATTTTGGGAATTTGGGGAAATTTTGTGCATTAATTTGAGGAAAATTTGCCAGATTTTGGAAAAATTTAGATTTTAAATGACTGCCGTCATGACTGCCCCCCTCTGCCCTCCACCCCCCCCCCTTCATCCTGCCACAGTCTGCCCCTACAGGACCTGGCATCACCCCCCTCCACCTCCACCCCCTGCGTGCTCCACTAATTCACGCACCCTAAACTCTGCACAGCCGTCATTGTATTGTTATGCTATTTGCACACTACCTCACTTTTTAACTTCATCTGCACTCTGTTTATATTATTAATACTGTAATTTATTTATATTCTACCTCATAGTAATTTATCCACATTCTACCTCATTGTTGTTCGTTATTTGTTATTTGTTGTCCGTATGTCTTTAGTTAAGTTATTTGTTGTATAGTATTGCTAGTTGTTTTTTTATGTGTGTTTGTTGTGTGTTTTAAGTGCTCTTTTTATGCACTGCAGGTTTGCACTGGGGGTTGGGGGGGGATTGCAATTTCATCTGTGCTGTATGTTTAACATGGGGCATATTTGACAATAAAGAACCTTGAAACCTTGAAACCTTGAATAAGAACTGGAAAACTGAGCTCTGCAAATATTGTGCATTTTAATCCATTTTTTGTGTTTGGAGGGGCTGACATATCTACAACTGAATTAGTTGGTAGTTTACAAAATGTTTCATGTTTTTTTCTATCACTTTTACTTTCTCGAGCAGATGGAATTTGGCCCCCCAGCCTTGAGTTTGACACATGTAGTATATAGTCATCTTAAAGATGTAAGTCCTTATTTTAATCTGAATTTAAATATTTTAAAAGTGGCCAAAAATGGTGGAAAAGGTGGTGAAATGGGGTTTTGAAAACCACAGAAATTAGTGAAAAAATTGCAAATTAGAGTGGGCAGAAAATGTGGTTAAAAAAAAAAAGGGTTCAAAGTGTCAATGTTGGCTTAAAATTCTAGAAATTTGTTTAAACTGGCAGATAATGGGTATGACAAATTGTGAATGTGGTTAAATTGGCAAAAATAAGCATGAAATATGGTGGAAAAAGGTTCAAAGTGGCATTAATGGGTCATCATATGTGACATTAGGTAGAAAGGGTTTATAAGTGTTGAACATGTCTTGAAAGTGGAAAAAATGTGCAGAAAAGGCATTGAAATGTGATGGAGATGTGTCAGAAATAGGAATAATGTAGCAAAAATGCTTTAAAAGGAACAAAAATATGGCAAGAAAGTGATGAAAATAGGTTAAAATATGGTGAGTTTGGTGGAGTTGCAGAAAAATGGTAAAAATCTCTCACACACACTTTGATATTTATTGAATACGTTCTTGTTTTAGTCTGCAATTTGGTATAGATGTTGTGTTTTGAGTCATAATGCCAAATATATGAATGCTACTAGCTTACTAATGAGCTAGCTAGCTTAGCAGCATCCCGAGCTAACAGAAGCCATGGACAGGTTACGTAGGTCTCCTCTCAGTGTTTGTCGTTCCCATTGTGTGACTTTAGTCGTTATTGTGTGCGGGGCAGTGAGACAGTCCACTGTGAGAGAAAACCAATTATCTTTGCTAAAAAACCCTGGAACTGGTCTTTTCTGTCATCTGACTTATGAACTTAGTTTCAAGTGAGGACGCTGTCAGTAAAGCACTTAGCACGTTGTTGGTGTTAAAGTAGAAACGGCGCCCTACGTCCTCTAACCTTGGGGTGACACTGGTAGGGGGCCGCCAGACTCCTTCAAGAAACTAAGAATATTTTTTGAACAATTTGAGCCCATTTTTACCCTTTTTCCTGCAACTTCACCAAATTTGCCATATTTTAACCTATATTTGTAAATTTGTCTTGCAATATTTTTGCTCTTTTTAATGCATTTTTGCTACATTACTTAATTTCTGCCTTTTCTGTGCATTTAATTCCACTTTCAAGACATTTTCAGCACTTATAAACCCCTTTTCACCACTTTTCCACCTAATATCACATTTGTTGACCCATTATTGTCACTTTTAACTTCTTTTCACCATATTTATTACTTATTTTTTGCCAATTTAACCACATTCACCATTTGTCAAGGTCATTATTTGCCAGGTTAAATGGATTGTTCCTATTTTTTTTGGGCACTTTTATGCCAATATTGACACTTTGAACCCTTTTTACCACTTTTTCTGTTCTGTTTTTTGGCCATTTTAATTTGCAACTTTTAACCAATTTCTGTAGTTTTTAAAATCCCTTTTAACCATTTTTTTTAATGGTTTTCTACACATTTTTTCCACTTTCAAGACATTTTCAGCACTTATAAACCCCTTTTCACCACTTTTCCACCTAATGTCACCATTATTGTCACATTTAACCTCTTTTCACTATATCTAATACTTATTTTAGGCAATTTAACCACATTCACCATTTGTCATGATCATTATTTGCCAGTTTAAATCAATTGTTCCTACTTTTTCAATTACATTACCCCAACCCACACTCCCCCCATTTCTGCCACTTTTAAGGCAATATTGACATTTTGAACTCTTTTTTTTATTTTTTTTAATCACTTTTTCTGTCTATTTTTGGTCACTCTAATTTGCAGCTTTTAACCAATTTCTGTGGTTTTTAAAATCCCTTTTCACCACCTTTTCCACTATTTTTTTTGGTCACTTTTAACCCATTTTTATTTCTGATTAAAACAAAGATTGTCTCATCGTTTGATTTGGTTTTTGGAAAAATCGGTGCCTTTGTTTTAAATCCTAGGTAAAAAAACAAAACATAAAAAAACATTCAAATTATACTGGAAAACTACACGTAACCATAGAAAACAAGCTAAAATTTCAATTCCTTCTCCTTCCACTGAAGCCTGTACAGTTCTGCCTCACCATTAGCATTCATTAGCATAAAAACCCTATTAGCTTCCACCAATTCTCACACGTTGCCGTCTTCTTTCTTTGCAGCGTTGCTTTCTGTCAAGCAGGTTTTTCCTAATCTCTTGAACAAGGCATTTATTCTTCAAAGCAGTGGTTTCTAATCCAGTGCCTCCAACATTTCTACTTTCCGTCTGTCCATCAGGATTCTGCAGTAGTTCTTGGAGCCCTGTGATGTAATTGAGTTTCACACCTCTGGATTGAGTTGTTGCCCTTGAGGAAAAGAGAAGGTGGACGTAATTACATTGGTGTTTGGTTGCAAATGGCTGCACTAATTTGATATGGACTTTCTTTTCCGTGCAGTTGTAGTTGGATTCTGTGTGCCCGTCTGCAGACATTTACACTATTTATAGATTTATTCTCATTAGTTCTCAGAATCGGCTTCAGATCATTTTTCATATTAATAACTCAGGCATTGACAGGCTGTTGTAGTTTGTTGTAATGCACTGAATGCGTCATAGTTTTCCGTCTGACCTCGGCTCATTGGATTTGTTAAAACATGATTAGATATGTGTGAAGTCCATCTGATTTTCAGCATTTAGAATCTAATTAATCCGAATATTATTATCGTAATTTTTGTTGTTTTCTGTGTTTATCAAAAAAAATTGGTTTTATTTTGTGAATTCTTTTTTTTAATTTTGTGTGTTTTTGTTGTCATTGTGTATAATCTTCTCATTTTGTGTGTTTTTGGTGTCATATTGTATATTTTTCTCTCATTTTGTGTGTTCTTTGTATGTTTTTGTGCATTTTCTTCTCATTTTTGTTGTCACCTTGTGTATTTTTCTTTCATTTTGTGTGTTTTTGTTGTCATTGTGTGTATTTTTCTTTCATTGTGTACTTCAGTAATCATTTTTGTCTATTTCTGTTGCTGTTTGTGTGATTTTAGTATCATTTAGTTAATTTTTCTCTCATTGTGTGTTTTAGCTGTCATTTAGTATATATTTTTTAAATATTTTCTGTTTTTGTTGTGTGTCTTTTTGGTATCATTAAGTGTATTTTTCTCAAATCTCTCTTATTTTTGTTGTTTTTTTGCGTTTCTGGCGTTACTTTGCATATTTTTTCCTCATTTTGTGTTTTCTTTGTATCATTTTGTATATTTTCTTCTTATTTTTGTACTCACTTTGTGTATTTTTCTTTCATTTTGCGCCTTTACTTTCAGGGGCCGCACGAAATTAGACCAGGAACCACAAGTTGCACATTTCTGGTGTAGTTTATTAATAATTAGTGTGTGGTATGATGTGGAAGATTGCAGTTGTTTTTAGGTTTCATTGTTTTCTGAATAAATAAATGGAAATCGATGTCGTTAAGCCCGTGGTTGGTTGGACGACCACACTGTACCGACTAGAACTGATTTAATAATTTAATGTGATAATCCTTTTTGTAAAACAGCTATTTCTAGATTATAAGTGCTTAAGTCAATTATGTTATTTAGGCTGAACAATTAGAAAATAGGAAAATTTAAAATGCACATTGTCAGCGTAAATTGTATTATTTCAAACTCTCAGATTATAATAAAAGGTTAGAAAACAGATCAAATCCACTGTAATTAGCTTCTCTGTAATGTACGGCCCATTCTGCTTCCTGATCTTTAACTTGAAACCACAGTTTAAACTGTAAACGTCCAATCAGAGGCTGCTTCCTTCATACTCTGCTAATAATTAGAGTCGAGGGAACGCTACAGACACCCTGAGAGAGTTGAAGGGTGCTAAATGTTGGCACCAGTTCTCGCCGTTGCATAACTCATTTTTAATTGGGCGTTTACTGCTGCCAAGTTAACACCAGAGCTTCAACCACAGTGAGGCGGCAGGTCAACATCACACACTGTAATAGAACAGACATGACTAATCGATTTAGATATTTACTTTCATTCACCATCATCATTATTTACCCAAATAAGTCTCGAATTGTACTTAAATTATTAACTCATCATGAACTGAGGCAGGGTTGGGGTCAATTACATTCTTAAATTGCAATTATGTCTTCAATTATTCGTTCAATTACAGCTAATTATGATGACAGTGACTGGCATCTTTTCCAATTACAATCAAAATTACAATTGTTATTTTTCCCCTGAAAATCCATTACATTTACGTTGTCAGTTATTACATTTTATTTATTAATTAGTGAGCCTGAAATAAATAAGCCCATAAAATGTAACCTTCCTCTTGTGTTAGCTTTCTGTTAGCATCTCATCATAATTATGATGTCTTAAATGAGCTTTAAATCATACAAACAAAATATTATTTTTTCATCTCTTGGTTACCTTGATAGGCTTCCTTAACAATGAAAATATAGTTTTTAATATTTTTGGTGTGAGCGTTTCAGCCTTTTTTCTCCTTCAATTTCATTTTTGTTTTTGAAATGGTGAAATGATCCTCGACAAAAGCCACATGTAAACTTGATATGAAACATATTTTAATGATTTTTAACTATGTACGTATGTGTAAGCCATGGAACTGTAACATGGTTCTCAAATATAAATCACAATTTTTATAGGATTTCCACGTCAATTACAATTAAAAAAAATTTTTTTAAGTCAATTATAATTAAATTACTATTAAAACAGCAGCAGTTTTTTTTTCAATTACAATCACAAATATAATTAAGTCATAATTGTAATTAATTATCATTAATTATCATCATATTATTACACAATTACAAATATAATTGAGCTCAATCCTGAACTGGGGTCACATGAACACAATATTCTATGTAGGTGCGTTCAATGTGATTGAAACCTAATCTTCTTCTTTAACATTATTACCCTGTCATCTACTTTATTCCTGGAAACACACAAAACAACAACAAAAATACAGAATATTTGAGATAAATACACTAATATATTGTTCCAAAACATGCATATGACGCACATGTTTCATATTGAGGTCCAATTTTTAATAAAGCGAGAGAAACAAAAAAAGGTCACGTTGTTTTTTTTGTGACTTCCTTTTTTCCGTACGTGTTCCGTCATCACGGAAAATCAGAGGCCGTACTCTACTGCGGAAAACTGACGAGTCATGCAATGGATTTTAACTCAAAGTCCATTTAATTAGCAAAAACCAAACCAAAGTGCATATTAATGTATGTCCAAAAGCTAAATACGTTACGAAGGACCGTCTGACAAAAATGAAATAAATATTAAAAAAATTAATAAAAATATATGAATATAAAAATACCGCAGAGCAAGGACAGGATCAGGAGTGCGTGGCAGTCCAGGCACACTCACTCGGTGTTCAAACACTCCTTAGATAGTGGAGGAAGGCAATCAGGAGGTGAGGCGCACCTGAGTGAGAACAAAAAAAGAGCCTAAACCCAGGGAACCTAAACTAGACGCAAATTAAGCAGAAAATAAAACAGGAACTAAAACTAAACAGAATCTCAAACAAACTAAAAAAAGAGGGTCATCAGCGCTTGAATTCAGAATAGAATTATTTTATTGTCATTATACACAAGGTACAACAAAATTAAGAGACAACTCTTGTATAAAAAAAAAAAAAAAAAAAAAAGAAAGAAGTGTGTTTACAAGGGGAGCCACTAAGACAATAAATAAACAATAAGAATAATAAGAATAAATATATTACACAGGAACAACAGCTTTAGCATCACAGTGTTAAAATAACCCAACGTGCCATTAATTAAACCAACCCAACAAACACATGATACATGTAAAGAAAACACACCCACTCACGGATGAGAGCATTTAGTTTCTCCTATAATCAGGAAGTACTGTAACTGTTCTATAGTCATAAGGTGGTGCAGGCACCAAAGACCAGATACCTACAGATACCATTTCCAGTCATATCTTCCTCTTCCTGCCGTCTTTTACTTCTTCCTCAGTCTCGTTAGCACTGGTCACACTTCCTTTCCTCTCTGATTCACTAACAACCCAACGGATGCTGCACAGAATGGTGTCTGCTCGCCTCCGGTGAGACATCCATTTTCGTGCAGGTTGTAACCACGCAGACGGCTGGCACAGCCACATGAAAAACGAGCAGGAGGAAGATCATCTATCATTTCAACAGAGCAGAGAGAAATCTGTTCAACTTTGCACCACAGCTGGAAAAACACACAAGGACTTCACAGATAGTGAAAGGTATTTGTTTCTGATCAAGCTGTAGCACACACATGGCTTTAAGCCTTAGATGACACGGGCATCTGGCGGCCCAGGGGCCACATGCAACCCTCTGTCTAATTTTCTGCGGCCTGTAAAGTGAACGCACAAAAGCAAGAATACATAAAAAAAAAATACAAATAAATCACATTGCAGGAAAATACAGTAAAAGACAAGAAAAACCCAGAAAATACTCCAAAAACACACAAACAACTACAATAATACACAAAATTACTCCAAACAACACAAAACAAAGACGAAAACACAAAAAAATGACTTTGCAAGCCCACAGTGTGAACAAACAAGCAAAACGTAAACAGAAATACACATACATTACTCCAAAGAAAGCAAAATGACAACATAAATACACAATATGACTCCAAAAAACATATATTTTACAGGGAAAATAAACATAAGGACAACAGAAATGCAAAAAAAAATGCCTCATAACAAGCAAAACAACAACAAACATACACAGAATGACAAAAAAACACAAAATTACTATAAAAACTCTTTGTTGTTTCCTTGGTCATGATTGTACTGTAAATGCTGACATACTGTAGATGTTGATAATGTGGACTTTCAATCATACAAACACATTTTTGTAGAATTTGCCGACCTCCGCTTTAAGATGACACACAAGATCCCAACTCAAGCTTGTTTTACACATCGTAGTGGATTGTGGCAAAAATCTTGACATTTAAGACGAGACTTGGCCAGTCTTTGCTTTTATCAGACACAGATTCTGTTACTGGGTCATTGTGTGTTTAGACTAAGGCCAAAATCTGTTTTCCTGAGCACTACCAGATGTTACAGGAGATGTAACCCTGATACGGTCCAACTTCTCTTTGCTAATTGCTTCTAAAAACTAGTTAAAAACTTACTTTGACAGGAAAAGATTAACTGGAATCAAATATTTTGTATTTTTTTGGTGTTATTTTGTGTAATATTGTTTCATTTTGTGTGTTGTTGTCGTTTTGTGTGTTTCTGGTGTTACTTTGCATACGTTTTGCTCTTTTTGTGCATTTTTTGTATCATTTTGTATATTTCCTTATTTGTGTGCATTTTTTAGTCATTTTATGTGACATTTTCCCTCATTTTGTCTGTTTTTGGAGTCATTTTGTGTGAATGATCTCAGTTTGTGCTTTAATACAGTCATTTTTCTGTTTCCGTTTGTGTTTGAAATACATTTCTTCGTCCGTTTACACATTTTTGTTTCCGTTTCATCGTCTTTCCCTGAATCAAACTGTGATTACAGGCTATTAAACCTCCTGAAATCAAGCCAAACATCCTTAATTCAGTTAAAGCAGTTGTACCTATTGTCATGTAATTCATATTTATATACAGCAGAATGTGATGTCCAGCTGTTTGCTAAACACTTTAAACTTTAAACCAGCTGTTTTACACTGAAAAACATGGTGTAAATGTGAGGGTTTAGTACGTGTCATATTGATATTTCCATTTTAAAAGGTGAAGCTTGTCATTGTGTCAAATTAGATAAGATTTTGCTTGATAATTGGTATTTACGCCTCCCTGACCATCTTTTTACGAAGACAAAGTGCGTATAAATGTGCATGTGAGGCTATTTTCAGTGTCCTGTTGTAATGTACAGTAAATTTTGTTAGATAAATACGTCAAATAATTAAAAAAACCTCTGAAAAAATGTACAATATTACTACATTTTACAGCTCTACATCCAGAACAATGAGATTTTCCTGATTACTTCGCACTGCAGCAGTCACAAGTTTACAACAATCATCATTGACCGCATCCCGCGTGTGTGTGTGTGAGGAAACAATCCATTATCTCATTTACTCGTCCTCAGCACAGTTTGTTCTCGTCATGGTTTTAGTGGAAATCTGAAAACATGGCGTGTGCATCTGCTGATTCTGACTGCTTACATCTGAAGCATGTGTGGAATGTAGAGTCATGCATGTTGGCTTTTTTTCATTCAACAGCCACTTATCCATTGTGTCGCTCCACGTCATTGCCCTACAACCACATTCCTTTGGTTGGTCATAGTAAATGTTTTTCCCCGTGGAGAGGATTTATCATTCAATAGCACGTTTTAACTCACCCCACATTTTTCTCCATTTAAATCAAATAGTAAAACCTATTTCCTGGGTCTTATTGCATTAATTTAAATGTTGTAGTTTGTATCACAATGTGTCTATTGTAAACTTTTTTCTCCATTTCTGAGCTAATGTGAAAGCACCAACACACCTGCCTCACTTTTTACTGCTCAGAATAAACTAAACTGATACTAGAGCTGAGAACAATGTGTTATTTACTTGTTAAATCATTATTTTACTGAGGGTACGAGACAAAAGCCAGTTTTTCTGAAAGAAGAACATAGTATTTGAATTTAAAGCTGCTAGAGATGACATTTTTTATTTATTTATTTTTTTATCAGATAAAGACATAAATTAAAGCGTCATAAAAAATAATCAAAGTATAAATAAAATGAAGGAAAAGGTTGAAATCGCTGCTTGAAAGTTTGTTTTGATCTCCACTGTAAAAACTCTCTTAGTGACATTTTCAGAAAAGTTTCCCACATTGCATTATGGGATGTGGAGTCCCGTAGACGGATGCACAGAAGTGTTTTCCCTTAACTTTTACTGTGATTTGACAAGCAGGACGGTGAGTGGTTGACTCCAGTTTGGTTCCTGGTTAAATTCAGTGCTATCACCTCACTCCACTTATTCAGATCTTTCCATTTGAACCCCTAAAATAAACATTATTCATTGGTTTGCCACAATTTTCAGTGAAAACACCAAAAATGTGTTGGGAAGTCACTTTGTCAGAGTTTTTTGGGGCAAACACAAGAAAACACAGTAAGAACGAAGTAAAAACACTTATTTTTGTCTTTTTTTTTAATGTTATCTTGTCTGCACATTCTGTCAAAGGTCAACACTACATGTAGTGCAATCTTTTTACAAAGTGTCTATTTGTACGGTTGCCATACGGACAACCCCCGGTGCTATTGGTATGGTTACTAAAGTACAAGTACGTAGCGTCTTAGCCTTAGGATTAGGTTTACGGTTAGATGATAACCCAATATCGCAACCATTTTTAGGGTCAGGTTTAGTCGTAGTCACGTAACCTAAACTGGCCAAATAGAGGCGCTGCGTATGAGCTGAGTGAATCGTTACATCCCTAGTAGTAATACAAGTTTGTAACAGCAGCCCAACGGCTCTTTTGCCGCATTAGCTTAGCTTTAGCATTAGCTTGATTTCTAGTTTTAAATGCTACATCCTCAGTGGTGTGGTGGTTTCTTATGGTGAATAATGTAGAGTTTTGTTTGCAGCTTCACCACGACTTATTTCCACATTATAGGAATTACAAATTGCGATCCTTTGATCTCTTTTTTTGTGTATTACTGCTGAACTGCGGACATGCTAAGCTAACCGTGCCTCCGTGTCCGTGAGTGTTGTTCTCCTGTAGCAGAGGCATGCGCACGCAGACACATGTTCACATGCACCTTCAGAGCTTTTTATGTCTTTCTGATCCATTTACACGTATGATTTACACTGTAACTAACACCAGAGCCCTACCTTCATATTTAGAAGTGCAACGTAGAAAAGGGTCCGGTCTGAAACGCGGCGCAGCGTAACGTTCTGAAAGTTGTGCAATCAAATACACCGGTACGGCGGTATATTAAAAGTTAATATCATAACGAAAATATATACTGGTATTCAGTATGAACCAGTATTCCGCCCAGCTCTATGTCAATTATTTTGATAGTGCTGAGTGTGTAATGCTACAGTTAAACCAGTCTGGTGACAAAACGGCTAAAAACACGTCTATGATGTAACTGTCTACAGTTTGTCTTTATAAAGATTTGCTGAGAAGCAAACATAATATATAGAAGAGCTCTTTTCCTAAGAAAGCAGTAGAAGATGCTGGTAAACTAAACAGGATTTGTTGGCATGTCAAAGTTCCACCGCTATTATTGTTTTTGCTCAGGTAAAACTCGCTGAGTCACCCTCAGCCCGTCTTTGGTTTCGTGCTACATTCTGATGCACAGTCTGGATGTTTGTGGACGTTTCACACTGAGCTGCTGTTATAAGCCAGAGAGACAAAGATATGAATATGTAAATCAGACACATCCAGAGTGGCTCGCCCTACAAAAATAGAGGTCGGACGACATAAATATTGATGATGTTCCAGGTGAAGAAGCTTCCTGTTTAACTGTGAGATTATTTAACAAACCACAGACACAATGGGCAGTCAGATAAGGTCAGTGTGCTGACACACACACACACACATACACACACGCACAATTAAAAACTAAATGATTGAAAATACACAAAATGACTCAAACGAGGACAAATAAAAACAAAGCATACTCGAAAAACAAACAAACAGACAGACGGACAGGGCGGGGAAATTCTTCCTCTCCTTCAAAGTAACTCATGCTTTCGTCCTCCGATTTTAGTTGCCATGGTGACGGGGGTTGACTTACCAGTGTCCCATAGGACTCACAGGTCTGAGAACAGAAGAACAGACAAGGACAGAAATAAGGGCAAGACTGAGACTGATCACACGCTATAAATGTGGTCGTCTTTGTGTGAAACAACAGGATGTTTGTGACGTCTAAGGCAGCCATTCTCAACTGGTGGGTCGAGACCCAAAAGTGGATCTCGGACATCTGGTCAAAAATAGATAAATAAATAATGGTTCTCATGTTGGACTTGTCTTTTTTTTTTTTGAAAGAAGCTTTTCTTTTGACAGGCATGCTGTGGGAAAATATATAGATTTATGTTTTTAAAAAGATTATATATGTGTGTTTTCAATGCGATTTAATGATGGTGACAAAATGTGGGTCCCAGGGTGAGACCAGTTGAGAACCCCTGGTCTAAAGCATTTATTTATTATGGTCATTAGTCCAACAACATACACGTGATTTAGAAACGTCATTCAGCATGAAGAAATGTTCAATACTTCCCTATAAAACGTCAGAAATCTGAAGTTTACATAATTTTGTGACTGATTATGATCTATTGATCTGAACTTTGCTTCTACTTTGATTTGCATAACATTTGGGCCAGATATGGAACCAAATGCAGGGTTCTAACCTAGAGAATCTAAAGAAAAAAACCCTATTAGAAATTCATCACGAGGCCAATCCCACCCCTACTGTGAAGCATGGTGGTGGCAGCATCATGTCTTTGGGTAAAATCTAATGTCCTCTCTCTTTCTGTGTCTCCACAGCTGTATCATTCATGAGACAGAGCGCATCCGCCTTTGGATTTGCTGTGAGTTTGAGTTTCCCTCCATTTCTCTTGATTGATGAGTCATTATTTAACTATTTGTGGTGTTGCTAAGTGTTATTGGTCCAATTGTTTCCACGGTTACAATGCAGAGAAGAGGGACCGAGTTCTGCTGCTGGCCTGAAATTAAGTGTGTTTGCCCGATAAAATGCCAGCTGTAGGTGCAGATGTAGCTTACCTCCATCAGTGTGAATGAATGAGCAACAAAAACATCACTAAAATCTATTCAAAGTGGTTGTTTTTCCTTGAGTTGGATCAGACACAGGCATGGGTTAACAAATACACAAAATGACTAGAACATTATACAAAATCATTGAAAATAGACACATTTACAACGAGATGATTCTAGAAACACACAATTAAAAATGAAATAGTGGAAATTACACAAAGTGACTCCTAAGACACACAAAACAAGAGCAAATAAAAACAACAATTACTCCAAAAGCAACTGAATATAACTCAAAAACACACAAAACAACAAAAAAATCAAATTACAAGAAAAAAAAGAAAGAACAACAAAATGACATAATTCCACAAAATGACCGACAAAATCATTGTAAATGCACAAAATGACTCAAAAACACATACAACCACAAAATTACACAAATTGTGTGAATAAAATCAAAACAACAATACACAAAATTACAGAAATTTCACACATTGAGAGCAAAAATACAAAAAATGACAACACAAGTACAGAAAATGATTCAAAATCACACAAAGCAACAAGAAAATTACACAAAACGTCAGAAGAAAACACCTAACGACAAGATAAACACACAAAATGACAACAGAAACACATAAATGTCAACATTAATACACAAAAGCACAAAAAACAACAAGAAAAATACACAAAAATGTCATAATATACAAAACAACAACAGATCAAATAAAATCCCATTATGCTGTGATAAATTGGATGCGTTCATAAAGCTCTAATGATAAATCCCTGGTGTTTCAGGTTGAATTAATCATATTTGTTCCAGTGCAGGTAAATGTGACTTGTTATTTTTTTGCAGTTTGACGCCACACTCGACGTCCTCTCATCCATCATCGTCCTGTGGCGCTACAGCAACGCAGCAGCAGTTCACTCAGCACACAGAGAATACATGTACGTTCAATAATCTCACCTCTGCTGTTTGATGCTGAACGTTTGTTTATTAATATGTGATGTTTTTGGCCTCAAGATTCAAATTGAAGCATGCATTTGTATTGTCTTGATTTTGCAGCTTCTAATTTTCCAATTGTTTGTTCTTCAAATCAAATTAACTCAATGTATTACATAATACCAATGTGGAGGAGAACACACACACTAATTGAGGTGCAGTGTGTGTGCACTGCTACACAACAGAGTATTAATTGGTCAGAACTGAGGCTGGTTGTAGCTCAATAACTGTCAGCTTATCAGCTCTGCTCTGAGCTGGGACACACACACACACACACACACACACACACACACACACACACACACTCTGAAAGACACAAATCTACACAAAGAGGGAGGGGCAACCTGGGATTGTGTGAGATTAATATGCAGCGTGAACAGTACAGGCAAAAATCAAGAGTTTAGTCTGTTTTTGGGGGGTTTGTGAGTTTTTTGTGTGTTATTGAAGTTTTCATGTCCATTTTTTGTTCGTTTTGTGTTTTTGTGGTTATATTTAATATTTTTGTTGTCAATTTGTATATTTCTGTTCTTATTTTGTGAATTTTTGGTGTTATAATCCATATATTTGTCTCATTTTGTTGGTTTTTGTGTGTTATTAGAGTCATCGTGTGCATTTTTTGTCTGTTTTGTGTGTTTTTGTATATTTTTCTCTCATTTTGTGTGTTTTTGTCTTTGTTTTGTGTGTTATCGGAGTCATCATGTGCATTTTTATTTTTTGGTCGTGTGTGTTTTTGTTGTCATTTTGTGTGTCTTTGTTTTTGTTTTGTGTTGTTGTTGCAGTCATCATGTGCATTTCTTGAGCGTCATTTTTTGTGTTTTTATTGTCTTGCATTTTTCTGTTATATCGTGTATTAGTTATATATTCTCTCATTTTGTGGTTTTTTTATGTGTTATTGGAGTCATTATTTGTATTTTCTATTCATTTTATGTATTTTGAAGTGATTTTTTGTTCTTGTTTTGATTATTTTTCTGTTACTTTTGTGTATCTTTGT
Source organism: Gouania willdenowi (assembly GCF_900634775.1). Classification (NCBI taxonomy): domain Eukaryota; kingdom Metazoa; phylum Chordata; class Actinopteri; order Blenniiformes; family Gobiesocidae; genus Gouania; species Gouania willdenowi. Next base: position 3,645,195 of record NC_041064.1, read on the forward strand.
AGTCTCATGTATGAATGGGCACTTGATGCACATTTAACCATTAAAACTACAGCATGCTCCAACATTGTCCAGTCTTTATGGGGTCAGTCTGATGCTGGACTTTTCCTCTCCCACTAACTAAATCCCAGTGTCTCTGTGTTGGTCTGCAGTGCATGTGTCATCCTCGGGGTCGTGTTTGTTCTTTCCTCCGTGTGTATCCTGGGAAAGGCGGTCCATGACCTGGCAACCAGGATGCCACCGAAAGTGGTGAGACTACACACACACACACACACACACACACAGAAAACACTCCTGCTATCGGGACATGAATATATGATGAAACAATATGATGTGCACATGTGTTCACGTGCACGTACTCCACACCTCACAGAGATCTGACTTGTGTGTGGTGTGTTTCTGTCTCTGCTACAGACACTCGCACATTCTTTATCGTACCCCCCCCCCCCCACACACACACACACACACACACACACACCCTCTCTGCAGAGCTGTTGAGACTATCAATAAGGATCCTAAAATAGTCTCCTCTCTCTGTTGCTGGGGTACAGCCCAGCTCGGCTGTCGTCACAGCCCAACGCATTATTTTCAGCTCTTGTTCTCTGAAACTTTGTGTTTGTAAAGGATTCACCCTCCATTTGCCATCTGTTCACCACTCACAGCCAGAGTTCTCTTTATCGATTCACTTATTGAGCTGCAAGGGCTTTAAAATCCAATTAACATGCCAGTTTACCTTTGATCTGGATTATTAGTATAGCATAGACAGTTTTATTGCATTAGAAGACATTACTGGTATGAATCTGTAGGGAAAAAAAAGTATTTATTAGCTTTGTAAACCATCTGGAGAGCATTTAAAGGTTATTTTCTACAAAGATGGAGAGTTTTATCACAGTGGGGCCCACAAAAATCATGTGATTGTGTCTGATTTGAGGGTTAAATTATCTATGGCCCCAAAAAATATACAAAATAACAGAAAATATACAAAATGACAACGAGAAGATTAAAAAAAAAAAAACAAACACAAAATGACAAACACACAATACAACAAGATGACAGAAAAGACACAAAGCAACAATAAAATAATTAAAAAAAAATACATAAAATGACCCCAGAAACACACAAAACGGCTTCAAAATTACAGAAAACACAGAAAACAACAAAATGACAAAAAACACACAAAATAATCCTATTAAGATAAAAAAAAACACAAAATGACCTCAGAAACTCATCAAAAACAACAACAAAATCACAGAAAATATACAAGACTAGAATTAAATGTAAATAAATAAAAAAAGACTTAAAAACACACAAAACAAAACAGAAAAATACACACGACAGAAAAAACCGACAAAATCATTATTTGTTTCTCTTAATTCAGTGTGAGAACCACTTCCTGTTTATCTCCATTAACTAATTCCAATGAAAAGTTTTCTAATATTCCTTAAAATTCTCGAGTTTAAATTTCCATGGAAATTTCCTTTCAAAGTCCCGCCTCTTTACAAACCTACTCCTCACACACGAGTACGTTTGCATTTATGTTTCTATCAATGAATCTTCTTCACCATCGTTTTTCCTCTTTTTTCCTTTTGTTTCTCTGTCATTTCAGTCCAGATATAATAGATCTCTGATTAGGTGGTAACCTTATTGTAATGTAGTTTCCTGTAAGTCCTGAGCTCTGCAGCACCTTTAAATAATGAGCTGTGAATCTGTCTGAGTGGAACAGAACATGTTCAGTGTCTGATTAGAACGAGACCTGAGGCTCACCTTTGTGCACGTGCACCAATAAATACAACACAATTCCTACAGTTACACAGGCCTGAAACATCAGTATTTACCTCATGAATAATGGAGACGTTAAGAAAAGCATCACACAGGAGGAAAGTCACTTTAAATTGAAAGTTTTTGCAATAACTGAAGAATACTGTAAATATACTGACATAGTTAACCAATCGTGTTTAATCATATAGCTGCTGCGCAGCAATTGTTGGGGCCAGGCCAATCTTTAGGCAAAATAAAAGCAGCTGATAGCTTTTAAAGACAGATGAAGACAGAACTGTGAAAAATTCAGTTATTGAGACAAAAATAATAAAAAAATTACACAAATTGCATCAGCAGTTTTGAACAATGATTTATTGGCTCCATAAGTGGAAAAACAAATGTTTAAAAATGCTATTTTTGAATTAACTAATCATTATTAAATGTTGTTCACACGAATTTGCAAGTGTGTTTAAATCAAATTGACCTAATAGTACTTTATATGCAGTGTTTATTGATGCCTTGATAAAAGATCGGCTTAATTTAAAGAAAATGTCACATGGTTCACCATCCATTAGTTTCAAGCTGAGGAAATGTATTTTTCCCCATCACTGGATTTAAGTTATTTTGTTACACTTACAACTAAAAACACACAAAACCAAATTAATGAGCTAAAGATGAACTAAAGTGGACGGAAAGTTTGTTTTATTTTGGTTTTGTGTTGACACTGGAAACTAATTGTTACCAAAAACCAGTTAAAAATCCAAACCGTTTGATCCAGTTCTTCTTCTTTGTTGTGATTATGAATGAAAATAATGTTTGTTTTTCAGGACGACTTCCTGTTCAGCGTAGCCATAGTGAGTGCGTTCCTGTGTGCTGTGCTCGCCGTGGCCAAGTTCATGTTGGGGAGGGTTCTGACGAGCCGTGCACTCATCACTGATGGTACGTGCACAACACACAGTAAACAAACACACTGCAGCTTTAAGAGTCCAGAACAAATGGAAAACATCTACATTATGGAACCAAATGAGATCAATAAATAAAAGTCATTCATATCTGAAAAAGTTTTGAATGCATTTAAATGAAATTTGGTGAGCTGTTAGACATTATAAAAGGAAGAAAGAATTAGATTTTGGAGATGATCTGGCAGTTATTGTGGATACAGTATCCAGAACATGTTTGGCTGGTTCTACAGCACCACCTGCTGGTGACTCTGTGTATATAAACTAAGTGAAGGTTTGCTCTCTGAGTGCTCCTTTTGTTTTTGTTTTTTTTGTGCATTTATCTGTAATTTTGTATGTTTTCAGAGCTTTTGTTTTGCTTTTTGTATATTTTTGTGATAATTTTGCAGTTGTGCTGTGTGCTTTTGGTATGTTTGCATTTTTTGTAGGATTTTATGTAATTTTCTGTCTTTAAAGGCATTTTGTGTGTTTCTGGTGGCCCCTATTATTTGTGTGTTTTTGAAATAATTTTGTGTGTTTGGGAGTCATTTCATTTAATGTGTGTTTTTTGTTGTTGTTTTGTCTGTTTTGCTATTGTTTTTTTAATTTTATTTATTTTGGTAGTTGCACAAAGTGCATTTTTCTTTAATCTTGTATGTTTTTAAAAGGAATTTGTGTATTTTTGTTGTTTTGTACATTTTTCTGATAATTTTGTAGTCATTTTGTGTGCTTTTGATATGTTTGTGTTTTTTGTAGATTTTTGGGCATTTTTTATCTAATTTGTATGTTTTAGAGGCATTTCGTATATTTTTGTTGTCATTTTGTGTATTTTTATTGTTGTTTTGTGTATATTTTTTGATAATGCTGTGGTTGTTTTGTGTCCTTTTGATGTATGGATATTTTTTTGTCATTTCCTGCATGAATCTGTATTTTGTATATTTCAGTTGTGGTTTTGTGTATTTTTCTGATAATTTTGTAGATGTTTTGTGTGCTTTTAATGTCTTTTTTGTAGTTTTTTTTTTTTTTGGTAATTTCCTGCATTTTTATGTAATTTTGTATGTTTTTTGGAATAATTTTTTGTGTTGTTCGATTGTCGTTAATCTATATTTTTTTGCTTTTTGTACGTTTCCACAAATATAATCCCAGTTGCCCATGTGTGCATTAGCATGTGCTGCAGTGTGTGACTTTTCCATTTAGCTGAACTACGAGAACATTCTGTAATTACACACACACACACACACACACACACACACACACACACACACACGTAGGTCTCAGAGCTCACAGGGCATCAATCCAATAAACCTGAGATTGCTGTTCTCAGAGTCGACGTATATTTCCCACAAGACTCCAAACGTTCTGCAGGAGAGACTAAACCCCCCCAGACTCTGAAATGTACTTATGGAGGAAAAATGTATCGACTGAGGCCGAGGGCTGTAAAGGTTCACATCTATAAGGATGATAACTACTGGACGCTTCCATAACGACCGTCATAAATTATCACTCTTTCAATACCAGAGTGCACATACAGGATAATTATCATTATTATCCCATTGAACCATATTTAACATCTAGGACTGTCTCATAAATAATAATTTGCCTGCTTCTACAAAGTAGATTATGGAAGAAGTAAGTATGTCCAATAATATGTCACACTGCAGTACAGGATGATCTCCAAGAAATGTACGACAACTAAAGCAGGATGCACACACACAACGATGTTTCATCTGTCACACACACACACACACACACACACAGACTAAAAAAATGAATCAGATTTAGAACAGTTTGTGTGTGTGAGAGCTGGTGAATTTCACTGTAGTGCTACATTGTAAATGATATTATAATATTATGTTTTATTAATGTGCAGGAGTAGTGGATACTTGGCTTCAGATTAAATGTCTGACGGACACTATGTCATGTCTATTATTACACCTGTCTGCATCTAAAATGGTCAATTTATTCTCTAAATATTACAACTTTAATCTCTGAATTTTACAACTTTAATCTCAAAATATTAGAACTGTAATCTCTAAATATTACGACGTTAATCTCGAAATATTACAACTTTAATCTTGAAATTTTAGGACTGTAATCTCAAAATATGATTACTTTAATCTCCAAATATTATGGCATTAATCTTGAAATATTAGGACTGTAATCTCTAAATATTAGGACTGTAATCTCTAAATATTACGACTGTAATCTCTAAATATTACGACTGTAATCTCTAAATATTACGACTGTAATCTCTAAATATTACAACTTTAATCTCAAAACAATATTACTTTAATCTCGAATTAGTATGATTTTAATCTCTAAATATTACAACTTTAATCTCTAAATATTACAACTTTAATCTTGAAATATTAGAACTGTAATCTCAAAATATGATTACTTTAATCTCAAAATATTAGGACTGTAATCTCAAAGTATGATTACTTTAATCTCGAAACATTCTGACTGTAATCTCGAAATATTATTACTTTAATCTCTAAATATTACAAATTTAATCTCGAAATATTAGGACTTTAATCCTGAAATATTACGACTTTATTCTCATAAAATTACAACTTTTTTCCTGAAATGTTATGACTTTAAGCTCATATTTCCCAGATTTTTTTTAATAAATTTGAATGTGGTCCTAATTGGTCGTTGTACCTATCAGACAGACTTTAAAAAATACAGAAATAAACCTTTTTTATTAATATTTAATCTGACTCGTTCTACACACTTTCAGTGGTTTCCTCTCAGACGGAATGATTTAAAGTGAAATGTTCTCTTTGTTTCCAGGCTTTAACTCTCTGGTTGGAGCCGTGATGGGCTTTTCTATTCTAATCAGCTCTGAGGTCTTTAAAGGACATCCTGACGTCTGGTTCCTGGACGGAACCATCGGAGTTCTCATCGCACTCATCATTTTGGCGTATGGCGTGAAGTAAGAAACCGACCACTCGGTGTTGTTGTTGTTGTTGTGTGTAATTTAAACACGTTCTACTATGGGCCCCTGATTGTAAAGTTGCACATATATAATAATAAACAACAACTTTTACCAACAAACCACGTTAAAAAAACTTGTGATTTTTACCAGATTTACAGCAATATTTGTGTAATTTGTGATAGTTCTTTTCTTGTAAAAATGAATGTAAATGTTAAATCTAAATCTAAATGTTAAATATAAAATATCAATGTAAATGTTAAATATAAAATATCAATGTAAATGTTAAATCTCAATGTTAAATTTAAATGTAAATGTTAATTCTAAATAGTAAATCTAAATCTAAATAGTAAATCTAAATCTAAATAGTAAATCTAAATCTAAATGTTAAATCTAAAATGTAAATGTTAAATCTAAATCTAAATGTTAAATCTAAATGTAAATGTTAAATGTTAAATCTAAATAGTAAATCTAAAAGTTATATGTAAATGTTAAATCTGAATGTAAATGTTCAATCTAAATGTTAGATGTAAATGTTCAATCTAAATGTAAAATCCAAATCTAAATGTAAATCCAGATGGTAAATCTGAATGTTAAATGTAAATGTAAAATCTAAATCTAAATGTTAAATCTAAATCTAAATGTAAAATGTTAAATCGGGTGAAACTAAATATTTATCTAATATGTGAATTTACCAGAAATACCAAAATCAAAGCAAATTCTGGTGAATTTGCATATTAGCTAAATATTTATTTTCACCCGTGACATTTAGATCTAACATTTAAATTTAGATTTGACAAATAACATTTACATTTAACATTAAGATTTAACGTTTATATTTAACATTTATATTGCACAACTTTACAATGGGCGCCCCATATTCTACGCACCAGAGAACACTTTTCAGTGTGTTTGTGTGTTTCCACAGGCTGCTGAGGGACATGGTTCCTCGAGTCAGACAGACCAGGAACTACGAGCGCTTTGAGTGAGAGGCCTGTGGAGCAGGTTCACACACACACACACACACACACACACACACACACACACACACACACACACACACACACACCTGGGTGCCTCCTACCCTCCTCTCTCTCTCTCTCTCTCTCTACTTCCCTCCACTCACACAATCACGTGAACAGCACAAAGTGTGTGTTTGTGTGTTCATCCATTCATCCGTCCACTCCACCTGATTTCACCCCCAGTGAAGAGGTGGAGGGCTGGAGACGACCCACATGTGAATATATTTATATATGCTGTATATATACATATATACACATAATTCTGTATATACATTCATGTACTGTATGCATCACGTGTCATACATACATACAAACATACGTCGGACTTCTAAGAGACTTTGAAAGATGACGATATGAGTGAAGATCATCTCCTGGATGGAAAACTGCTTCTTCTTCTTCTTCTTCACTTCATTTCTGCTCAAACTCAACCATCGTTAGAGGGATTAGATTAGATTACACGACTCAAAAACTACAGTTTCATGTCTGTGTATGAGGTGTTGAATTTAAAAACTCTGTCACTGTTTCATAGCTGACATTTATTTCACTTTCCTCACATTTATCTAATTTTTCTTTCATTTGAGACAAATTCATGTAAAACAGCATGTTCACTATCACTGCTAAAAATGTATAAACATAAATAAATGAATGTAAATATTACATCTAAATGTTAAATGTAAATCTAAATCTAAATGTTAAATCGATTGCCAAGTGTAAAACTAAATGTTTAGAAATTATACAAAGTGTAATTGACTGATTTAACATTTAGATTTACATTTAATATTTAGATTTAGTTTTAACATTTAGATTTACATTTGATATTTAGATTTAGATTTAACATTTAGATTTAGATTTAACATTTAGATTTAGATTTAACATTTAGATTTAGATTTAACATTTAGATTTAGATTTAACATTTAGATTTACATTTAATATTCAGATTTTACATTCAGATTTATATTTAACATTTAAATTAAGATTCAATAATGACATTTTGATTTAATGTTTAGATTTAAATTTGATATATAGATTTAACATTTACATTTAATATTTAGATTTAGATTTTACATCTAGATTTACATTTAACATTTAGATTTAATATTGAGATTTAGATTTAACATATAGATTTAACATTTACATTTAAGATTTAGATTTAGATTTTACATCTAGATTTACATTTAACATATATATTTCACATTTAGATTTAATATTGAGATTTAGTTTTAGCATTTAGATTAAACATTTACATTTAGATTTACAGTTAACATTTAGATTAAATATTTACATTTAGATTTACTATAACATTTAGATTTATTTTTCATGTGTACACATTTTTAACAATGATAAAGAACATGCTGTTTTACATGATATTTGTTCTCAAAAGAAAGAAAAATGATCTAAATATGAGGAAAGTGAGAAATGATCTAAATATATCAGCTATTTAACAGTGAGCAGGTTTTTACATTCAGCACTACATAATTATGTGGCTCAGGCTTTTAATTCTTATTGAAGATGTTTTGGTGATGTTTCGATAGCACAAAGCACACAAACGTTTTTAAACTCACGGTAAAATCTCAAACACCTCTGCAGAAGTTCTTTTCTCACTATTTGCTAAAAGCAACGTAAGAACCGTGTGAGTCTGTGTTCATTAAGGATGCAGAGGCCTCGGGAGAAGTGCTGAGTCAACAAAATACCAAGCAACCGCATCATCTCTTCGCCTGCACTGCTTTAACAGTAGATTAGATTAAACAGAGCCTCAAAAACAGATCTAGTAGTGGAAGAAATTATAACTATTTATTTATTTTTTTAGTCTCCTGTTTTTATGTTTTTTTTATGTCTTGAAATTTTTCTTTTTTTTTGCCTGTTTTTTTTTTTTTTTTTTTTTGTCTTTGTCTTTTTTTATTTTAGCCTTATTTATTTATTTTTTTAGCCTAAATCTTTATTTTGTGTTGATTTTTTTTTTGGCATTTGACATTTTATTTATTTTTTTCATCTGTTACTATTTCGCAAAAAAAAAAAAAAAACATTGAGACTAAAAGATTAAAACAGAAAATATTTTTTTTTTTTCTAAATAGACAAAAAAAACGTGTTCTTCAATTGCGATTTTTTTTTTCTCTTCCATTAGTTTTTTTTTTTTTTTTTTCCCACTAAATCTGTTTTTTTATGTTTTTTATAGTTTTTTCGAGCCTAAATCCTTTTCCGTAACTTTCACAGGTCTATTAAGAACATAAATTAGTCACACTACAGTTCAAAACCAGGGTTGGGTTCAATTACATTTTTCAATTACAATTACATCTTCGATTATCGAAGTTCAATTACGATTATGGTGGAAAAAAAAGAAAGAAAAAAAAAAAAAAGTCAATCAAGCTCAATTACTGAGCGTTTGATAAATAACCCCATAAAACGTAGCTTTATGTGACAAATTTGATGACTTTAATCAACAAAATCACTTGCAACTCGACTTCGACTTGAAAACAAATGACTCGCGATAACAGTTATTATTATTGACCCTAACCCTGTTCAAAACCCATTTAAACAATACAAAAGCAGCTTGTTTACTTCCCTTTCATGAATCGGCAAAATAAGAGCTCCCCATGCAATTACTAAGACCGTATGCTTTTATTTTGGTACTTCATTTTTATTGCTATGTTATGCCTTTTGTAACATTAACATTAGAGAAGTGGAGGCGGGTATATTTATCACGTGTTTTTTCTTACTTTTTGACAGCAATAATGCAATAAAGACAAAAGCTTAACGAGGTTTCTAAGCACAGATGGAGTAGAAATAATAAATAATGGTAATAATAATAATCCATCGCAGGGACGAGGCTTTTATTATTTATTCTGCATGTGTCCATAAATGTTATCACTGCACAAACAGAATGTAAATACAAAGCACATGGACTGTAAATATCATAATGTGTAGCACAAAGGTTGGGATTAGGTAGCATCTAGCTAGGCTACAGACTGATCAGTGTTGGATATTATACGTACCAATGTTTACTGTAAAGGTGGTTTTTACATATTACTGTAGATTATCAGTGACATGATCATGGAAAGTCTTACTGTAACTTTTTTGCACTGTAAGTGAACCTTTTCTGATTGGATGTAGATGTGTGAAGCTGAGCTGTTTATAGATGTAGATGTTTTAGATCCAGTGTTAGAACAGTTTTCATCCAATATTCAGCTTTTCTGCACCAAAAAAGACTGAGGTTTGTCCTTTGGAAAGCCTCAGCAGTGACTTTAATACATCCACAGCGTATTATGATCCACTGTGTGCTCATGGTTATGGACTCATCAGTGCTATCGTAGCTCCTTTAATGTGTGAAACTAGTGACTTTAGTATAAAAAGTGAAGGTGTGAATTCTCTCGCACTGCTTCCACTCACCAACAGCACACTGATTTGTAAAGTTCCCCAAACTTCTCTTTTACTGCACAGAAGACAATCGGCTACGAGTTGGCGAAACCAGGGGTTCTCAACCTCGGGGTTGGTCGCGAAACACTGGGATGGGGTCGCCAGACGTCTTATTTTTTTATTTTTACCCTTTTTCTGCAACTACACCAATCTTACCATATTTTCATCACTTTTTCTTGCCATATTTTTGCTCCTTTTAATGCATTTTTGCTACATTACTCCTTTTCTGCCACTTCACCATCTAATTTAATTGGCTTTTCTGCATATTTTTTCCACTTTGAAGACATTTTCAGCACTTATAAACAGTTTCTACCACTTTTCCACCTAATGTCACATATGTTGACTCATTATTGTTACTTTTAACCTCTTTTAACAATATTTAATGCTTATTTTTTTCCAATTTAACCACATTCATGAGTTTTCATGACCATTATTAGCCAGTTTAAACTAACTGTTCCCACTTCTTAAATTACATTACCTCAACCCCAAATGACAAAAAAAACACACAATAATGACTCCAAAATTACAAATAGACTAAAAAAATACAAAAAAACTCCAAAAGCACAAAAGAACAACAAACATAAAAAAGACACAAACATGACTACAAAAATACACAAGAAATGCGCACAAAAGTACAACAAATATAGACAAAAACTACTCCAAAAACTCAAAAAATGAAAGAAAAATGCACAAAAGCACAAGAAATATACACAAAAATTACTACAAAAACATATGAAATAAAAGTACACAAAATTACAAAGAAACACACAATAATGACTCCAAAATTGACAACAAAATTTCAAAAAATTACTCCAAAATACACATCCATGACTACAAAAATGAACAAAAGGATGGAAAAATACACTAAATGACAACAAAAATTACACCAAAAACTTACAAAATGAAAGAAAAATGCACAAAAGCACAAATATACACAAAAACATGCAAAATACACAAAAGCACAACAAATATGCACAAAAATGACTTCAAAAATGTACAAAGTGACAGAAAAATACACAAAATGACAAAGAAACACACAAATATGACTCCAAAATTCAAGAAATTACTCACAAGGACAACATAAATAGACAATAATTACTCGAACAACTCAAAAAATGAAAGAAAAATACACAAAATGACAAAAACTTACTCTAAATTGACTCCAAAATCCCAAAAGGATCAAAATGGCTCCAACAAAAACACAGCAAAATACACAAAAAGAACAGAAAAACATTCGAAAACGACAACTCCCCCATTTCTGCCACTGTTAGCTCAATATTGACCTTTTTACCACTTTTTCTGTCTGTTTCTGGCCACTCTAATTTACAGATTTTAACCAATTTTTGTTATTTTTTTTACCAATTTTGGTCACTTTCCACTCTGGTCTCTGGAACCTTTATTTTGGCGGGTCGCAGGCTGCAGAGGTTGAGAACCACTGCTCTAAACGAGCGTGACTCGTCATCACCGTTAGACTAGATTAGATCAGATCTGCTTTGCTCTGTTTGTAACGTTGAATAAAACCACTTGGATCGTTTTGATTTTCAGAACCAGATTCTTTGCTACCTCTCTTTCATTTCACTGTTTTACTGCAGCGACATCCAGAACAAACACCAAAGGGATGATCTTTAAACAGTAAATGTTTCCATTTACGCTACAGGAATGCGCTTTGATCTGCATCCTCGACTTTTGCCATCCGTTGACTAACGCTAGCCCATTAGCAGCATGTTGCAGTGTGGAGCTTCCTCTGTGCCAAATAAATCAGATCATTAAAGTCTCATTCTTTTTGTATCATATCAGGTGAGCTTTCAAATGATGAATAAGGAACATTTATCATCATTTGAAAAAAGTATAAATGCATCAAACTAACCCTCCTGTTGCTGATTGGAGCTTTGCATGGGCCTAATAAAACCTTAATCTATCTATATTTTGTACAGATATAACGTTGTATTACAGATGATGTTAACACCACGTATTTATGTAAAGGAACAATAAGGTATCGCTTTGTCAATGACAGAAGTTTTATGGATCAATAAAGTTTTATCTTGCTCAATCATGACACGTGTGTGAAGAGTTGTTTTTGTGTTGTTTTTTTAAGGGTAAATGAATAAACACATTTAGATTGACTTTGTTTCACATCCTTCAACAATTTTCATCATGTTTTGCATCATGTAACAGAGCTAGGTTAATGCTAAGCTAATATTAATGCTTAGCTTATGCTCGGATAATGCTAGGCTAACGCTAATTCTTGGTTAATGTTAATGCTAGAATAATGTTAATGATATTGCTTAGTTAATGCTAGATTAATGTTAATGCTAAGTTCATGTTAGGATAAGGTTTGTGTTCATTAAAAAGAGACTGGACTTTTGTGGGGGGCGGGGTTTATATAGCTGCTGTCTGATTGGATGAACTAACAGCTGTGTTTCAAATGGAGGCTCCAAGAACAACAAGGACCAGGTGATTACAACCCATTCTGTTTCTTACTGTCATGGGTCACATGACCTTAGTAGAAATCATTTAAACAAATATTCTATTGAGATAACTGCCTGGGAACTAAAAAGAGCACAGAGCTGATCCAAAGTGATCCATGAATTAAAGAGGAGAATTTAAATGTGTTTATTGATGCTAAATCTGAGGTTTAGCACTAAAGAGGAAAAACCTGGTAAGTTAAAACCCATGCAGTAAATCATAGAGAACCAACAGACTTGATTTAAAAAAAAAAAAAAGTACTGGCCACATGTGGCACTCAGTTTGTGTAAAAGAAAAGCACAGAAAATACACAAAATTACTGTAAAGTACACACAGTGACAACAAAAATTAATAAACTGACTGGAAAAACACACAATATGATGACAAAAATACAGAAAATGATTTGGAGAAACACACAAAATGAGAGAAAAATAAAAGAATCTTGAACAAAAATGCACAAAATGAAGGAAAAATATGCAAAATGACAACACAAATGAACAAACTGACTCCAAAAATACACAAAACAAAAAAATGAATGACCCAAAAATACATACAAGATGAGAGAAAAATATAGAAATGACAATAAAAATATACAAAATGACAACATGAAAACCACACAAACCCATATCCTGTATTAATTCTTAGATCAGATCATTATTATAAATGTTGACATGAATGTTGATCATCTGACCCTCAAATCAACAAATCACATTTTTGTTTTGAAATATGCTCATCAGTTTTATTGAGAAATAGGTGATACGAAGATCAATAACCAAGTTAGAGAGTGAATCAAATTAGATTTAATAAACCAAAACCCACAGAATGTACACACAAATAACACTAAATAAAGAATTACACTACTATAGCATTGCATCACATCACCTGTTATTAAATAACTCCACACTGGATGGAAAATATGAGCCAAAAGAAAACCAAAATCTATGAACAGAGACTTGTACTGCTATGTTTTCACCACATGGTGGCAGCACAAATATATACAGTCAGCTGAGTTGTGTCTGCAGCTCATTACAGAACATTAGGAGCTAAAAACAGAATCTTGTGGTTTTACTCCTAATGTTCTACATCATAAAATGTGTCAAAAATAAAACGCAGAAAATATACTCGGCAACAAAAAATACACAAAACAACAACAACAACAAAAAACCCTCAAAACTAGAAAAAATGACAAAGTTACACAACACAACGTATTTATGAGAAATTGCAATGAATATAAACTAAATCACTCAACACAGAAAATTGGAGAAAAACACCCAAAATCACCAAAAAAATAGTCGGCTACAAAAATTCATAAAATGACTCCAAAAACACACAAAACGACATAAAACAAACTAAAAAAGTATACAAAATGACAATGTTACAAAACCATAATGAATATATTAAAAAAATTACAACAAATATACACAAAATCACTCCAATAGCACAGAAAATAAGAGAAAAACATACAAAATCACAAACAATTATTTAGAAAACGACAATAAAAACACACAAAATGATTCCAAAAAACCAAAACTCACAACACATAACAAAAAAACTCCTAAAAGAACTTAGAAACTTACAAAAGGAAAATAAAAACACACACAAAACAACAACAAAACACCAACAAAATGCCTAATATGAGAGAAAATACACATAAGTACCACAGAATAACCCAAAATGACTCCAAAAACACACAAACCCTTTATTGTTACATGTGTTAATGCTCAGATTGGTTGTTATTCTAAATGCTGACATCAATATTGATCATGTGACCCTTAGATCTGGAAATAACATCACGTTATTTTGACTAAACAGACTTAGAGTTTAAGAAATTAATGACATCATGTAATTTCTGATCTAATATAAGGAGTTGAACATATCTTGACATCAGACGATTATTGTCCATGTTACCAATAATGTTGTGTAAATAAATAGAGCAGAATGTAGTCCCAGTCTATAGGTCTGTGATTCACTTCCTCCCACAGGTAACATCTAATTGAAGCCTAGAGACTATAGTCTAGTATTTGATGTTTTCTGTACGTTAGCGTTAGCGATGCCCTGTGCGATCCCAACAATAATAAGTCCATCCATCTTGCTGCTGGAAGCTATTGTGCTGTTTTACTTATTGTGAGGGTGAAATACACAGCAGGCCAATAATCCCTGCCTCAGCACTTTATGTGCATTTATTCTAAAAAAACAAACTCCAGTTTTTTGTTTTTCTCACCCTCAGCTGAAGTTCAGTTATTCCACTGTTACAGTGTTTGCAGAAAACTTCCCTTCCACTCTGTAAACGTCTGTGTATTAATAACGAGGTTAAAATGTTTTCATGTCATTTCTTCCAATATTTAAAATGTAAAAGATCAATTTTCCCACATTCACAGTGTCACTTGATCAATAACCTACAGAATCTACACGTCCTGTAACTGGCTCAGATCAATAAACCATTTTTACATTCCATTCATGTTGATTTTATACATTAATTACACTATATTTCTTCTTCTTTTGAATCAATACTTGTTACAGTATCAGTTGATAACATGTGTCTGCTTTGAATTGTCTTTGATTAATAAAATATTTTTTAATATGTTGACAATAGAGTGCAGTGACTGTGCTAGTTGTTTAAACCTGAGATTAATCAATCATCTAATAACTGACTGTACATGGACACAGAAATGAACAGTGAAGAACAGTCATGTGGAACCTATGATAGGAATTGAATAATATCCACTGTTATCTAGGAAGTTTATTAGTATTATTTGAGCTATAGTATATAGTCATCTTAAAGATGTAAATCCTTGTTTTAATCAGAAATAAAATGAGTTAAAAGTGACACAAATAGTGGAAAAGGTGGTGAAATGGGATTTTAGATTAGAGTGGGCAAAAAAAAGTGTTAATAATGACTTAAAAGTGTCAGAGTAGGAACTGGCAAATAATGGACGTAACAAATTGTGAATGTGGTACCGTTAAATTGTCAAAAATAAGCATGAAATATGGTGAAAAGAGGTTAAAAGTGACAATAATGGGTCAATATATGCAACATTAGGTGGAAAAGTGGTGGAAAGGGTTTAGAAGTGCTGAACATGTCTTGAAAGTGGGAAAAATGTGCAGAAAAAACATTGAAATTTGATGGAGAAGCGTCAGAAATGGGAACAATTTAGCCAAAATCCATAAAAAGAAGCAAAAATATGGCAATAAAAAGTGACGAAAATAGGTTAAAATATGGCAAGTTTGGTGTAGTTGAAGAAAAAGGGTAAAAATAAGAAAAAATTGGCTCAAACTGTTAAAAAAAAATAATAAATTCTTAGTTTCATGAAGGCTAAATATCCAACCTGTCTCTTTTTAGCTAACAGCAGCTTGTTTTCAAAGTTCCACAACCATCTACTCAGACTATATTTACTGTACATACAGTATATTTACTGTATGTACTTCATTTATTGCAAAAACTCCAAGTTTATAGGGATTTTCCTCCTACTTGGTAATTGCGATGCTTTTCTTAACTGGGTGGAAAGTTTCTGGATTGATTTGTTTGTTTATTTATCTGAATAATATCCACTGTTATCCAGGAAGTTTATTATTATTATTTGCACCATAGTATATAGTCATTTTAAAGATTAAAATCCTTGTTTTATTCAAAAATAAAATGATTTAAAAGTGACAAAAATGGTGGAAAAGGTGGTGAAATGGGAATTTAAAAAGAAATTGGTTAAAAGTTGCAAATTAGAGCGACCAAAAACAGACAGAGAAAGTGGTTAAAACAAGTCTCAATATCAGCTTAAAGCTGCAGTATGTACGTTTTTTTTTTTTTTTGGGGGGGGGTTGTGTCATTTGGTGAAAAATCCATAACTATCGTTGAGCATATTGTAATTCAAAGTGTTCCGAGTGGACAGTGAATCTCTATAAATGAGCTTTAGAAATACAGGAGCGTGACGCTGGATGTCAGCCAATCAGAGATCTTTCTACAAACAGAGCGATCGATGAGCTGTTTTGGGCGTTACGGTTGGCTGCTCGTCAACAAACGTGTTCACGATCTGAAAGTAGTGACAATAGCAGATGTTCCAGCAGAGGTCTCCAAGAAGAGAAGCAACAGAATAAAGGCACCTGACAGAAAGTAGTGCATAGACACAGAATAAAATGTCTGGTGTATTTTCAAAATAAAATAATTCGTCTTTCAGGTGGATTGTAATTCCATTCATTGAGAGGAAAACACCGACTTTCCGGGATTTCCAGCGGGCCCATTTCGGACTCCATCCAAAAACCAAGAACATATTCGGACTCAGGGGAATAAACATGTCGGGAGATCAAAGTAAATTTCCTGGAAAAGTTATCTGAACAAATCTAACTTTAACAAGTTATTATTTTTGTTGTAGTTTCAGTAAAATAATTTTAGTCTGAGGACAACTTGTTTCATTTTCCCTTTGGTCCCTAATGACACGTCATTAAAACCAAGTGAACAGAGCCTCATAAAGACGTCTCTTTAATGAGGCACTTTTTGATCCTTCATACAACCAACATGCGGACACAAAAAAACCCACACACACACACACACACACACACACAGAGCAAAGTGAAAATAAAACACATTTCTACTGATAGAAGAACAGCAACAGAATGACTTTGGTATAGATTGCTTTTCCTACATTGTGTTGAACGTCCAGCTTTCAGTCAAATCTCTTTTAAATCTGTGAAGCTCTTGTATCTGATGTGAGGGAATAGGCCTCAATCTTCTTTTTCTTAAGTGGACATTGACTTTTTCAAGCTCACAACTCCACCGACAAGTTGAAAATAACATTCTTTTGCTTTCCGTGTATTGAGCTGTTTGTGTTTTCTCGCTTTCAAACGTCACAATCAACAAGAAAGAAACAACTTTGACACTTCAAACATGGTTTTTGTCAGATAAAGAGTTAAACGGAGTTAAAGCCTCGTTGATCAATAAATACAAGATCATTTGATAGAAAATAATGTGTAAAAAGGCTGAAAGTTTGTTCTGATCTCCACTGTAAACACTATGTTGACATTGTTGGAAAAGTGGCATTGTGGGATGTGGAGTCCGGTCAACCAGGGGTTCTAAATCTTAGGGTCAGGACCCCATTTGGGCTTGTGAGACACTGGGAGGGGGTCGCCAGATGCTTTGAACCCATTTTTGCTTATTTTTACCCTTTTCTGCAACTACACCAAACTCACCATGTCTTGACCAAATTTCATCACGTTTTCCTGCCATTGTTTTGCTCCTTTCATGCATTTTTGCTACATTACTCCCATTCCAATGCCTTTTCTGCATATTTTTTCCACTTTCAAGACATTTTCAGCACTTATAAACACTTTCCACCACTTTTCCACCTAATGTTGCATATGTTGACCCATTATTGTCACTTTTAACCTCTTTTCACCATATTTCATGCTTATTTTTGCCCATTTAACCATGTTCACAGTTTGTTATGTCAATTGTTTTCCAGTTTAAACTAACTTCTGCCACTTTTAAGCAGTTATTGACAATTTGAACCCTTTTTGCCATCTTGTCTATCAGTTTTTGGAACTTTTAACCAATTTCTGTGGTTTTTAAAATCCCATTTCACCACCTTTTCCACCATTTTTGGTTACTTTCAACCTATTTAATTTATAATTTAAACAAGGTTTTATATCTTTAAGATAACTATATTAGAGCACAAATAATAAACTTCCTGAATAACAGTGGATATTATTTAGGTAAATAAACACAAATGTGGCTATCACAGAAACTAAGTCGCACATGTTGATCTATTGTCAATTACAATGTCTTTTCACCTTATTTCATGCTTATTTTTGACACTTTAACCACCTCATGATTTGTAATGCCTATTATGCCAGTTCTGCCACGTTTAAGTCAATATTGACACTTTTAGTTTTATACCTTTTTATCACTTTTTCTGTCATATTTTGGCCATTCTAATTTGTAACTTTTAATCAATTTCCCCTTTATAAATAAATGCACAGATGAATCCAGTAGAAACCATAGGAGGCTTTTTCTCTTTATTACATAACGTCCTCACTGTACGTCAGCCTCTGGCTTCCTCTGATTACCTGCAACAAAAGGCTCTTTGTGATGTAATGAATCATGATTAACGTGCACAAAGCTGTGCTGCCAAAAAACTGTGATTGATTGTGGTCTGAGGGCCACAGTATCAATATTCATGTCAGCATTTAAGATAATGACTAATGTGAGCATTAACATGGTCATATTTTCTGTAATATGTGGTTTTATTTACATTTGCTATTTTGTAGTAATTGTGTTTTTGTGCAATTTTGTAAATTTTTAGTTATTTTTGTGTGTATTTCTAGTCAACTTTTGGTTAATTTTGTGAATTTCTATTGTTATTTTATATATTTTTGTCATGCTTTTGTGTATTTTTTTTTTTTTTTAGAAATTTGTTGGTTAAATTTGTGTATCTATGTTTCTGTTATTTTTGTGTGTATTTTTAGTCGTCTTGTGCAACATTTGGTTAACATTTGCGTTTATGTTCTCATTTGAGATATTGTTGTTGATTTCTATTTGCTTTTGGATATATCTGTAATTTTTTGTGTTTTTTTAACCATTTTGTTAAATTTTGTGTTAATCTTTTTGGTATTTTGTGTATTTTTAAATGTGTTGTCTAGTTTTTGGTTAATTTTGTGTGTTTCTGTTGTCATTTTATAATTTTTTTTCGTTATTTACTGTATTTTTATTGCATTTTTGAGTATTTTCCTGTAATTTTGTGTGCTTTGAGTCATTTTGTGTAATTTTGTTTGTATTTTTAGACGTCTTGTCTGTTTTTTGGTTACATTTCTGTTGTCCTTTTGTACATATTTTTGTTTGTTTGCCCCACCTACAGGTTTCTCCATTCTATTTATGAGATTTATCGTTTGATGAGAAACAAATTGAATATCTGATTTATTATTTAACATTGAAACACTTTATTCAGAGCAGTTTTTTTGTAATCATGACATTATGTTCCTGTTTTTGGCTTCATCAGCAGCTGAGACTGAGGACAAAGAGCGCTGATGGATCTGTTGAGCAAACATTGGTCAGATTAGGGTGTGTGAGATGTTTCTACCTCCTAATAAAGATGCTGTTGCACTGTGCACTGTGTGTGTTCACTGATGTTTCCATGATGGACACTGAGAGTGGAACCTGGGCTGCTCTGTTGATGCTCCTTATCTTGATTCCACTGAGCTGTGAAAATGAAATCTCTCCAGCTCGCTGTCAGAAGTCCCAGAAAGCTTTTAGGGATTCTTGTTTTGAGTTTCCAGCTCTTCAGCTCTCGTTTTTCAGAGCACAAACGTGGTGTGAGGAACGTAGAGGACATCTGGTCTTCATCACTGATGAAGACACTCAGTCGTTCCTTCAGAGACACTTGGACCCTGGGACGGACGTGTGGATCGGACTCATTTCATCCATTGACTCGTCTAATAAAGGTAATAGAGCAAGGGTCTGTTCTTTTATTTTGAAAAATTAATAATCTGTCATATACAGTGAAATTAAAAAAATAATTAATTTAATAGCATTGACAGATTCTTTAGTGACGTTTATTTATGATTTATTTGTCTTTCTATTACTAGGGTTACGTCACAAGTACTTAACAGATTTTAACCAAATTTTCACAAAAACACAGACTTTAGGCCATTTAAGATTCCTTTAGATTTTGATCCAGATCAATATTTTGATTCTGGATCAGTATAAAAAACTGAAAAATTACTATCTCTCATAATTGGCGAAAATTTGAAAAATGTATATCTCAGTTCAGAATTGACCGATCTTTATGAAATTTGACGCAATCATGTTGCGTTCGTTTCTTAATTATCCCACCAAAACACTTCCAGATTAGAGTCAAATTGTGCCATTTATTGCGATTTTACAAATAAAAAAATGGGGTATCGATACATTTTGGATGACATTAACTTGTCCTTCGGGTGGGAGTTAAGTTTAATGACATGTTGATGCTCGTTAGGTGGCCATGGTTGGTTGGATGGTTCTCCTGTTGGATTCTCAAAGTGGATGGATGATGATGATCTCGCGCTGAATGCAACATGTGGACGAATCCTGGGACGCTCAGAGTATCAGTGGGGGGCCACGAGTGACTGCACACAGACACTGCCTTTCATCTGTCAGTTTGGTGAGTCATCAAAGCGTCTCTGGCCACGCCCACGTCCATCTGAGTTGAATTGATCTTTTCGTTAATGTTTCTATTGCCTTTGTTTCCTCTTTCAGAGTCTGGCAGAGCCATTGTTTGTGCCGACTATAACGCCACTTTGCAATGTGATCCAGGTCGTGTGGTAATGATAGGGAGCAGCTTTTATGGTCGTAATAGCCTTTATTACTGTCGCTCCGCTGTCCCTCCCCCAGTGACCCTAACCCCACCCTGCAGCAGCTGGGTGGACGTAACACAAGCTACTGCAGGTAAAATCATTGTGATTCCTTTACAAATGAACACATGCACACTCGTAACTGATCTGTTGACACAACGACTTTAGCAAACGCTCTTAGATTTAATGTGTTTGCCTTGGGTATTAAACTTAACAAGCACTTTAGTCGCACTAAAAGGTTCTCATAAAACATTAAAATAATTGCCACTAACAAAGGCTACAAAAAAGAGACTTTAAACCTTTGAGAGGGCGGCCATCATAACATAATAAACTGTTCAAAACCGAGCGGAAAAATGTATTCATCAGGTCCAAGCATGAGCAACCCTTACAGTACACGCATGGAAATATAGAAACAAAGAAACACAATTAAACCAAAAATACACAAACTTACTGCACAAAGGCACAAGATTAATACAAAAATACACTAACAACACACAAGACGACTACAGAAATACACAAAAACTGGAAAAAAATGGCAATAATAACCATACAAAATTAAAGAAAGATACACAAAAGGATACACAAAACCACTAAAATTACTCTAAGTACAAATGACGAAAAAAAAATGAAAAACACTCAAAAAAGATTATATAAAACTACTCCAAACAGCTGGCTGGCCTGGGAGCGTCTCGGGGTCCCCCTGGAAGAGCTGGAGGAAGTTGCCGGGGAGAGGGAAATCTGGGCCTCCCTACTGAGGATGCTGCCCCCGCGACCCGGAAACGGCTAAGCGGGAGAAGATGGATGGATGGATACTCCAAACACACAACTACAGAAATATACAAGTGGACAACAGAAATACACTAAAAACACATGGAACTATTACAAAAATGACAAGAAAACACATGAAAAAATTGAAGAAAAATATTGCTTAAAAAACACACAAATACAAAAATACACAATACAAAGACAGAAATACACACATTAAATCCAAACATGCAAAAATATACAAGATGACCACAAAAATAGAAAAAATAATGGTCCAGCGTTGCCTCAATGTTGTAATCCATCTTTTCTATCAATCCTTGGCAGTTCAGGTCAAAAACATCAAAACTGACCAAATAATCAATGTTTGTTGTGGGTTTTTCAGCTCTGTGTAACGGCCGACCATCCTGCCAGATCAATGACATTTGGAGCTTCTTTGGTGAACAGTGTTCAGAGCTCAGCAGCTACATGTCCGTGGACTACCAGTGTGAAGAAGGTAGGAAACACAAGATGGAATACAGACTTAATAAACGGTCCTTAACCAAATCAAAAACACTCAGATATGTGGCGTCGAATGTAAAAACGCAGTCACTGTTTCATAGCCGACATGTTTTGAACATTTAGCTCATTTTTAATTTAATTTCCTAAATAAATTCATGTAAAACAGCATGTTCTATATCATCATGTGTACACATGAAAAATAAATCTAAATGTAAATGTTCAATATAAACCTAAATGTTAAATTTAAATCTAAATGCTAAATTTAAATTTAAATGCTTAATTGGTCGCCAAGTGTAAAGCTAAATCTTTAGAAATTATGCAAAATTGGCAGGTTCTCATGTGGGTTCTCAACCTTGGGGTCAGGATCCCATTTGGGGTCGCGAGACACTGGTAGCGGGTTACCAGATGCCTTAAAAAAATTAAGAATGTATTTTTGAAATTTGAGCCCATTTTTCTTTTTCTTTTTCTGCAACTACACCAAACTTTCCATGTTTTTACTTTTTCATTAAACGTTTGCTACATTACTCCCATTTCTGCCACATCTCTATCACATTTTCAATGCATTTTCTGCACTATCATCCCTTTCCATCACTTTTCTCACATAATGTCACATATGTTGACCCATTATTGTCACTTTTAACCTTTTTTTTTACCATATTTCATGCTCATTTTTGTCAATTTAACCACATTCATGATTTATCATGCCCATTATGCCACTATTAAGCCAAAATTGACACTTTGAACCCTTTTTACCACCCTTTCCTGTCCGCTTGTCACTTTTAACCCATTTTATTTCTGATTAAAACAAGGATTTACATCTCTAAGTTGTAGATGCTATCGCCCAAATAATAATGAACTTCCTGGATAACAGTGGATATTATTCAGATGAATAAATAAATGTGGTTATCACAGATTCATAGAACAATGGACCATCATTTTACTGACTTTATGGATGGACCCTAAAAATCTCTCCCCTTTATTCCCCTTATAGATGGTCCTGTCTACACATGACTGTTCTTCAATGTTCATGTCTGTGTTCAACCACCTTCAGCTACAGTGGGGGTCCCCGCTCTCTGGGACCTTTATTTTGAAGGGTTGTGGCCTGAACAGGTTGAGAACCACTGGTTTAACTAAAGAAGAGGAAGTAGCTACTGCGTGTTTGTTGTTGTTTGAAACCTGAAAATGTGTGTAAAAATGACCATCTGAATTTACTGGTTGGTAAAATATCAACACGTCCAAGGTCACAGACACACAATTATGGCTGCAATTTTTTCCACGACCTCATTCTGTCACAATATGTGACATGTGTCAGAGCGTCACAGATAAATGAGCTCCATCAGCTGCTGAAATGATGAGCGTGTCTCATATTTTGTGCGTTTCCTCTCCTCACCCTCAGGTCTCTCGCTGTCCCTGAACGCCACATCAGTTGATGTCCTCAAACACATCTCTGTCAGAATCAAACTACATCCCAGCTTGTCTGAGGGAAACTTTGGCTGTGAACTGGACACTGGAGACGGTCGAGTTTATCATTTTAACATCAACGAAGGGTCAGTGGAAGAAGCACAAATTCCTTTTTTTGGACGTCAAAGCCTGATAAATGTTAGATATTCTAACGTGTGATGAAACGTCCCAGCTTTGAAGCCATGTACTATTGATTTATTTTCATTTTATGAATTGCTCATACACCTCCTGACTCGCACAATTTAGCACGAAAGGCAGGAATTGGTAAACCTTCATCATTATGGGACAAAAAACGATTACAGGTCTTGTGGAACGTTCCCTGCACATGGACGCTCCATTAATCCATAACACGGTGTT
Organism: Gouania willdenowi; assembly: GCF_900634775.1. NCBI lineage: Eukaryota > Metazoa > Chordata > Actinopteri > Blenniiformes > Gobiesocidae > Gouania > Gouania willdenowi. The sequence goes on from NC_041064.1 coordinate 3,669,116, forward strand.
GAAAGTGCTGTTTGAAAGCAGAACACATGGTGTAGCACAGACATGGGCAACTGGTGACCCCGGGGGCCACATATGGTCTAATTATATTTTTAAGTAAATGTACAAAATGACAGAAAAATACACAAAACAAAAGCAAGAATACATTAAAAAAAACACACAAAGAATTACAAGATTGCAGAAAAATAAAGTAAAATACTCCAAAAACTCAGAAAAATACTCCAAAAACACACAAAACTACTATGAAAATGAACAAACTGACAGCAGTAAAAACAACAACAGAAACACACAAAATGACTTAAAAAATATACAAAATTACAGAAAATGACAACTAAAGTATGCAAAAAGACAAGAAAAACACCAAAAAGGACTCTTAAAAAACACAAAATGCCATCATGAATGCACAATATGACACAAAAAAACATACATTTTACTGGGAAAATACACAAAAGGACTACAGAAATGCACAATATGACACAAAAAAAAACATACATTTTACTGGAAAAATACACAAAAGGACTACAGAAATGCACAAATGCCTCATAAAAAGCAAGAGAACAACAACTATAGACAGAATGACAGGAAAACACACAAATGCTTAAGCTCAGATTGGTCATTGTGACCCTTCCATCAAACTACCACATTTCTGTGCCCCCCTTTTATCCTAAAACATGTTTAATATCCGTTTATAATGTGAACGTCGCCACTTTGAAATTTTCAGCCGATCAGGATTCACATATCATGGTAACATCACGTCAGACTAGCCCAAAAACACACAAAATTACAGATAAACAGATAAATGGACTCCAAAAATACACAGAATTACTTCAGAAACACACTAGATGGCTCCAAAATAACAGAAAGATAAACAAAACAACAACAAAAAATGCACAAAAACAACTCAAATCACACAAAACAACAACCAAAGTACACAGAGTGACAGAAAAAGAAAAGAAACACACAAAATTACAGATAAATGGACACCAAAAATACACAGAATTACTTCAGAAATACACAAAACAACAACCACAGTATTCAGCATGACAAACAAAAAATATACAAAACGAAGATAACTCCAAAAACATACAAAACAAACTCTTTGATCTTTCCTGTGTTAATGTTCCGAAATAAATAGAAAATAAAACAAACACTTTTTCAACATTTCCATCCCAATGTCTTCTTGGTTGAAATATTAATGTGTTTATGTTGAATGTATCGACTGAATTTCATTTCAAACAAACATATTTCCAGCAGGAATGAGCCTTTTTCCCACTTTGAGGATGTTTTTAGGTAATAATATTCCCACTCCAGTGGGTTTCAGATCAACCTTTCAGTAATAACTGTTTGTGTTTTAAAGGTTAAATTACTGTTTCACAGAGCTAAGTGCTAACCTTTGCCATGGACCAGTGGGTCGTATACTGGACCATTTATATACCAGTACCTACTGGTCTGTAATTTATTCCACTGAGGCAGCAGTAATGAGTTGATGTGAACTGGGATAAATGCTCTAGAGGTAGATTATTACTTGGCTTGGATTTTCTTATTTGACTTCAAACGTAACATTTCCAGCCTCTTATATTCTATATATGGTATATCTACATAAATAAAAGTCACATTAGAACATATTTTACTGTGAAAAATGTTCCGATCCATATCACGTCATTTCAGATTGAATATTTCTGCCTGTTTATGGTGAGAAATTGCTTCTAAATATGTGATATTGTCCTAAAACAGAGGTGGGCAACTGTTAGCACAGTGGGGGCCACAAAAATGTGATTGTTTGATCTGACGGCCACACAATCAACCCCCGTGTTGTCATTTAGAATAATGACCAAGAACAAAGGTTTTTCTGTATTTTGCTGCTCATATGTTTTTTTTTTTTTTTTTTTTTGTTTTTTTTGTATATTTTTCTCTATTTATAAGTAAGAGTCATTTTGTGTATTTTTGTTGTCGTTTTCATGTGTTGTTTTTGTCATTTTGTTTTATCTTTAACTCATTTTATATGTTTTTGGAACATTTTCTGTTGTATTTTTTGTCCGTCTGTTTATTTCTCGCTCATTTTATGTGTTTTGGGAGTTTTTGTGCACTTTTTGTTGTCTTTTGAGTCATTTCCTTGTTTTTTGTCATTATTTTGTGCCTTTACTTTGAAGACCAAACAAAATTAGACCCGAGGGCCGCATGTGGCCCTCAGGCCACTGGTTAATGCCCTAAAACATGCATGTGAGGATATATTCCCGCATACATTGCAATTTCTGTTTACATTTGTTTAAATAATTTAAAATGTAGACGCTGAGTTGCATCCAGCAGAAGTTTGTGCGACTTAAAAACAGTAAACACTTCGTTTTTTGACATTTCTTCTATACAACGCTCTAAAATCCAATAAGTCTTAACCTATTTTCCCAGCAGAACACTTTGTTCCCTGCTTTACTGGGTGTTCCTCGAGTGTGTCTAAAAGTAAAATGAAAGTGCTGTTCTTTTGGAGCCGTGTTACTCAAAGCGAGTATTTGTCAGCAAGCAAAACACACAAAGTAATAATTTAGTTCCTCCACGAGTCACAAATCTACCGTTGCTCGCCGTATGCTAAATGTGAAAAAAAAAAAACCTCTTTCTTCCTGTGAGTTTGACTTGTAACTGTATAATGCTGCAAAGAAAGAAAGAAAGCCAGTCAATAGAAATGCTTTTACCCAGTCGTGAAAAATCCATTAAAAGAGTAAAATAGGCCCAAAGACGAGGCTTCACTAGTGCAGAAGGACCACCACTGTTTGGACCCCCAGAAGAAGTTACAATCATTACTGGGGTTTATTTCACTGCAGGAAATGATGAAAAGACAGCAAAGGAAACACAAGTTTATTAAATATATGACAGGTTTAAAGGCCACAACAAACTAAAGATTTTCTTCTGTAGATGAGCAAAATCACTCACTAAAAGTGAGTGATTTTTTTTTTTTTTTTTTTTAATTTTCGATTGAAATTCAAGACCTTTAAAAAAAAAAATGGATTGATTTTTCTATTTTTATAACATAAATTTAAATGTTATAATAGCAAACAAACAACAAACACCCATTTTTTTCATACTGTGCAACCGGAAATTGCCATTTTCAAAGTAAGAGCATGTTTTAGGACAAAACTGTGTAACAAAAGTTGATCAAACTTCTCGACCCTGATGAAGAAATGAGACTTGAATTAATTTTTTTACAAATAGAAAATGGTGCATTTTTAAATGAAATTCAAATAACTACTAACTTTTTGGTTTTTCAATATACCATTCTGAATAAAATACAATAACCAAAACCACAACAGAACCATGAAAAATGAAAACTCTGGAACTCAATCTTCCTCGACATTAGATTGTTCAGTTCCTGGTGGGGGGGCTGTGGCCTTCGCTTGGGGGCGGGCATTGCTGCGCTGGGTGGGTGGCTCGGGGGTTGGCTCGTCTGGGGGCCTGGGGTGGTAGGGTTCGTGGCTTCGGGACGGGGGGGTCCAGGATGGGGGTGGCTGCTCTTGGGGGCGGCACTTGCGTCCTGGGTTGTTGGGTGGGGGGGTGGTGCAGTTGGGTTGCTCCGCCGGCCGGTCTGGGCACCTTGGCCTGGTTCCCTGGGGCGCACCTTCGCTGAGCAGTGGGTCTCTGGGGGGTGTGGAGGGGTGTTGCTGGGGGCTCCCTTTGCGGGGTCTCTCCGGGCGGTGCCGGCCTGGTGGTGCGTAGGGGTGCCCCTTCCCTGCCGGTGGGGCTTGGCGCTTGTCTCGTTTCCTGGTTGCCTTGGGGGCGTGCCTCGCGGCGTGTGGGTCCGGGGTGGCTTGCCGCGCCGGTGTGGGGGGTGGGCGCGCTGGGGGGTGCCGGCGCCTGCGCCGGGGTTGGGGCGGGGTTGCTTGGCGCTCCGGGGTGGTGCTCTTTGCAGGGGGACGGCTCTAGCTGTTCCGGGGGTTGAGGTCGGTATCGGCCACTTGGTAGGTTTGTCCTGCTATCTGCGGGCTGGCGGGTGGGTGGGTTCTGCGCCTTTGGCTGGGGGCTGCTGCTCCGCATCGGTTGTGTGCCATTGGGGTCCCTCTCTCCTGTGGTGGCGCCCGCCGGTCGCTCTTGCGCCGGGGGGGGGGCATTGGCCCGTGGCTTGCGCTGTCCGGTGGGGGGCGGGACCTGGGCAGCTGTCTGTGTGCCGTCTGGGGCTGCGCGGTCTTGCTGGGTTGTGGCGTGTTCATAGGCTGGGGGGTGGGGGGGGTGCCCCCCACGGAGTTCTGGCCCGGGGGCTCGCCCTTGGGGGTTCCCTGTCCTGCGGTGGTGCCCTTTGGGTCCGGCGGGTCTGGCCGGCTGGCTGGGCCGGTCCTGGCGGGGGTCTTCCGGGGCGGGTGGTACTGGCCGCGCCCTGCCATACCTCCGGGTGGCCCCGGCTTGGGCGGCGCCCTGTGAGCCGGGCTCTGCGGTGTGGCTGGTGTGGCATTACGTTTAATCTGATTGGGCGGCTATGATGTGATGCATTTGATTGTTGTCTGGACATTTGATTTTGTGTAGTTTCATACTGTCCGTTGATCATTTTAAAACAAAAATATTAATTTACTCAGTGATGGTTGGGGGTAGAAAAGTAACAAATTACTTCTTTTAAAACTTACCTAAAAGTACAAGTCCTCATAAAAGCAACTCAATTACAGTAACATGAGTACTTATAATCCATTACTTTCACCTCTGGTGTTGTGTGTGTTTTGTTGTGCACAGCAACAACGCTCTTTCACTATTTTTGTCACACACTTCACCAATGTTTTTGTTTTTCGTCACTTGTAAAAATAATGAATGCTCGTCATCCATGACGTTTAAAGCAGGTAAACATGCTTTTCTCTCCTCTCCTCACACCTGCTTTTGTCTCATATTCCTGCAGGTCGGAGAAAAACATAACGCACCGATACACTCATCAAAGCACATTTACCATGACGGCTAATTGCACTCACGCTGAAGTGAGCATTAGCGCCCAGGAAGTCATCGCCGTAGAAGAGCCTGTCACTGAGGTCGAAGTCATCATGTGTTATGCAGGAAACCAGTCGTTCACTGCAAACAACTGCACAGCCCTACACGGAGCCCAGCTGCTTCTTCAAATGGAACTGAAATCAGGTAGCTGTCAAAATGATGCTAACGCATACACTGTGTTTTTCCAATTCCAATTTCCTTCTTGGCTATGTGATGTTTTTCCTTTATCCAAAAATGTTCTTCAATCTTTCACTTTTTTTTTCCCCGCGACAGGTTTAAATGTTTCCTGCAGGATTCTAAAAGGAAACATATCGTTATCATCCCTGTATGTCTTCAATGAAAATGTTCCCCAGAATATGACAGTGTCAGAAGAAAAGGTGAAGCAGCTTGGACCTGGATGTCACAACCTCACTCTCTCTGCCTCAAACCATATCACAAGTTCACGAGTGTCCAGGGATTTTCAGGTAACTCAGCAAAGTTTATAGTAGTGTTGTGCTCGAGACCCGAGGCCAGAATAGATCGAGACAAAACCAAGACTTTTGGGAGTTGAGACCAAGACCCAGGCAAGACCAAGACTTTTGGGAGTTGAGCCCAAGACAAGACCAAGATTTTTGGGAGTTGAGCCCAAGACAAGACCAAGACTTCTGGGAGTTGAGACCAAGACAAGACCAAAACTTCTGGGAGTTGAGACCAAGACCAAGACAAGACCAAGACTTCTGGAAGTTGAGACCAAGACCAAGACTTTTGGGAGTTGAGACCAAGACAAGACCAAGACTTCTGGGAGTTGTGACCAAGACCAAGACAAGACTAAGACTTCTGGGAGTTGAGACCAAGATAAGACAGAGAAAAGCCGAGACCAAGACAAGGCCGAGACCAGAATGTATCGAGACCAAAACTTTGGGGAGTTGAGACCAAGACCAAGACAAGACCAAGACTTCTGGGAGTTGAGACGAAGACCAAGACAAGACCAATAATTATGGGAGTTGAGAGCAAGACAAGACCAACACTTCTGGGAGTTGAGACCAAGACCAAGACAAGACCAAAACTTTTGGGAGTTGAGACCAAGACCAAGACTTCGGGAGTTGAGACCAAGATAAGACAGAGAAAAACTGAGACCAAGACAAGGCCGAGACCAGAATGTATCGAGACCAAGACTTTTGGGAGTTGAGACCAAGACAAGACCGAGGCCATAAAAATCAATTTTCAAAAACCATGACAAGGTTGAACAGTTAAATAACATCCTCTCTCTCTTGTTTTAGTTTCTATTAAATACATTTGACAGACAAAAAAAAAGGTTTCAAAGCAGAACATGTAAAATATCAACTCTTAACAAATTGTATTTTAAGGTTTCATTTATTCACACAACTTTTTCAGGGAAATTTACTTAAATCTCCTGACATGTTTTGACTGGTTTCTGACACTACAACATTATTGTCGGATCTTAAAAGCTGTGTTTCCATTATGCTTGGAAATGCGCAAAATCTAAAAATCTTGATTAAAAACTATTAATACAAACACCTGGTTATTGAAAAAAAAGTTTTTACGCTTTGAAGAGGGGGTTGTTCAGACGTTTGCATATTGAAATGTTTTGCAAAAGCTCATTGGAAACACTTTTTATGCAATTACGCCTCACAGGATGTGACGTACCTGGTCACATGACCACTTCTCTCTGAGAAAACATGGCACAGACAGAAGAGGAGTCATTTCTAAGTCTTTCATAAGTCTTGCAGGATGAGATTTCACGGGAGTTATGAGGCTCCAAAAAAATGTTCAGTGGAAACACTTCCAAAGCTCAATCATACTTTATCAAAACTTCAGAAACATTGCTTTTATTTTGTGAAAAACTGTAACAAAAACACAGCCACATTTGATTCTATATTAGACATTCCTTTGAATAGTGTATTATTTGTTTGTCCTGACATTTAAAGACCAGTTATGTCCCCTCCAGCTCAGTATACATTTATATCATGATATTATTATAAATGTTGAAACAAAGATTTTTCTTCAGCCAATGCAGCTGTCAATCAAACCTTTCCTTGCAAATATTGATGCATCCTCTGCCTGTTCATTGTAAATGAATACAGGTGTGTATTGTGGAGGAGATCGTCGGGCTCCAAGCCTCCATATTGACGGACAGAGATAGCTGTTCATCGTCTGTGAGTGTTTGGATTGGAAGAGGAGCTCCTGTGAAGCTAATCTTTCATCTGCTTGGAGACAACAGCTACTCGTATGAAACCAGAGACATGAAGACAACCAGAGGAGAGTTTAATTTCACACACCTACCTCAAGGTATTCACACTGTCTGTGCTTCTATATCTCATACCAGAAATGAAAGTTACAGATTCACGTAACTGTAATTGAGTTGCTTTTATGGGTACTTAAACTTTTTTGAGTATATTTCTAAATCTGTAATTTGACTTATATTTAAAGGCACGCTGTGTAACTTTTGACCACTAGGGGCGCTAGACCTGTAACTTTCACGTCAAGCGCCCCCTAGTGGCCACAAGCACTGTCGCAAAAATCAACAAACAGTCAGTGGGGCCGTCCTCCCTTGTCTTTTGATTGTGTATGCAGACAGTAGTTTATCTGTAACTTTGGGATAAGGATGGCTCTAAGGTCTGGGGAGGAGCAGCAGCCGCTGCCGCCGCCGGAGGCCCAGCGCTCAGCCCTCCTCGCCGCGTCAGTGGCACTCCCCCCCCACTCCCTTTCCACATTGCCGTCGTCGGCCCGCTTTGCTGGGGGTCGGCGCGGCGGACAGGGGGACCCCGACAGGCACAGCAGCTGAGGAGATCCGGGAGAAGGGCCTGGCACATGTCCAGAATCGCCACCGAGACCCGGCCCTGGACACCACCCCGTGCACGCTGGGTCGCCCGTCTGCTCTGTCCTAGGTGAAGGGGGGCGACGACGGCAGCGAGGCCAGGGAGTATGAAGGGAGCGCCACTGACACGGTGAGGTGGGCCGAGTACCGGGTCTCCAGCGGCTGGGAGAGGAGAGCGGCACGGCTGCTCTTTCAGCCGCGCCGCGAGCCCAGCCACGCTTCGCACCCCAGCCTGACCGACCCAGCCCTGAGAGCCAATCCTTATCCTGAAGTTTCAGATCTGACTTGCCGATTTCCCTTACTAAAGAATAAAGAATTTAACTGAACTACCACGGTGATTAGTGCACCATTAATCCAACATTAATGGTGCACTAATGGGTCACGTACTTTGGCAAATCGATAATGAAGAAAATGAATGGTGTTCGTTTTCCATTTTTTGTTTTCTGTACCGAAGCAAAAGAGCTTGAATTTGAAAAACAAGGCGTTTTCCGTTTTTTCATTTTGGTTTTGGAAACAAATATCAAAAAATTAGTGTTTTTTTTTGTTTTTGTTGCATAATGAAAAACAAATAAACGAATGATACACAGCTTTATCAGTACTCTTTATACCTCTGTCTAATACTGTGTAATGTTACTTACGATCTACTTTTACTGCAGGACTTGTACGTGTGAAAATCAAAGCATGGAATGACTTTTCCTCGGAGGAAGTGAGTGTTTCTGCTTCCTGTGGAAAGGACTCCAGGGTTAAAGTAAGTATTTTAATATTATTATGACAGAAGGATGCGTCACTTACACTGGCTGATAAAAATGTCCTATAAATGTCATGCTGTAGTTGTTTTTTCAGCATTGGTGTTCTTCCTTCACTCAAAGGCTCGTGTACTTTTGTTTGCGTACGTGTGTGTTTGATTTAAACAGCTCACAAACAGGACGATTACATGACATAGCGTTTCATTCACACGTCGCCTGTGCAGATGCCGGCTCTAGAAAAATGTCATTAAATCAGCAGTTGTCGAGTGTAATGTCATAATGTTCTGTGAGGGTCACTGTCATTACACACACGAATAGTGTGTACAAGCTTTCAGAGACATTAATCTCAGCTCTGTCCTAAGGGGACGAAATGTACAGATCTAGAGGAAAGACTGACACTTAAAATTAGTAAGGGGTGACTGACTTAAAACTGTATTTTCGTGACTTTTTGTTTCATTTATCGTTAAGTTGTATGTCCTCAACTTGATTTCAGGATCCAGGCAGTTATCGTCTTCTTCTCCTCCTCCACCAGAATTGGACTATTTCTAGCTAGATTAACACACAAAAAATTAATTATGTCATTTCTCCTTAAAAAATAATGTACTGTATACAGTGTTAGTGTTATAAGAACAAACTAATATATTGCGCATACCCTGAAGTGACGTGTGTATTACATGTATCCTGAAGTGCTCTTTGTATTGCACATACCCTAAAGTAATGAGTATATTGCACGTACCCTAAAGTGCTGTGTGTTAAATGTACCCTAAGGTAATGTACAGTTGAGCTGTTTTGCAGCCTCAGGCATAGGGAGCCTTGTTCAGGTCCATGGAATCATGAAAAAAAGAAAATAATGTTGAAATTTTAAGAGGATGATATGCAGAAATTTGCACGTAGTCTAGCCTTAGGTTGTATCTGGGTCTTCAAACAAGACATCGACCTAAAGCACACATCACAAGGATACCAAAACCAATATCCTGGAGTTGCCTGTACAGAACGCAGACCTTAATCCTCTTGAGAATCTATGCCGGGTGTTCAAAGTGAATGTCCTTGCTCAGGAACCACACAATTTAGACCAGATGGAAGAATTTGCAATGAAAGAATTGGCCAAAATCCTTCAAGAGACCTGTGCCAACCTACTGAAGAACTACTCTAAGAGGTTGTTATGTTGTGACTCAAAGTGTACACTATTGACTATTTATGGCCAGGGGGCTAATAATTTAACTAATTGTATCAATAAAATATCCTAAATAAACCTAGTGAACGGTGTCTTTGTTATTCTGGAAACAAATACACCACAAGCACTTGTTGTTAATGGCCATTTCCATGGAGAAATCAAGAGTTTTGTCTTATATCATGAGGGGGCTAATAATTTTGGCCTCAACTGTATATATATTGCACAGCCCCCCTCACAGAAGCTGACAGACTGTTCCACTGAACACAACCCTTGTAAGATAAAACATTCTGACCAAAAGTAGTATTTCTCCTCGTTATGGCTCTGGTGGTTCCAGATACAGCGGTCTGTATTTTATATAATTTTTTAGTGGTGATGGAGCTTCCCCATGCAATCTTTTATAGATTAAGTTTTCAATGCTCTATTGGCTTTTGGTTTGTTACAACTGTTAGAGACCAGCTTGTCATACAATAGCTTACCGGTACATGGGAGAAGATCACATGCGGCCCCTGGGGCCACCAGTTTTCCATGTCTTCCTGGTGTGAGTGTGCCCCAATTAACATTAAAGCATCTTCCAACAATAGCAATAGGTTGAAGTTTTTCAATGAACATCAAGACGGTGGCTTCCACTTTATTACACACACTAATAATACATTTAAAATCTATTATTCAGAGGGTTTCCGGATCTCAACTGAATATTACTGCCATTCCACCAGAGATAACTGGCACGGATCAAAGCATCACTCTTGCAATAAGCGATCCATCCCAACTTGACTTGATTGAGTATCGCTATGAGTGGCAATGCTGTAAGTACAACACTGTTCAGCTCATATGTGTTATTCAAGTAAAACTTTGCAACAAATATGTTGTGAAGTTACTGAGTTAATTCTACCATTCACCTCGGAGGTCCATGCATTTTGTTTGAAAATAGAGTGGCATACTTATTGTTGTAAGTTCTGCAGTCGCTGCAGTGTGCTAACGTCCTTTGTTGAATCACAGCACAGCCTTGTAAGTGCCAAGGACCATTCCATGGACTGACTCACGTCATTAGTGGAAACTGCCTGCCTGATCCTTTTGAGTTTGTTAAGTACAGCTTCAGAGTACTGGAGGCAGACAACCAACAGGAAAAGTCTAAGATGTCTATTTGCATCACTCTTTCTGCTATACTGGACACATCCTCTGCCAGGTAATGAATATAAACTCTCCCTCTTTCATTTTGGTCATTGTTTCATCATCATTTCCAGTAAAACATTTTTTTCTTTGTTATTTTCTTTCCTCAGCAGAATCACCTGCATTCAGGGCTGTGACCCCATTGTGTATAACACTGACGCAATATTTAAACTGGACTGTGGTACCTGTGATGTAGTAAGAGATCTCACTGACAAAGCAATCCAAACAAATTGTGTTCTCTGCCTAGATGTTATATGGTATACTGAGAACCCGGATGATGAATCAACCTGGCCAGTGAGTGTGAAACCCAATATCGAGTAAAATTCTAAATGTTTTCTTTTCCCTTTAAACTAATGAGCTCATTAACATTTGCATTGTTGTCTAATTTGCAGGTCGACACAATGTCATGCTACAAAGATGTACAAAGAAGGCCCCTCATTGACAGACAGATGGGTGAAAGTGAATACAGAGTGAGCTATTCCACTCTTGCTCTGGCTAAGTCCAAGAAACGAGACGTGAAAGTGGTGGTCATAACCAGTGGGTATTTGTTACCAATATTAAAGGGAATATTAGATTATCTTTTTTAGTGTACATCTTTGGTATGCCTCTTAATACACACTCCTAATATTTACCTGAACCTCTTCATTCATAAATGTTTGAAATATTACAAAATGCTGAAATGACACTATCTTTCATTATCATTTCTTTTTCGTTTTTTTTTTTTAAAGATGAGATAACACCACGTTACACAACATACACCATAAAGACATCTTCAGAGAATGTGGATCGTACTTTCAAAGCTGGTTCCAATGAAGAGGCTTCAAAAGAAGAGGCTTCAAAAGAAAAGGATTCCAAAGAAAAGAGTTCCAAAGAAGAGGATTCCAAAGAAAAAAGTTCCAAAGAAGAGGATTCCAAAGAAAAAAGTTCCAAAGAAGAGGATTCCAAAGAAAAAAGTTCCAAAGAAGAGGATTCCAAAGAACAGGGTTCCAAAGAAAAAAGTTCCAAAGAAGAGGATTCCAAAGAAAAAAGTTCCAAAGAAGAGGATTCCAAAGAAGAGGCTCCAAAAGAAGAGGATTCCAAAGAAAAAAGTTCCAAAGAAGAGGATTCCAAAGAAAAGGATTCCAAAGAAAAGAGTTCCAAAGAAGAGGCTTCAAAAGAAGAGGCTTCAAAAGAAGAGACTTCAAAAGAAGAGGCTTCAAAAGAAAAGGATTCCAAAGAAAAGAGTTCCAAAGAAGAGGATTCCAAAGAAGAGGCTTCAAAAGAAAAAAGTTCCAAAGAAGAGGCTTCAAAAGAAAAGGATTCCAAAGAAAAGAGTTCCAAAGAAGAGGCTTCCAAAGAAAATGATTCCAAAGAAAAGAGTTCCAAAGAAGAGGCTTCAAAAGAAAAGGATTCCAAAGAAAAGAGTTCCAAAGAAGAGGATTCCAAAGAAAAAAGTTCCAAAGAAGAGGATTCCAAAGAAAAAAGTTCCAAAGAAGAGGATTCCAAAGAAAAAAGTTCCAAAGAAGAGGATTCCAAAGAAGAGGGTTCCAAAGAAAAAAGTTCCAAAGAAGAGGATTCCAAAGAAAAAAGTTCCAAAGAAGAGGATTCCAAAGAAAAGGATTCCAAAGAAAAGAGTTCCAAAGAAGAGGCTTCAAAAGAAGAGGATTCCAAAGAAAAGAGTTCCAAAGAAGAGGCTTCAAAAGAAGAGGCTTCAAAAGAAAAGGATTCCAAAGAAAAGAGTTCCAAAGAAGAGGATTCCAAAGAAAAAAGTTCCAAAGAAGAGGATTCCAAGAAAAAAGTTCCAAAGAAGAGGATTCCAAAGAAAAAAGTTCCAAAGAAGAGGATTCCAAAGAAGAGGGTTCCAAAGAAAAAAGTTCCAAAGAAGAGGATTCCAAAGAAAAAAGTTCCAAAGAAGAGGATTCCAAAGAAAAGGATTCCAAAGAAAAGAGTTCCAAAGAAGAGGCTTCAAAAGAAGAGGCTTCAAAAGAAGAGGATTCCAAAGAAAAGAGTTCCAAAGAAGAGGATTCCAAAGAAAAAAGTTCCAAAGAAGAGGATTCCAAAGAAAAAAGTTCCAAAGAAGAGGATTCCAAAGAAGAGGGTTCCAAAGAAAAAAGTTCCAAAGAAGAGGATTCCAAAGAAAAAAGTTCCAAAGAAGAGGATTCCAAAGAAGAGGGTTCCAAAGAAAAAAGTTCCAAAGAAGAGGATTCCAAAGAAAAGGATTCCAAAGAAAAAAGTTCCAAAGAAGAGGATTCCAAAGAAAATGATTCCAAAGAAAAGAGTTCCAAAGAAGAGGCTTCAAAAGAAGAGGCTTCAAAAGAAAAGGATTCCAAAGAAAAGAGTTCCAAAGAAGAGGATTCCAAAGAAAAAAGTTCCAAAGAAGAGGATTCCAAAGAAAAAAGTTCCAAAGAAGAGGATTCCAAAGAAGAGGGTTCCAAAGAAAAAAGTTCCAAAGAAGAGGATTCCAAAGAAAAAAGTTCCAAAGAAGAGGATTCCAAAGAAGAGGGTTCCAAAGAAAAAAGTTCCAAAGAAGAGGATTCCAAAGAAAAAAGTTCCAAAGAAGAGGATTCCAAAGAAAAAAGTTCCAAAGAAGAGGATTACAAAGAAAAGGATTCCAAAGAAAAGAGTTCCAAAGAAGAGGCTTCAAAAGAAGAGGCTTCAAAAGAAGAGGCTTCAAAAGAAAAGGATTCCAAAGAAAAGAGTTCCAAAGAAGAGGATTCCAAAGAAAAGGATTCCAAAGAAAAGAGTTCCAAAGAAGAGGGTTCAAAAGAAGAGCCTTCAAAAGAAGAGGCTTCAAAAGAAAAGGATTCCAAAGAAAAGAGTTCCAAAGAAGAGGATTCCAAAGAAAAGGATTCCAAAGAACAAAGTTCCAAAGAAGAGGCTTCAAAAGAAAAGGATTCCAAAGAAAAAAGTTCCAAAGAAGAGGCTTCAAAAGAAAAGGATTCCAAAGAAAAGGATTCCAAAGAAAAGAGTTCCAAAGAAGAGGCTTCAAAAGAAGAGGATTCCAAAGAAAAGAGTTCCAAAGAAGAGAATTCCAAAGAAAAAAGTTCCAAAGAAGAGGCTTCAAAAGAAAAGGATTCCAAAGAAAAAAGTTCCAAAGAAGAGGATTCCAAAGAAAAAAGTTCCAAAGAAGAGGATTCCAAAGAAAAAAGTTCCAAAGAAGAGGATTCCAAAGAAAAAAGTTCCAAAGAAGAGGATTCCAAAGAAAAAAGTTCCAAAGAAGAGGGTTCCAAAGAAAAGGATTCCAAAGAAAAAAGTTCCAAAGAAGAGGGTTCCAAAGAAAAAAGTTCCAAAGAAGAGGGTTCCAAAGAAAAGGATTCCAAAGAAAAAAGTTCCAAAGAAGAGGATTCAAAAGAAAAGGATTCCAAAGAAAAAAGTTCCAAAGAAGAGCATTCAAAAGAAAAGGATTCCAAAGAAAAGGATTCCAAAGAAAAAAGTTCCAAAGAAGAGGGTTCCAAAGAAAACGGTTGCGAAGAAAAGGATTCAAAAGAAAAACATTCAAAAGAAAAACATTCAAAAGAAAAAGATTCAAAAGAAAAAGATTCAACACTATCATGTACCATAAAGCCAAAAACTGGAACAGTCTTTGATGCCTTCACTATAACCTGCCAGACCTCATTAATCTACACTCAAAGCCAATATTGTTTTAGGACAGACGGTAAGAATCTCTTAATAACAACATTTATCAAATCTAGAAGGCATTACTCTTCATTACAAGGAGACAATCATCTGTTGAAGGAGTACAAGCTTTTTATTTTCTGCTGTGTATTTGGTCAGGGAAGTATCTGCTCTGTAGTGATGTCCCTGAAGTGAAGTCAGTGTTCCTGCCCCCTGGAGGACAAAGTTGTGACTACACCCTGAAAATAGCAGCGACTCTTAAACATGGGGGCGATGTCTTCGTTAGCCCTATTATTTTAGTACAGGTTTGTACAAATAGAACGATTAAAAAAAACACTGAAAATAATCCACATTGTACAAAAAGTTACATTCTCGTTCCAGGTTCGAGATTCCAACACAGACTTCAGTTCTGTTGATGACCTGAGGAGAATGATTGAAGAAGTTGTGACTTTGTTAAAGGAACAAAGTCAACTGTCAGGAGCAACTCTGGGACAATTATTTGATTCTGTGGCCAAAAAAATGAACAGTCAGCTTTATGAGTCACAAAAATCGGATGTTGAGAAGGTACGTGATTAAATTGTTGGTGGTTTTTATCCCTGGCATTTTGGGACATTTTCATCATTTATTCAAATTGTGAGTAGCATCCTCAAAGGTCGTGTAAAAACTTCCAAAAACAAGATGTGACATTTACACAGTTTGGGTTTGATTTAGGAAGCAAAAGTGGTGGAGACTGTGATTGTTTCTGCAGAAATCACAATAACAATGAAGTAAAAACAAGGGCTCAGACTTTATTGGGTTAATTGCGATTAATTAATTACAGAAAAATAACACTCCAAACAACGCGGAACCTTTCTTATTGCATGATTTCCCGGTATACTAGGGGTGTAACGAAATGGTTAACTCACAATACAATATGGAATTCGATATAGGGCTCACGATACGAAACACTCGTAATACAATGTAAACATTTTTTTTTTAAATCCCAATGAAAAGCAACCAATGTGTAACAAATGTTTGTTGAAAACAATGTATGAGAGTGCTGTGATCATTTAAAACCTTTTTACTTGGTTTTATTTGGGAACCTTTGAATTTTATATTGCCGTTTTTTTACACCACAAAATGTAATTACATTCCTATGGTATACCTATAATACTGATGCACTGAGCATGACACAAGAAACAGGAGAACCAGAGGAGAAGTCATTGCTTTGCTTTGTTGGCGTTAATGTGAGTTCTTTAAAAAAAAAACACCAGATGGAAAACAAAAGCAAGCAAGCTCTTCTAGCCTCAGAATAGCACCTCAGTGCTAAACATGTAGCAGCTAGCAGGGACAGTGGTCCTAGTGGGAGCAGACAGTGTCTTTAATCCACACTGTTCAGTTTCCACTTCTCTGGAATGTTCTGTATTAAGTGTTGTTGTTTTTTTTTAATTTTAATACACAAATAATAATACAATCATAATATTCATATTACACATTATGTTAGCACTCAGTGATGAAAACAAGTTCATTTATTGTGTTTTCATTGATTCGGTCATATACCAAAATCCATTTAAATTGGAAAACTGTCACATATTCTTTGGCAATTAATTTATAATAATCAAGATTGATTATTAAAGAATTCAGTCCCACTTCTAGTAAAAACACTTCAATTCATCTGTCTATGGGACCCCACACCCCATAATACAATGCGCTAAACTTTTCTAACAATGTCAATAAGATTGTTTACAGTGAAAATGAAAACTAATTTTGGAGCTGCAATATCAATGCAGTTTTAAGTCTATTTTTGAACAAATGACCTTTGATTTATTGATCTAGGCCTAAACTATAGATTTATCTGATAATTATCCTCTCAAGCAGCTTTAATTAAATAAAAAAGACAATGTAAAGTTCCACTATTGCTAATATTATTTCAGCTTCGTGAGGAGCTACTGCTTGTCATGGCTGAGGCGGTTGAAGAAGTTCCTGCTCTGAGTCCAGGGGAGGTTTACGTCGCCACCAGAGGACTTAATGCTCTCGTTCAGGAAGACTCTGGCCTCACTGTTACTGCACAGGTTCTGTATGAAGATCTACTGCAGGGAGGAGCCCTTGTTCTCCTCCTCATGACTGTAACATGCCTGTAACATGACTAACATGCTTGTTTTTCCAATAGGAACAAGCCTCCTCACTGTATGTAACCCTCAGCTCATCCCTTCTCCACATGGATCAGACCAACGCTGATTACAACGAAGAGGAAATGACCACGGTGGCACACACCCTCACAGAGGGAATAAGTGATCTGGTGCCTTATAGTGACAATGTAAGTGTTAACCTGTGCAATCAATGGAAAAATCAATGATTATTTTTGTTCAGATCAAGTTTGTTTTAGCTGATGTTAGCCACCAGAAGGCTAACACGCAGTCACGATTTAGAATCAAATTAAATTTTCCATGTTGTTTCCCAAGAAAAAGGTCTCCGACTCCCTCATCACCACCGTGAACAATATACAAAGTGCATTATTGTTATTTAAGGACATCGATGAGGAACCAACCATCATCACACAGGACGGCATCTGCATTCTGGTCAAAAGGTTGTGAGTCGTTCCTGATCAAAACGCCAATTTAAGCATTAATACAGGAAGTAAAGGGGTTTCTTTGTCGTTTTGTTTATTTTTTATTTTCATCTTTGTCAATTTTTGTGGTTGTTTTGTGTATTTATGTTTTCTTTTTTATTGGCATTTTGTATATTTTTTTGTAATTTTGTGGATTTTTTCAGTCATTTTGTGGATTTTTGTTGTCATTTTGTAAATTTTTTCTGTAATTTTGTTTGTTTTTTGGAGTCATTTTGTGTATTCTATGTAACTTTGTGTCTTAAGAGTCACCACTTTTAGTTTCAGCTTCATTGTTGACATAATGTGCTGGGCTGAGAGTTAGGGTGAGGGCCTTATAGCAGCTCTCCTGGACGGGACTTAAACCATGCCTCAGATTGGGAAAGAAAGGCTGATTTAGTTGATTTGAGTGTGGCACCAACGAGGCTCTGAGTATTTAACAAAGCAATTCTCGAAATAAAAATACAAAAAAAGACTTAATTCAGTAAGCCTTTGTAAAAGGTGCTCATCCATGCATGCTTCACATTTTTAGAGATTTCACTCCAGAGAAAAATAAAAACATTTTGTTTATTTCTTCTTATTTTTTCGGACAGGGCAACAACGACAACCTTTAAAGCCCTACATTATGTGGACATCATAGACTATTCCTGCGCAGCTTTTTCTCTCCCACCTCTACCAGACTCTTTACTTCCTTCAGTTGGACCTGTGACCGTCAGGGTGCGTCAATAGCAGTTGTGCATGTTTTTTTGTTGTTTTTTCTACATGATTTCCCATTCCCTGAAGCTTAGATCTACTGTGTTATCGGGTTCTTCTTACAGATGTTCAGCGTTGATAAAAACATTTATTCGTGGAGGGAGAAAGGAAATGTCAGTGGTACTCTGGGTGATTTATCACTCGTAGCAGAAGATGGATCTGTTCTCTCTGTGAAGAACCTCAGTGAAGATATTGAGGTTAGTGAAGAACTGGAGGTTTGCTATCTGCTGTTACCCTAATGTCTGGACACACTGGACTCTTCAGTGAGTGAGAAACATTGACAAAGATTACAGTTTTCTTTATTCAGGCTAAATGAGTAATGTAGCAGCAGGACTAAAGCAGGCCTACTACATTTGATATAATGCACCTCTTTTCACTTTTAAGTCCAAACCAAGTCAAATGTTATTTGCTTTTTTGCCACCTGAACATGCTATCATGCTAGTCAGCAGTCCTCAACTTGGCTACGCCACTTTAGAAACAGGCCACGTGTTTCCACATATCGTCCAGCTGTTGTTGCATAACTTGCTAACGTACTACTCATACTATGTCTGACGTCAAAATGAGTTTGTATTGTATGTAAGTCATGTTTATTTACTGTATATAGCACCTTTCACAGACAGGTGAGCAGACACAAAGTGCTTTACATATCAGCTCATTCACACACCAATGGGACAGAGCTGCCATGCAAGGCGCTAGTCAACAACTGGGAGCAACTTGGGGTTCAGTGTCTTGCCCAAGGACACTTCAACACATGGACTGGTATAGACCAGGATGGAACCCCCAATCTCTCGATCAGAAGACAACCCCTTTACCACCTGAACCAAGGTCGCCCCGCGTTCACATTAGATATTATGGAAGTATTGAGTATGCAAGAAATACCCAGATGTATGCTATATGTGGACATTTTTTTAAGTATGCACGGTGGACACACTAGTCATACACAACCGGCCCATGATGCATTGCGAGCGGAACGTAAAATGGTCCTGGCACCGGTTTCAAGCTAAAAATCAAACACCTACTTTTCAAAACAAAAGCATCTTTTCTCGTCTTCCATTTAATTTTTGATTTTTTTTTTAACTCTTTTGTAAATAGGGCTCTTGTTTTGAAGTTAACAGGAAGCATGGTCAGAAGCACAATGGAGGTTCTCTGAAAATCTGTGAAATGTGTGAATGAAATGTTTCTACGTGAGTTTTATGGATCAAATGAGCACATGTTGATATTCTACTTGGTCACTTTCTCACTTCAAATGTTTTCAGAACTTTCAAAGTAAAGGTGGAGAATCAACAGAGATATTTAGCCTCAGTGTGAACAAGGTTTTTAACGTTGTAGGTTCCAAATGCATCTTGGGAAACTTGGAAGTTTACTTCAGTGGGAACGCTCATCATCCTAATCATACTGATAGTATATAGTAGACAGTATATACTCATTGATTTAGATTGGAGCTTTGGGTCCAAACACAGTTAGCTCACATTTAACAATGACGTTCTAGTATTTGTCCTTGATGAGAAAAAAAATACTGAGAATATCTCCAGGTGAGGGAACTGTTCTTAGAGCGAACAATATGCCCACAACACATCCATGTGTATAGAAACAGGAACTAAGACAGAGAACTGCATCGCAGCTTGCCAAAAATGAGTTTTTAATTTATCTATCTATCTATCTATCTATCTATCTATCTATCTATCTATCTATCTATCTATCTATCTATCTATCTACAGTATCTATCTACAGTATCTATCTCTCTATTTACAGTATCTATCTATGGTATCTATCTATCTAGAGTATCTATCTATGTATCTATCTATCTATCTACAGTATCTATCTATGTATCTATCTATCTACAGTATCTATATATCTATTGTATCTATCTATCTATCTACAGTGTCTATCTATCTATGGTATCTATCTACAGTATCTATCTATCTACAGTATCTATATATCTATTGTATCTATCTCTCTATTTACAGTCTCTATCTATGGTATCTATCTATCTATCTACATTATCTATCTATGTATCTATCTATCTACAGTATCTATTTCTCTATTTACAGTATCTATCTATGGTATCTATCTCTCTATCTACAGTATCTATCTATCTATGGTATCTATCTACAGTATCTATCTCTCTATCTAGTTGGGCAAAAAGATTTACTTTAGCAGGAGTTGGAAAATAAATGGTAAATGTTCTAAAAATATTAAATATGTCTGTATTTTCATTTTCAACACTAACAAAGAGTCAACACTTTTTTCTTGCAGCGTTGTTTGAAAGTTCTCACAGTATGAACAGAATTTGTTCTGGCATGACTGAGTTTGCCTTTTTAAATTAAATAAAATCTGTCATCTTTGAAAATTCAACATGAAAAAAGGAAAAAATCCATCTCACTTCTGGGTCTTTGTTACTGATGTTGTTTCCTTGTGCACAGATCTATCTTCCCAGGCCTGTTGGACAGGAAGTTATCACCTCTGTGCTGGATCTGGCCAACTACAGCACAATAATCATTGATATCCCATTTCCAAACTCTACGCTGCTGATAAAGGTTCAATTATTTGTTTTATTACTGAAATCATTTGTTCTGAAACAGTCCATAATTCCCTGATTATTTAGTGTGTGTGCATGGCTGACACTATTATAAATATGTCATTTATAGATGATGCCATCAAGGGATCCTTTACCTTTCAAAGTCTTTCTTGAGTATTTGGACGACTCCAATAAAACCAGTTCCGTGGCCTGGACCACGATGCCTCAGAAAGGAGCTACACCAGGTGAATCACATCTTTGCTGAGTCTTGATGCTATCAGGTCATCCCATGAAAAACTAATAAACAAGAAATAATTACAAGACACAGAGCCAAACTACGACGGCCTCATGTAAAGGATTTAATTCAAGATTGGCGAATGCATATGCTAAGTTGTTTACTGAAGACAACATGTTCCAGACCCAAACACACACACTTTTTTCCATTTTTGAGGGGCTGGCATGTCCACCAGATATGATGTATAGCATATATTTTTGTATATTCTGAGAGAGTAGGTGGAGCTGTATTACTTTACCACATTTCAGTTTCCTATATGTGTTCTTGAGATATTAGAAGCTGAAAAAGCACAAAAAATCTGAAAAATCGACACATACCCCCTGACTAAATTGTCCATTTCTCAAAAAGTATTAATCCGATCAAACTAAAAATTTACAGTGTGACTACTGAATAACCACAGAACAATTGGTAAACATTTCTGAATTTTTTGAGACAGAATTGCGTGAGCCATTTGTGAAATGAAATGGAATCGCTATCTTCAAAAATGCTAATTGTTTGTGTTGCAGAGGAGAGGTACACGTGGCTCGTACCCCCAGAAAGCTTACATGGAAGGATTGGGCCACACAGTTTATTGATACGCCCTATAGTCGGCAATGGCATAAAATCAATCACTGGCAGTCTGTCGGTCACGGCCATCACGGCCTCGTGTAAATACTGGGTTCCATCACTGTTGGACTGGAGCAATGAGGGATGCAGGGTACGTTTAATAAAGTAATAAAGTACAACCTGAAATCATTTTGTGTATTTTGCTGCCTTTTTTTTTTTGCATTATTTTAATAATTTTGTGTATTTTTGTGTCGTTTTGTGGTATATTCAGTGTTTTGGTCATTTCTTGTATTTTTGTTATCATTTTGTATATTTTTTGTAATTTTGTGTGTTTATTTGAGTCGTTTTGTGTATTGCTGCTGCTGTTTTGTGCATTTTTTTTTTACTACTTTTTCCTGTCATTTTGTTTATTTTTGTTGTGTTTTCAGTTTTTTAGACATTTCTTTTATTTTTGTTGTCAATTTGTATATTTTTCTATAATTTTGTGTATTTCTGTTGTATTTTCAGTTTTTTTCTGTTGCTGTGTTTTGTGCATTATTTTCATTGTGTTTTAAATTGGTTTTTGTTGTCAATTTTGTAATTTTTTGTTGTATTTTCAGTTTTTGAGTCATTTCTTGTATTTTTGTATATTTTTCTGCAATTTTGTGTTTTTGAAGTCTTTTTGTGTATTTCTGCTGCTGTTTTGTGCTTTTTTATTTATTAATTTTACTGTTTTATATTTTTGTTTTCATTTTGTATATTTTTCTTTAATTCTATGTGGTTTAGAGTCTTTTTGTGTAATTCTGCTGCTGTTTTATGCATTTTTAACACCATTTTGTGTTATTTTTTGTTGTATTTTTCATTTTTTAGACATTTTTTATTTTTGTTGTCATTTTGTCACTCGGTATGTTTTTTATCTTTAAGGTGGGCTACAACACCTCGTCTTCGTCAGTCCACTGCCTATGCAACCACCTGACCACCTTTGGGGGCTCCTTCTTTGTCACCCCTAACCTGGTGGACCCATCGCGCTCGGCTGAGCTCTTCGCTACCTTCGCTGACAACCCTGTGGTGGTTTGCTTTGTCATGGCTCTCGTCATACTTTACTTCCTCGTGCTTGTTTGGGCAAGATGGAAAGATGTTAAGGACACGTCAAAGGTATGTGTTCTCTTCCACACAGGAACAAGAATTACTTTTCAATGCTTTTCTCTGCAACATTTAACCTAGAGGTGGGCAACTTCTATCACAGAAAAATGTTTGTTGATTGAAGGGCCACATGATCAATAGAAAAACACACAATATTACTATAAAAACTCTGTCATTCTGTGTATGTTTGTTGTCGACTTGCTTGTTATAGTTCCATTTTGTGCTTTTCTGTTGCCCTTGTGTGTATTTTACCTGTAAAATGTATGTTTTATTGTGTATTTCTGTTGTCATTTTGTGTTTTTTGAAGTCATTTTTGTGTATTTCTTGTACTTTTGTTATCATTTTCTGTAATCGTTTTGTTCATTTTTGTCGTAGTTTTGTGTGTTTTTGGAGTATTTTTTGTATTTTCCTGCAATGTTGTAATTCTTTGTATTTTTCAATGTATTCTTGCTTTTGCTTTTTAATACACAAAACACAAAAATGCACATATACAAATTACATTTACAAAATTACAGAAAAATACACAAATGAATAACAAAATACAAAAATACACAAAAAAATGCACAAAAATACACTAAATTAAATTAGCAAAAGTACAGAAAAATATACAAAGCAACAACATTCAACACATGAATGACTGAAAAAAGTAAAAATCATAATAGAAAAGAACCAATGACTAATACTGTACAAAAAAAACACACAAAACATTTAGTTTTTTTACTGCTTTAAAGCAGCTGGAAATTATAATTATTGTTTTGTTTTTTTTTACCAGATAGACATAGCGTAGGCGTCATAGATGGACAATAAAAAGGTTGCCTTGAGAAACTGAGAATTGTTCTTGTTTTTCAACAGATAATAAAAGTATTTTTCTCTTTCTCCATGAACTAGGAGGTCATGTGACTTTCTGTGCCTTTTGTTTATATGGGGAATGGTCTGAGGCTGAACGTGTATTACAATATGGCAATATATGATGTGTAGCCACTTAAATGTCTAATCATAAGATCAATTATTCGCCTGCTGTATAAAGTATATTTACATTCTAGTCATATCTTCTCATATCTCAGCTTTGTGTGTGTGTGTGTGTGTGTGTGTGTGTGTGTGTGTGTGTGTGTGTGTGTGTGTGTGTGTGTCAACAGGTGAATGTGACAGTACTACGAGACAACAACCCATTGGATCGATATTATTACCTGTTGAGCGTAAAAACTGGACATCGTATCGGAGCTTCTACGTCCTCTCAGGTGAACTCGCTTAGTCAGCGTTTTTATTTATCTGATGCACACACCACACATAGACTAGCTAACCAGCTACAATATCATGAAACATTGTCGACAGGTTGTCTTATGGAGGAAAATCATATATGAATATGGGGTAATGACCGAGAAAAGGTTTGGGAACCACTGGTCAAATGGGATCAACTTCCCTGCATTACTCTCCCTCTAAGCCTCAAAGTAAACAACCGTCAATATTCATAAATAAAGACATTTACAACCATAACAACAGGGAGGCACATAGGAATAAATAAACAAACACTATCAGACCGTCCACCCACTCTGTTTTCATCTTTACTTTGGCTTACACGCTTCTCATTAGCCAAGCTAGCAGAGCATTCAGCAGCTTCCACACACTGGACCATTAGCACTGCTGTGGTTTGACAGCAGCAGCTCCTAATTTGTTCTGAAGGTCACTAAACAAGTCATTTTGGCTCCCACAGTTGCATTTAACAGGACACGTTTGTCTTCATTTACAGAATAATAACTTTGTGTTTGTTTATTTTTGACTTCCAGGCAGCATTTGAACAGGATAGAAATCCTGTTTACCGTGACTCGAGTCGTTTAATTTTGACATTTAAGAACAAGAAGTCTCCATGGTTTAATGATAGCTCTGGTTAGTAATTATACAAAACAGCCTGATTAAAGTAAATCATATTAAAAAAGAATAATTTAGAAATGAGAAAGAAATGCAGCAGCCACAGAGACTTTCTACGTTATGTCAGGTTTGATTTATTATAGCGTAAGCAGTATCCATCACATTATCACAGGAATGGTTAAAGGGTTTTGTGTATTTTTGTTGTCATTTTGTATATATTTTTTAATTATTTTGTGTATCTTTGTAGTCATCTTGTGTGCATTTTGTGTAATTGTGTTTTTTTGTCTTTCTGTGCATTTTTGTTGTAGTTTTGTATATTTTTCTCTCATTTAGTGTATTTTTGGAGTCAATTTGTGTTGTTTTTTGTTTTTTTAGGAGTCATTTTGTGTATTTTTGTTGTCATTTTTTTATGTACTTAGCATCATTTTGTGCAGTTGTGTGTTTATTTTGTATATTTTACTCTGATTTAATGTGTTTTTGGAGATAATATGTGTTTTTTTTTTTTTGGTGATTTGGTTTTTTAGGAGTAATTTTGTTTATTTTTTATGCCATTTTGCATATTTTTATGTATTTTTGTCCTCGTCTTGTGCTTTCGTGTATTTTTGTATATTTATCTTTCATTTAGTGTGTTTTTGCAGTCAATATGTGTTGTTTTGTGTATTTCTTATGCCATTTTGTAAATGTTTATACATTTTTGCAGTTCCAGTTTTCTGTAAATTGCTGCCTGTCCACCTACAGTAGCATTTAAAGTCATTTTTAACCCTTGGAGTGTTTCTTGTTTCAGGTGACGATAACACTACTGGGTGCAGAAACAAACAGTGAACCTCATCACCTGACGGATGCAAAGAAGCAGGTTTTCCAGAGAGGAGCGATGGATATGTTCCTGCTAAGCACTCCCTTCTCTTTGGGAAACCTACAAGCCATCAGAATGTGGCACAACAACTCAGGAAACAGTCCCGACTGGTGAGGAAACATTGTGACCTAGTTATTATTTTGCTTGTCAGTTTAGAGCTAAAGTGAAGGATGTTTGTAAGGGCCACTAAAACTCTTCTCCTTTCTCATAGGTTTGTCAGTAGTGTCAGTGTTCAGGACCTACAGACAAAACAGAAATGGTATTTTCTCTGTAACTGCTGGCTGTCAGTGGACCAGGACGACTGTGCCCTGGACAAAGTTATCCCTCTTCCAACAGAGCTGGAGTTAAAGAAGTTCAGGTCAGTCACACACTCCACATACTGTATATAGACTTTTATTTTGAAACTGACATCCCTGTTCTTCTGCAGTCATCTGTTTTTCCTGAGAACGACGAGGGATTTCAGTGACGGTCACCTGTGGCTGTCTGTGGTGGCCCGACCCCCCAGTAGCACCTTCACCTGTGTGCAGAGGGTGTCCTGTTGCTTCTCTCTGCTGCTTTGCACCATGCTCACCAGCATCATGTTCTATGGGATCCCCACTGATCCCTCTGAGCAGACTCTAGACCTAGGTAAACACTCACTTTACGTATATACAGTAGTTAGTAAGGATGCAGGAGGCCTCGCTAATGCTAATGCTAATGCTAATCCAGTGCTAGGTAAATGCTAATGCTAAGTTAATGCTAAGCTAGCTAATGTGAGGCTTGTGCTAAACTAGTGATAGGCTAGGTGTAGGGGATGGAGGGGGGGGGGGGTAATCTAGTGTTAGGCTAATGCTAATTCAATACTATGCTAATGCTAATTTAATGCTAATCCAATGCTAGGTAAATGTCAACGCTAGATTAATGTTAATGTTAAGGTGATGCTATACTCTTGATAATTTAATGCTCGGTTAATGCTAATTTTAGGTTGATGTTAATCCAGTGTTAGGCTAATGATGTGTTATGCTAATGCTAAGCTAATGTTAAGTTTATGCTAACATAGTGCTAGGTTGATGCTAAGATACTGCTATGCTATGTTAATGCAAGGTTATAGGTTAATGTTAAGATATTACTTAGGTGATGCTAATCCACTGCTAGGTTAATTATAGGCTAATGCTAAGTTAATGATAGGTTAATGCTAATCTAGTGCTAGGGTAATGCTATGCTATGTTAATGCTAAGTTAATGCTAGGCTAATGTTAATATATTGCTAAAGTGATGCTAATCCACTGTTAAACTAATGATAAGCAAATGCTAGGTCCATGCTAATACAGTGCTCTGTTAATGCAAAGTTAATACTATCCTATATTAATGTTAAGTTAATGCTAGGTCAATGCTAAGCTAATGCTAAGGTGATGCCCATCCAGTGCTAGGCTAATGTTATACTAATGCTAAGTTAATGTTTGGCTATTGCTAAGTTAATGCAAAGTTAATATTAATGCTAGGTAAATGTTAAGTTAATGCTAAGGTGATACTAAGCTAATGCTAAGGTAATGTTATGCTGCGTTCACACCGGATGCGTCACGAAATATCCGTACGTCCAGATTACATGCAAAGTCAATGGATAGATGCGTCCCAGATGCAAAATCTTTCCTGGGCGGCAGTGCGGTCCAATCCACATGTGTTGGCCGTCCGATTGCGCTCCCAATTTTACGCATATCCGCACATCCGCGCATTCGCAGGAGTTGAAAGTATTGAACTCCTGCGGCTGTTTTGCATGACAAAAGCCAATCAGAGTCTTTGTTGACGATGACATCAGGCTGTCAACACGGACACTGGTCTGTTCACCCATTCACCCATGGAGTAGAAACTGTGTGTGACCACCTGGAGCTGTATGACACGGCCTTTATAACCGGGACCGGACTAGAACGGATTAGGCGTATAGGAGAATCAGCGAGGAGGTGGTAGTAGCAGGTAAAAGTTATTTCTGTAGTTTTCAACTTTGAAAGTCGGCACTGAGCTAGGATAGCATTAGCCGCTAATCACACTGGCTTTTTTCACTGGTGGTTTATGTTTGTGAGAGGAGAAAAAGGACCGCAGCTCCTCGTTTCAGCAGGTGGTGAAACTCACCGAGTTGGATGTGTCGTTGGTGGGCGGTGCTTTGCGTCAGAAGCGCGTGTGAAGCGAATTGAGGAAATTTTTTTATTCTGCGAACCCTGCGGTATGTTTCGTGTGGTATGTTTCGTGTGGTACGTTTTGTGCGGCAGATGTGTCCGGTGCCGCAGAAGACGCATTCGGTGTGAACGCAGCATTAGGCTTGTGCTAAGCTAATGCTAGGATAGGTGTAGGGGATTTGGATGGTAGCGCTAAGGTCGGAGGGTTCTGGCTCCTGATTGGTGGATGACGTCAGGTTCTACTTTATTTCCCAGCAGCCAAACAGTTGTGTATTCTAGCTATGCATCCTCACCTGCATTTTCTATAGGAAATGCAAATAATCCAGTTCACTTTGTCCTTTGCTTCTTTAAAATGTCTCAATTCATTGATTCCACCTGGGGTTGTATTTTTTTCTTCTTCTTTTTTTCAGGTCACTTTGAGTTCACGTGGCAGCAGTTCATGGTCGGAGTTCAGAGTTCGCTCATTATGTTTCCAGTGAACATCCTCATCGTTGGCATTTTCAGGTGGACGCGCCCGCGGGAGACGCCTTGTTGCCAACGCAAGAAAAAAAAACCAAAAACCACCCTGGAGGAGGTCATTAACTCCTCCCACACGGCTGCCATCAACACGAAGGCAAATATAACTGTAGACACCTTCATCATGGTAGGTGCTTCATTTCATCAATATTAAGCCACTGATGAAATACGTACGTAGTGAAATGAATATTTTATTTACAACAGTGGTTCCCAATCTTTTTGTCCCGTGTACCTTCTTTGCATTTTTGTCAAATCATGTGTACCCCCTCTTCCTGTCATAAGTACCCTCTCCAGAATTTCATCTGATGTTTCAGTTGTGGAACAGTGTGGAATAACTGTCTCCAACATTGGTTCCCTAAGGCTTAATCTACGTATTCAAAACAATGTGTGTAATTTAAAGTAAACTTTATTTAAAAGAAAAAATACTGTGCAACTTTTATGTGATTACTTCAAAAGTAAATACAATCTCCTCTGTAAAATGCAGCTAATAATTGTCTCCTATTGTCAGAAGTGTGATAAAATGGCCTCTACAACATAAACTAATCCTGTTTCAATAAATTACAAGAAAATATATTCTTTTATTAAGCAATAGTGGTGAAAAAGAAACGAGGAACATTTCCTTGTTATTTTTGAATTCATTGTTAAATATTTTCTGTTTGTGTGAGGCATAAACATGAGCTTTAACTGGTTTTCTTTCAGATTTGAATTCAAATGTTTTTTTCTTTTCTTAGGATATCACAAGACTTTCCCGTTCACTGTCTGAAACACTCCAAATTAACTCAGAGTTTGAGCCTGAAGAGACAAATGATATCAATGCCATTCTGTCAGTGATGGAGGACGCTGTGCAGCAGAATTACAAAACCAGTGAGAAGATCCTTCCACGGGGTGAGGATCATTTGAATCTACAGTTCTTCCATCCATTTATCCAGTAAAAACATCTTTCCTTGTGTGTATCAATAGAGAACAGTGTGGTTCTGCATCCTGTGATGGTCGAGGGAACTGAAAAGAAAACCCAGTATGTGTTTGACCAGCTGTGTCACATCGAGGAGGAACTGGTGCTGCTGGGACCAGAGAACTTTCCCACAGCAAACAGCTACAGTCAGGCTGTGGAACAAGTCCATGGAATGAAGAAACTCCTGGAAAATCAACTCAGCGAGGAGGAAAATCTGCACAAAATGTAACAAACAAATCACAGAAAATGATTATGGATTTAAAATTCAATCTGCACTGTTTTGCACAATGTATTGGAACAATAATGATGAAGAATCACATGGAGAGAATGTTTGGTTCTTTATCATCTTTGTGGTTAGGGCCGATAAAGCAAATGCACAAAATGACTAAAAACACAGAGAATCTCAGCAAAAATACACAAAAGGACAACAAGAATACACAAAATTACAGCAAAATACACAATATTGTAGCAGAACTACACAAAATGACTAAAAATACACAAGATTGTAACACAAATACACAAAATTGGAGCAAAAATATATAAAAAAACAAAAAAACAACTCCGGAAACAATAATTACATAAATACACAAAAGGACATCAAGAATACACAAAACTGCAGCAAAAATACACAAAATGACATCAGAAACATTAATAATTACTTAAATACACAAAAGGACAACAGGAATACACAAAATAACAATAAATATAGACAAAATTACTCTTCCAGTCGCACCATAATAATATCTTATAAGTTGTTATAACATTACATATTTCATTTTTCAAAACACAGAATAAAAATAACAGTTTTTTAAATTTCGATTTTTCTATTCCTTCTTGACTCAGATAAAAATTATGATGAAAATTCTATCAAATAACCACTGATTTTTTGTTTTAATTATGCCTTTCTGACTAACACTGACTGTGAATACTAACATTCATTTTGTGAGATTTGTGTAGCTCTGGTTATTTAAATTCCATCCCAAAGTTGAAATTGTGTCAAACTAAGTGTTGATTAATGAAATAATATGTTTTCCCCACAGGTCCACAGCAGCAGAGCAGTCCAATGTAGATGAAAAGAAGAAGAAGAAGAAATGCTGTGCTGGAGGTTTACCATGGTGGTTCGTGTTCTTTGGCTGGCTGCTGGTGCTGGCCACCAGTTCGGTGTCGGCCTACTTCACCATGCTTTACGGCTTAAAGTTTGGGAAAGAGCGCTCCATCAGTTGGTTGGTGTCCTTGGTTGTTTCCTTCTTTCAGAGTCTCCTCCTCATCCAGCCTTTGAAGGTGAGAAACCCACCCACACCCATGTCACAAACGCACAAACAGTCGTGTCATTGCTAACGGCATTTTGCCATTTGCACACGCACACAGGTGATATGCTTCGCAGTCTTCTTTGCACTCGTCATTAAAAAAGTAGACGACGAGGACGATCACGAAGTTTACCTCAATGAAAACATTGGTAAGTCAAAGAACAAGTTCTGATTAAGTGATACTTTACATCAGACATAGGCAACAAAACATTAAAAAGTACAAATAATTACAACATTGCAGGAAAATACAGTAAAATACTAAAAAAAAACTACGACAAAAATGAACAAAACCAACAACAGAAATACACAAAATGACTCGAAAAAACACAAAACGACAACATTAATACACAAAATTACTCAAAGAACATGTACAAAATTGCAGAAAATGATCACAAAAGTACACACAAAAAATGATTCTGCAAACCCACAGTATATTATTATAATATACAGTACATAATATTAACAAACAAGCTGAACTCCAACAGAAATGCACAAAAAAAATTCTCTAAAAAACATAAAATGACAACACAAATACACAATATGACTCCAAAAAACATATATTTCACAGGAAAAATACACAAAAAGACAACAGAAATGCACAAAATGCCTCCTAACAAGCAAGACAACAACAAACATACACAGAATGACAAAAAAAACACACTTAATTACTGTGTTAACGCTCACAAAATTACAGTAAAATATACAAAATTACAACAAATATACAAGAAATGTCTCAAAAACGGGAAATACAACATGAAACACAATATGAGAATAAAAAAAACAAAAAATAGTAAAAAAAAAAAATATATATATAACATACATACACAATACACTGTTTTACATTATACAGTATTGACGTACTTAGCTTTGTGTGCAGGTGATTATAAGGACGCACACGCCCTCAGACGTGTAGCTGGCATCTATGAACCTC
This sequence comes from Gouania willdenowi, assembly GCF_900634775.1. Lineage (NCBI taxonomy): Eukaryota > Metazoa > Chordata > Actinopteri > Blenniiformes > Gobiesocidae > Gouania > Gouania willdenowi. The sequence continues at coordinate 3,699,954 of NC_041064.1, forward strand.
CACCAATGTCTGACATAGAGAGGATGAAGAGGAACAGGATTCTGGAGCAGAAAGCCTTTGCTCTCTTTTGGGAGATTATAAGTGAGCACAAACACCTTATTTGTTGTAAAACCAGAGGCTGAATGTGTCTGACTCTGGACTGTGTGCTAGCCTACCTGTGCTTCATGTGGATGCTGCTGCTGGTGGCGTACGGCCAACGAGACCCCAACGCGTATTTCCTGAACCAACACATCAGAAAGAGCTTCAGTGGAAACACCTTAAACAGCCTGAGTATCAGCGATGTGTTCACATGGGCCAACACGTCTCTAATCGATAATCTATTTGGAGTTTATCCAGGTAAGTTTCTGTTTAAAACACATGGGCTGTGTTGTAAATGTCACGCTAACATACTAACAATTTGAGCCCATTTCTCCTTATTTTTACCCTTTTTCTGCAACTACACCAAACTTGCCATATTTGAACTTATTTTTATCACTTTTTCTTGCCATATTTTTGTTCCTTTTAATGCATTTCCATCAAATTTCAATGCCTTTTCTGCATTTTTTTTCACTTTCAGCACCTAATGTTGCATATGTTGACTCGTTATTGTCACTTTTAACCTCTTTTCACCATATTTCATGCTTATTTCTGCCAATTTAACCACATTCACAATTTGTCATGATCATTATTTGCCAGTTTAAACTAATTGTTCCTACTTTTTTCTGCCACTTTTAAGCCAATATTGACATTTGAACTCTTTTTCACCACTTTCTCTGTCTGTTTTTGCCCACTCTGATTTGGAACTTTTAACCAATTCATGTGGTTTTTAAAATCCAATTTCACCACTTTTTCCAACATCCTTTGTCACTTTTAACCCATTTTATATCTACATTAAAACACGGATTTACATCTTTAAAATGACTATATACACATATACTCATTTGATCCATAAAACTCACGTAAACACATTTCCTGCCGAGATTTTGGAGATTTTCAGAGACCCTCCATTGTGCAACTGACAAAGCTTCCTGTTAACTTCAAAACAAGAGCCCTATTTATAAAAGAGTAAAAAAACTAATATAGACAAGAAGAGATGCTTTTGTTTTGAAAAAGGGATGTTTGATTTTTATCTTGAAGCTGGTCCCAGGACCATTTTATGTTCCGTTTGCAATGCATCATGGGACGGTTGAGTATGACTAGTGTGCCCACCGTGCATACTACATAAAAAATTGTCACAATATAATTCCAGCAAGTTCTTTTTTGTCTTCTTTTTGAATAATATCCTAAGGTTTCATTTATTCCAACAACTGTCTTTCAGGAAATTTGTCTTTGATCTCCTGACATGTTTCGACTGTCATCTTCTAAAGAACAATTTTGACGTCAAGCTTAGTATGAGAAGTACGTTAGTAGGACATTTCCAACAAGGCCATGGACTGTTTTTTTCTAACAATATATTGTTGACATTTCATCAAGTTGGCCAGAAGAAAAACAGCACCTTAAGGTGCGTTTACACCGAACGCGACTTCAGCGACTCTGGCGACTAGATTCCATTCAAAATCAATGTGAAAGGCGCGATGTCAAGGGGCGCGACTCAGTTGGGCAATCTGAGTTGCTGGAACTCGTTCAAAGTTGAACATTTTGAACTTTTCATCTCCCTATGTCACTTACCCGGCTTGACTATATTCAAGCGACTCATTACGGGCGATTTAAGCAACTACAGTTGCTGAAGTTGCGTTCGGTGTGAAGTACGTGTCTTTACAGGTCGATAGAAGACTTCACATTCTTTACTATGTACTAAATTCTTTATTTTTATCCTGTAAATTAAGATACTTTATCCTTTTTGAGTATTTCTGCCTTATTTGTTGACGTCGTCATTTGCACACAGGCTTTATCACAGACGGGAACTCGAAGTTAGTGGGTAACGCCCGCCTCCGACAGCTCAGGGTTCAGAAGAACTCCTGTAAGATCTCAAGCTACATGAACCAGCTGGTGTCAGACTGCCACGCTCCTTATTCATGGGACACGGAGGACACTGGCTTCTATGAACCTGGCTGGCACCGAATCGTTACGGACAACAGCACCAGCTCCAGCACCAACTGCAGCTCCAGCACCAGCTCCAGCCCCTGGACCTACCAGACCCAGGAGCAGCTCCGCTCCCACCCAACCTGGGGCCGACTGGGGGTCTACAGAGGAGGAGGGTTTGTGGTGGAGCTCGGCCCAGATTTGACCAACGCTAGCAGGTTAGCGAGGAAGTAGAAACATATTTTAAATCTGTTTGAGCTTTAATTAAGAAAGCAGGAGCGTCACTATAGGGTGCCAAATGTAAAAACTCAGTCACTGTTTCATAGCCCACATATTTTGAACATTTAGTTCACTTTCCTCATATTTAGCAATTTTTTATTTTATTTGAGACAAATTTGTGTAAAACAGCATGTTTTATATCATTGCAAATAATTTGTACACATGAAATATAAATATGAATTTTAAATCTAAATGTAAAAGTTAAATATAAATGTTGTATAAATGGTAATTGTTGAATTTAAATGTAAATTGAAGATTTAACATTTATATTTAGATTTACATTTAACAAATTCATGTAAAACAACGTGTTCTATATCATTGTTAAAAATGTGTACACAAGAAATATAAATTTAAACGTCAAATATAAATCAAAATGTTAAATCTAAATGTAAATTGATTATTTAATATTTATGTTTACATTTAACATTTATATTTACATTTAACAAATGTATATAAAGCAGCATGTTGTATTTTATTGTTAAAGAGGTGTACACATGAAAAATAAATCTAAATGTAAATGTTAAATTTAAATAGAAATTGCTGATTATACATTTATATTTAACATTTACAATTTTCATTTAACATTTAGATTTACATTTAGCAAATGAATGTAAAACAGCATGTTCTATATCATTGTTAAAAATGTGTACACATGAAAAATAAATGTAAATGTTAAATCTAAATGTAAATTGATGATTTAACATTTATATTTATTTTTCATGTGTACATGAGCTATTGTTTTAAAATATGAAACAGTAACTGCGTTTGTACATTTGTCATCTCATGAATCACAGACCTTTGTTTCTAATTCACAGCACGCTTGAGCACCTGTTCAGTAGTAAATGGCTGGATACGTACACAAGGGCCCTGATTGTGGAGTTCACCGTCTACAATGCTAATGTAAACCTCTTCTGTATGGTCACACTCATGCTGGAGACGGCAGCTGTCGGTGAGACTCAAGCGCTTTGTTATATAATAACATCAAGGATAGACATTATTTCTATTCCCACGGTAACAACAGATTAATTTCACATTTCATTAAAACGTCTTTGCTTACTTTTCCAGGAGTGTTCCAGTTTCACAATGAGCTGCAGAGTATTCGTCTTTACCAGTCAACCAGTGGCCTTCCCATCTTTGTCATGGCTGCTGAGATCATTTATCTGCTATTCGTCCTATATTACATGTTTCTGCAGGTAAAATAACAGTAATATTCATACATTTCAGACATTTTATCTATCTGTATTTCTGTTTATACATCAAAAACTTAGTTAAAATACTGTCACAGGATCAGGTGTTTCTCTATCTAAAGAACCTCTTTGCATGAGTGATCATAGTGTTTGTTGACTACATTATCTAAAGTGACACAAATTATGGATTTAAAATTTAATCTGCAATGAATCACATGGAAAGAATGTTCAGGTCTTTATAATCTTAGTTGTTAGAGCAGACAAAGCAAAAAATGCACAAAATGACTCTAAAAACACACAAAAAACTCGTTGGAAATGAAAAATGAGGTAAAATAATGGCACGAGATCAAGTGTTTCTCTATCTAAAGACCCTCTTAGTATCAGTGCTACAGTCATTTTGATTATATGACTAAATAAAAATAATTAATGTGAAGAAAAACTCTATCAAAATGTATTTTTTATTTGTTAACTTGGAAGAAATTCAATCAAAACTATTGGTAAGTGATTGATACGCTGGCAATTTGTTTATTTGCAAATATTATTACCATCAAATATCAGGTTTATCAATGCAAATTGAAATCTTTGCAAAAATGCATCAACTACTATGTTTTATAGTATGTATTAGTCAACTAAAAATCTTGATGACTATAACTAAAATACTCCTGATGATTACATTTTGATTAGTCAAAATGAGTGAAAAGATTTAATAAAAAATCATGTAACACTACTCTGTGTGCACAAACTCCTTATGTGAACCTGTCTTTGTTAGTTTTAATACCATTTAATAATCTCAAATGTGAGCTCCTGCTTCAAAAGAAAAAGAAAAGAAAAGCTTCTGCACATTTCTTTTCACAGCTGGACGTAAACAAATGCATTTATAAGCACTGAAGCCAGGAACACACTTTGGTTTACATCGTATACACACAATAATAGCTAAAGTAGAGATTTTTGAATCGTCACATGTGGTTTAAAAGGTTCTTAAGATGCACTTTGCTGAAATCACTCATAATTCTTGTTCAAACCGCCATAAATGCTTAAAAGCACCCAGTGATTCATATTCACTAATCTGCGCACATTTCCTGCTTCACATTTCAGGGTAAATTAATGAGGACGCAGCGCTGGATGTATTTTAAGAATATGTGGAATCTTCTGGAGCTGAGCATCATCATGCTGACCTGGAGCGCCGTGGCCGTCTTTATCATCAGGACCGTGTTTGGAAACCGAGATCTGGACTACTACCAAAACCACAAAGACAAGTGAGCCTGATCTGAGGGTCTGAACCTGAGGTTTAAAACAGGAGAGCCCACATTATCTCGGCAGTGGCTATCCGCACGGTTGCCGTATCAACATACAGACACTCTATCTGTATGCAGCACCCCTCATTGGCCAGTTTAAGTCACGTGACTAAAGCCCTATTCGCACTGAATTAGTTTTACCTAGGGACCACATGTAATAAATAAATGACCCCCCAATGTCTGCTTTTTATGTGGCGCATTCGCACGGGATAACCGAAGCCTGGGATTTTGCTGAAATTTACGAACATCTGAAAACGTGAAACAGTGTGAGTTGACGTTAAAACAACTTTGCAGGCGTTTGACCGCAGCTTGTTGCTGTGTCACTGCTAGCGCTAGCCAGCTGTATTAAATAGAAGAAGGCTACGAAAAAAGATACTTACCACACAGTGCAAAGCAGGACGTGATCTACCATTTGCTTCTGATATCGCTCCTTCTCTATTTGTTGCCGTACGTTACGGGCCGATAAGGTTAAAGGTTCTCTAAACACTCCAATGCAGCCTCCATTCTTTGCTAAAAGTAAATAAACATGCGTCCCGGTGTCACGGTCTGTGTTTACCTCGTACTGTGATCGATTATGAGCATGTGTTTTATTAGTTTATTGGATTAGGTTAGGGTTGCATGCATGTTTACCAGTACGAGGTAAACTCAGACATCGGAAACAAAACAACACGTAATCATGCATCAGATCCCCCCCCGTTTCTGTCCAAATCACAGAGGGGGCAATTTGCATTGGATTAGTATTATCACAGGACCTCGGAGTTCAGCAAAATATAGTATATAGCCGATTCGCACGGGATTAACATCACAGACATTCTCTGTAATTATTAGAAATCGCATGTGGTCCCGAGGTAAAACTAATCAAAGAGAGTAAACCTAACCTTAACCCTAACCCTAGAAATTGTTGCGATATAGGGTTATAACCTAACTCTAAGACGCTACGTATGTTTACTTCGGTAAACGTACCAATAGCACCGAGGGTTGTCTGTACAGCAATAGACACTTTCCGTTATCTATGGTTAAAAAAAGAGAGAGAAGTGAATATGATGAAACCCGGTTGTATTCTTGGTTTCATTACCATCCAAATACATATGTTTTCAGCAGATAAAAAGTCAACCAGTGCTCTCGTTTATCACCCCAACAGGTTTGCCAGTTTCTACCAGACGGCCTCGGCTGATTGCGTGCTGAACTATCTGATTGCGTTCATCGTCTTGCTCTCGACTGTCAAACTGTGGCGTTTGCTGCGTCTGAACTCCAAGATGAACATGCTCACAGCTACGCTGCAGAGAGCCTCTGGAGACATCTTCAGTTTCCTGGTTGTCATCATCGTCATGCTAATAGCCTATTCCTTCACGGTGAGTAACTTTTAAACACATTATTTCATTCATTAAAAAAAAAAAGCCAGGACCATCATATCTGCACCGTTTCAGTGTAACTTCAATTACTTTCTAGTCAAAATGAAATGATGCAAATGATAAGAAATAATCATGTTCTAAGCTCCTGATTTGACATTACTCCTGTATAACGTTAATTAAAAGCTTAAAGGGAGAAGGAATAAAATAATTAACGTACTAAAGTGTTGTACTTAGACCCCCAGGAACAGAACACACAGAGGCCAAGACCAACACTATAGGTCTTGATGCTCAATTTTGATATTTTTGATAAAATAAGATTTTTTGTTGTGTGTGTGCTTGTTCATATTTCATTTTATTGTTTTATTTTAAACAAATTGCAAATGCAATAATACAAGAAACAATATTACAATAACCAACAGATTGCACATAGTGTAGTACTGAATACACATTCTTTTTGTGTTCGAAAGGGAGTGTTTGGAAGTATAAACATATTAGTCCAACCCACATTTTCCTACATTACAGTAACAAATGATCTAATGTTCAGCGTCCTGTTTTATAACCATTGCTGCATCTTTATATGATTTTGATTTTAATTCACACACAAAAACATATTACACACTTTCAAAATTGTCATACAACATAAAGATATTTTCTTTTAAATTGTTTGATATTTCTACACTCTTTAATTTCCATTCCAGAATCTTATTCCACATACTGAAACACAAAAGCTTTTCCTAGTTGTCCACACACTCACAGGCCTAAAATATATTTGACTTCTAAGTTTGTAAACCCATATTTACACATTAAATGTGTCTTCTAGCAGTTTGGAGTTTTGAACAGACAGTCTATGATCAACATTATAAAAATGTATTTTAAAACCATGACACAGTCCAACAGTTAAAGAGCATTCATAACTTTTAAATATATTTAACAAACAAAAACAAGCAGTTTGATACATGCACAAAATCACGTCTTTGCAAATTTGTTCAACTAGATTCTTGCGAAAAATAAATCCTTGAATTAAAATGTCTGAAAATAAGACGTTTATTTGTCAAAGGTGCGTTGTTCGGCTCTAATCCAACACACACTATAGTTTAAAGCTGTTCATCTTTTTAAAAACTGATGCAAAAACTTCTCCTGGCCATGACCTGTCAGCACTGACTTCATTTTACTATCTGTATTAGTTTGTGTAGTTTTAATTACATTTTCCAGTTATCATCCATGTAATATCCCTACAGTGGTAATGAAATTGACCCTCATCCGTTCCTTGCATACATTAGGCTCAAACATAAAGACTCTAGTGCTCTGGCAGGCTTTCTTTAATTCACCCAATCACTTTCATTAAATTGAATCTCCCATATTCTCCATATTCTCCATGGATTAAACTCCAATAAACCCAAAGAATGAAACGTAGTCAGGGTTGGACTGGCCATCTGACATAAAGCGCATCTCCCTGATGGGCCGTCGCCCCGAAGAGTGCCGGTCCGGTCGAGCAAGTGGAGGCAGACGTGGTAGAGGTAGCCACAAAGTGTCCAAAAGTGGCAAAAACATAGCAAGAAAAGAGTGTATAGTGACTAAAATGGACCAAAAGCAGTCAAGAGCAGCCACAAAATAGAAACCAAGTGGTATGTAATGGCAAAGGGTAGCTTTATTGGGCAAAATGTGGCAAACAGTAGTGAAAAAGGTCAAAAATGTGAAACAAAAAGAGTCGAATGTAGGGAAAAAGCAAACAAGTGGAAGTTATTGGGCAAAAGGTACCTTATTTGAATGAAAAGTAGCTCAAAAAATTCTAGAAAGGACAAAAATTTGATCAAAGTGTCAAGAAGAACCTGCAAAAAATGACAAAAAAAAGGGATATTTATTGGCCAAAGGAAGCTAGACCCACATGTTGATCATTACTGACTTATCAATGGCTTCTACGTAGTGTCTCTGATAATATAGTGAACTGGTCTGGACACAAAATGCCCAGTCCACCCCTGAACTGAACTGAACATCATCCATCAATGATCAATCATGATAAAATATTAAACATATGACTTTCTGAGGACAGATGTGATGCAGATGTTTCTTTGCAGTCCAATGTGCTGTATGGCTGGAAGATCTCGTCATATAAAACCCTGTTTGATGCTGTGATGACCATCATCTGCCTGCAGGTCGGCATGTTTAACTACAGTGAGGTGAGTTGGACCTTAATAATAATAATAATATTAATAATAATAATTCATGTATGGGGGGGCGATGGCTGCCTCTCGGCTTGGGATCTTGGGGGCGTTCGGGGGACTGCTTGGCCGTGGGGTGGTCGCCGGGGGCCCTTAGGCTGCCTGCTCTTGCTGCTGGCCTGACTGCTTCTTCGGGCCCGGGGGCGGCTCTTGGGTTTTGCAGTGGCGGTACTTGGAAATACATTTGTCATGGATGCACTGGCCTTGGGCTGTGGGATAACACTCATACTGGGCTCAACCTTAGACACGTTGTTCCCAAATACCTGTTTTATGGAATTTCCACTCACCTCTTCCTCTGTTCACAGCCACCACCATTATTCCTAAACCACACACTGGTCACCAAACTGGCTTGACAACACAACAATAAACACAATATACACAACCACAATTTCACATCGCATCACTTAAAACTATTCCTCACCCATTCCATATCCTATCTTGTATCCCTCTTCCCTGCTAACTTCCCCACCCCCCTCCAACCCCTCACCTTGGTGTAACACTGCCCTCTCTTTTTTACATCCTCCCTTTAATAAAGTATTTCTTACCCTTCCCTAGGGAGGGCTGGTGACGGTCACAATTATGCAATGAAATAAATAAATTTATTTAATTGCAATAATAAAATATGCATTGCTGTCAAAAGATTGCACTTCTTGTAGTGTTAACCTTCGAAAGCATGTGCAGACAAGGTAAAAAAAAAAAAAAAAAAAAAAAAAAAAATAATAATAATTCATTTTATTTAAAAGCACCTTCCTGGCCACTCAAGGATACTTTACAATAAAAAATAAAAAAACCTCCCCATGTTTACAGATGTGTTCTCCTTGTATGCAGCAGCTGTAAACAGTGTTGGGGTCAATTATAATTGTAATCGCATAATTGATATTCAATTACAATTATGATGTCATTTTAATTGTAATTGTAATTTAAAAAATCTATTGCTGTCGTAATCGTAATTAAATTGTAATTGAGTTCTAATAATTCACTTTGTAATGTAATTCTATCAAAAATAATCAATAGTAATTTAACACAAAACTGTCGAACCATGTTACAGTTCTATGTACAGTTCTACACAAAATGTAATTAACAATTATTAAAATTTTTCATATCAAGCTTTCTCACATTTTACCATTTAAATTGAAATCGAGGGGTATACAGACACAAAAAAGGCTCAGACACCCACACCAAAAATATTAAAACCTATATTTTCATTGATTAGGAAGCCTAACAGGGTCATCAATAGATAAGAAATAAATTAGATGATAGATATTTGTTTTTAGTGTATTTCACAGCTGATTTAGGACCAGTTATCATTAGAGATGCTAACAGGACGCTAACACAAGAGGAAGGTTCATTTTTATCAGGTTTTTTATTTCAGGCTCATTAATTGTGATGAATTGTAATTGAACTTAAGTAATTGAGAATGTATATGGATTTGACTTTCTGAGGATAAAAATAATTGTAATTAGAAAAAATGCTGGTCACTGTAATTGTAACTGAATTACAATAGACCCATTAAAACAGGAAACACCGCTGGCTAAAGCATAGATCTATATAAACACGAGGTGACGCAAGCAGGATTCACCAACGTAGCTCAACGGCGGCCATCTTACCTCAGACAACTGACGTTCTGCCATACAGACGCGCTCTACAGTAGCTGTTGGAAGGTGAGTGATCAGCTTAAACAAAAATACCCTTAACTCGATGAAATTTTGACAGATTTTCAAACGGTTTGCCTTATTACAAACCTTTTTATAAGTAGGTATGACATAAGATGCTTGTACATGTTGAAATTGCCGCTTGCCATTTGAAAATTGGTTGCAAATGGAGCAAGTTAGGGTTATTTAAATAGTACATGCACCATTGACATCGATGTAATGAGCGGGGCCAGCTGTCTGAGGTAAGATGGCCGCCACGTTGCTACGTCGCTCCCCATTGTCCAACAGCGCGGGTAAGTCATCTAGTGTTTATACAGTATATATCTATGGTGGTTTGCCTGCAGGCTAAGCCCCGCCCAGCAAAATATGTCATGTTTACAAACAATCAAAGGGTCTATAGAACATGTATTGACCCCTACCCTGGCCGTACACCAGTGTTAGTCCTACAGTAACTGATGCTTCTCTGTGTTACAGGTTTTGGATAACACCTCTCTGCTCGGTGGGTTACTCTTTGGTTCCTGCGTCATCTTCATGACGTATGTGGTGCTCAATCTCTTCATTTCTGTAATCCTGGTCGCTTTCAACGAAGAGCAAATACATCACAAGGTAATATTTCACGTGGTTTTTCTGCTACTGATGAGGCTCGTTTTAAAAACACGTTCACGTTGTCGTGGATGATTCGCTGGTGTCGACGTGATTTTTTTGTCGATGTAAGACGCGTCTGTTACCCCCAGCATATATATAAACCGCTCATAGTAATTGATTGATCAATGGGTACGTGTAATGCTGGTTTGGAAGCTAATTTGGAGAGGCTGAGTGCTCAGCTTGCAGTTTAAGGCCACATTATTGGATTTTACTGCTGGAGAATAAAGGCTCAAGGTTACCGAAATTGTGCTAGCCTGAATAAAAACAAATTGCTTATCATCATTGGCCTCCCCCACACGCCAGCAGCCGCAAGGTTGTCTGTCTTCTATTTCACCAAAGACGCTCCGTCCCCCTCCATCTCCCCCTCCTCTTCCCTCATTGCCACCTGGACTTTTGTTTTCTGAACCAGATCAACCATCTAACATTTAAGCCCCACATCCGTCAGATCACCAAAAGTGCCTTTTTCCACCTCCGTAACATTGCTTGCCTCTGCCCCACCCTCTCCACATGTGCTGCTGAAACTCTCATCCATGCATTCATTACATCAAGACTCGACTACTGCAATAGCCTCCTGTGTGGTCTCCCTTTCTCTGATTTACAATATGTTCAAAACTCCCCCACCAGCCTCCTCACCCACACCCGCTCCAGAGACCACATCACCCCTATCCTCCAACAGCTTCACTGGCTCCATCCATTACAAAGTTCTGCTTCTCACTTACAGAGCCCTTGATAACTTGGCCCCTCCGTACCTCACAGACCTCCTACAGCACCACCGCCCCTCCCATTGCTTCCGCTCTGCCAATTTAAACCTTCTCAAACCTTGAGTCTTCACTAGTGCTGCCCCAACTCTCTAGAACTCCCCATCCACATCAGGAACTCGGACTCACTGACCACCTACAAAAAATTGCTCAAAACTCACCTGTTTCAGCTCGCCTACAACCTACAGTAGCACTCCCATCTTTGTTTCTGTTTCAATTTGTAAAGTGTCTTTGAGTTCCTTGAAAAGCACTATATAAAACTTATGTATTATTATTATTATCATCTGACTGTATCAGAGGGAAAGCAAAGGGTTTATTTTTCAACGCCTCCACCGGCCCTACGTCCCCCCTCCCTCCCCGCTAGCTACAAGGGAGCATGTGAAGCTCCTGCAGAGGCTGCCCCCCAGCAGCTGGCAATTCTTTCTTTTCTCCTCCATGTTTGTTTGTGCATACATGTTCGGTGCGGAGGTTTTTTCCTAGTTTTATTCTGTCCTCCCCAATAGGGATCCCAGTTTAAAACCTGCCTTTTCCCCTCTACTCTCCTCCTGCCGTTTTCCCACTTTCATCTAAATGTGATGGCGTCACTTAACTTAATGTTATTCTGATTTTGTGTATTATATTTTGTTTATTTATTTTACAATTTTTATTATTTTTTTTAACTAATTTTAACTTGCTTTCACGTACACCAGTGAAAATCACCAGTACAGATGGTTAAGATTATTGCCTTTATTTATTTATTTTTTAAAAAAGCTGAATCTCGTGAGTGTCCTCTCAGTATTCTGTATTTGATGTTTTTGTACTGCTTTTCTCTTATTTCCAGCCCTCAGAAGAAGAGGAGGTCGTTGACGTGATGCTGAGCAAAATCTTGAGTCTGTTCGGAATCCGATACATCAGAAAAAAGCACCCAGAGACGGATGTGAAGAGCAGCAGTGACTGAAATGTTAATTAATCTTCATCACTTGACTCATAACTCAACCATCATAGTTTGTTTTCTTATTCATACCTGTGTCGTATCCACTTCAACTTAAGCTTTCGTGTTCTTTTGTTAATGTTTGACGTAAGTAACGTTTATTTCTATAGCTCCTTTCACAGACAAAAAGCCACAAAGTGCTTCACAACACAGTTTATAAGCAAAAACAGTACAAAGAGAATGACAGCATGAAATCATAGCAGCCTAAGAGTATCTAATTAAATCTTAAATTGGCTTTTGAAGTAGAATAATGTTCAATATGTCTATCAATATATGCTTATAAGGATAAATGTGTGTTTTGGAAGTCATTTGGTGTATTTTTGTCTTTGTATTGTATGTTTGGGATGTCATTTTGTTTGTATACGGCTCTTAAAGGCATCCAATACGGCCCGCAGGAAATAAAAATGACAGAAAAATTATTTATATAATAATAATAATATAGAATAATTGTGTAAATAACCAAATAATTCAGTTGTAGATACTGTATCTTAACTCCTCCAAATACATAAAATCAATGGAACTCCACAGTTTTTTGCAGAATCAGTTTTTCCCATGCTTATATTACTCGATGGTTGTCATTTTTATCACAAATTGCTGAAAGAACTCTTGATGTTTTTCACAATCCCTCGATTTTTCTTAAATTATCCCTTAACATTTTTCTAAATGAACAATAAATTAGTCACAAAATCGAGGAAATAAGTGACGATCCTGCAGATATCTCTGATATCTGCCACTTATTGCTTGGATATTGTCGGTGCCTTACATTCTATACAATATCAATTATATGTGAAAGTACAAACACATTATTGTTGAAATTGATCATTTTTCCGCCTGTAACTTGAGATCAAACTGGTTTGGAAATAAAATGTTTGTTTCCTTGAGTGTTTATTAAAGGCGTCTATTGAAAATCTAAGTTAAGGTCATAGATTAAGCACTTGTCCTACATCATTGGTTTTGAATTGAAATCTTTAAATTTTAAAATCTTTCATTTATGATCTTTATGACAGCATTGCAAATAGGCCTGAAATTCACACTTTTCTTTTTTACAATATAAGGGGATTCATACAATAATACACAGGTATCTTAACTCCGGTCATCTTGTTTTGATGCATTTTGATACATTTTGTTTGTTCTTTCTGTTCTCAAAACTCTTGTAATTCACTGATGGGCCTAATTTAGCTAGCAAACCTAGCTAAATTAGCTAACAAATCTATCTTAATTAGCTAACAAATCTAGCTAATTTAGCTAAAAAATCTAGCTAAATTAGGTTATGAATCCATCTTAATTAGCTAACAAATCTAGCTAAATTAGCTAACAAATCTATCTTAATTAGCTAACGAATCTAGCTAGTTTAGCTAACAAATCTAGCTAATGAATCTATCTTAATTAGCTAACGAATCTAGCTAAATTAGCTAACAAATCTAGCTAAATTAGCTAATGAATCTATCTTAATTGGCTAATGAATCTAGCTAATTAGCTAGTACAACTAGCTAAATTAGTACATTTAGCTAAATTAGTGAAACATAATCTTAATTGGCTAACAAATCTAGCTAAACTAGCTAATGAATCTATCTTAGTTAGCTAATGAATCTAGATAAATTAGTTCACAAATCTAGCTAAATTAGCTAACAAATCTATCTTAATTAGATAAGGAACCTAGCTAAATTAGCTAATAAATCTAGCTAAATTAGCTAATGAATCTATCTTAATTACCTAGCGAATCTAGCTAAATTAGCTAGTACAACTAGCTAAATTAATACATTTAGCTAAATTAGTGAAACATCATCTTAATTAGCTAATAAATCTAGCTAAATTAGCTAATGAAGCCATCTTAGTTAGCTAATGAATCTAGCCAAATTAGTTCACAAATCAAGCTAAATTAGCTTACGAATCTATCTTAATTTGCTAACAAATCCAGCTTAATTAGCCAGTACATCTAGCTAAATTAGCGAAACATATTAAATAGCTAACAAATCTAGATAAATTAGCTAACAAATATATCTTTAATTAGCTAACGAATCTAGCTAAATTAGCTATAAAATCTAGCTAAATTAGCCAGTACTAAATTAACGAATCTAGCTAAATTAGCTAACAAATCTAGCTAAATTAGCTACAAAATCTAGCTAAATTAGCCAGTACTAAATTAACGAATCTAGCTAAATTAGCTAACAAATCTAGCTAAATTAGCCAGTACATCTAGCTAAATTAGACAACAAATTTAGCTAAGTTAGCTAACAAATCTCGCTAATATGGCCCACAGGAGAAAATAAAGCTAATACTAAAATTCTAATCTATATGTGAAAATTCAAACTAGGGCACATTAATGTTGAAATTGTTCATTTTCCCGCCTGTAACTTGAGATCAAACTGGTTTGGAACTTAAATGAATTTAAAAATCACAAATTAAAGAGATGTATTGTTAAAATGTAAATTAGACTATATATTATGAGTTTGTTATGTTTCTTAAACATAAAATGTATTACTGTGTATTGGACTAACATGTATTAGTCTGTGATGATAGTAATCTAAGAATGAGAAAACATTGTTGAAAGAAAATACCAAATACAAAGGATTAGTCACTTATTTTTGTTTTTATGGCTTTTTGCACGAGGCTCAATGTGTGTGTTTTGGCAAAGTGCGCACACACACACACACACACACACACACACCCCTCCCTCTCTCACCTCCCAATCAGTGCAACAGGTGAGTTGATTATCTGATTATTTTGCACCTGGACCAACCTGAGACAGACAGGAAGTAAAACTTTCAACCTGCAGGCAGCAGGTAAGACCTCAAATAATACAATAATATAAGTCTGTGTTAAAGGAAAACTATCTGTCCAGGGCATATTTTTAGATTAGTTTCCTTATACTTCCACTAATTCTATTATTCAGCTCTGCAAAAAGCTCTGCAATCACTAAATGCTTGTTCGTGTGGATCTTGTTGGGTTCTTTTGTTCTTTCTATGAACTTTATATTTTGTTAAGCGCATTTAGATTACTTTGCTGTAGTTTGCACTATGTAAATAAAGTTGAATTTAATTTAATTATCCAACCTTTGTTATGAGTAACATATTTATAATTTCTTTCTATAGCCACGACAGGTAGTAAGTGACCAGTTAGTGCCATGTTGGTTCTTTAAGCACCATTTTCTACCCTTTAGTTATAGGTTCCCAAACTTTTTACAGTCCCGTACCCCATGTACCTCCTGCTCTGGCACACTTAAAAAAAAACATAATATTGGAACGTTATATACAACTTTGACTTTGTAAAAAACGTTTATTTTCTAAAATCTTGGAAAATAAATTAAGTCAGTATATTATTAAAATAATTATTATATATCTTTAATTCTATTTTTTAGTGTTAATGTTACGTTAGCGTAGACTCGTTGCTAATGCTAATACCATTAACAAATCTATTTTGTCTGTTATCACTGAACTTTGTTTAAAATGAACCTCAATAATTTATCTAATAGGATATTGCAAGACGTTAAGCTTACAGAAAGTCTTCAGGATAAATGTTACAGAAATGCCCACATTCTTCCTTTGCAGAGGAAATGAAAGCCGTTTCAAAAGCGTGATTGCAATAATAACGTTCCTACACATAAATGACAGGGGTGAGCACATTAACAGTGCACCAACGTAGACGTGCACATAATGTGTTCATTTAAATGCAGCAGATGCTGGGTCTTCGTCAGTCACAAAGTGTTTGAATGCGTGCCAGTGGTTGTGTTGTCATTGTTTCCTCTGCTGTTTAGAGGCAGAAATCACATGTATAAAACTCTATCATTGTGTTACAGCGAAACATATAGAGGTTTTCATTCTGGTGTTTAGCCGTTAACAAGTCTTCCTCTTTGATAGATTTTTAATTATTCACTGAAGAAAAACACATTCAATCTTAATTGTTCCATTGAGAGTAAATGAAAATATCATAATGAAAAGTTTCCAAAGGATCCAATAAGTATGTCTTTGCTAAATATATTAAAAATAATTAAACAATAAGCTTTTGCTTTTTCCATTTAAATCTTCTTTGATATTATTGTTTTATCGTTTGTTACTGTATGGTGTCGTTGAGTGTTTATTAAAGGCGGTTATTAAACATATATGTTGAGGTCAGCACACTTCCCACATCAGGCGAATCGGTTTTGAAATCCCAAATTTTAAGATTAGTCATTCCACATTTGGCCCACGCACTTCGGTCTCAAAAAATTCTGAAGTCTGATTGGATATGGACAATTTAGTGTGTGTGTGTGTGTGTGTGGGGGGGGGATGTGTCAATTTTTACTTGTCCTTATTTTTCTTCAATATATATATTCAAATATTGCATTAAAACTTTTTTTTTCATTATAAATGGATTCACACGGTAATACACAAGTATTGTTAGCATTGATCTTAACTCCGTTTATTTGTTTTTGATGCTTGCTAACATTTTGTTTCTTATGTTCTCTTGTTCTTTCTCATCTCAAAGCGCTCGTGGGTCACCGGTGAGGTTAATTTAGCTCGCAAATCTAGCTAATTTAGCTAACAAATGTAGTTAATTTAGCTGCCAAATTAGCTAACAATAAACCTAGCTAAATTAGCAGACCTTAAAGTATGACCTTTATGACAGGATAGCAAAAATATGTACAAATATTGCATTCAAAAAACTTTTCTTGCGATATCAATAGTCACACAGTAATACACATGTATTGTTAGCTCTGATTTTAACTTTATCTTGTTTGATGCTATTATTTCTTTGTCTTGTTCTTTCTCATCTCAACGCTTTGATTCACTGATTGGGCTAATTTAGCTAGCAAATCTAGCTACTTAAGCTAAAAAAGCAGTTAATTGAGCTCGCAAATCTGGCTAAAATAGCTAACAAGTCTAGCTAATTTAGCAAAAAAAAAAATCTATCTGAATTAGCTAGCAATTCAAGTTAAATTAGCTAACAAATCTAGTTAAGTTAGCTAACAATTCAAGCTAAATTATAGACGATTTCCCCTTTCATAGTTGGAAGTCTTCGTACAGATCTCGGTAACTTGACTCGTATGAATGATTAAGCTGAGAACAGTCTTTTAAACACATCTAAACACTTTTCATTTTATTCTTCTGGGTTTCAATTTGAAAAGTCTTGATGAAACATTAGTAACATAAGTAGATTTCTGTTTTAATCTTTTGTGTTTTTGCTTTTTATTTTTGTTCACAGTGCAGACACTTTGTTTACTGAACACAGCGTGAGTCACAAAGTAACTAAAAAATATGGTATTTAACCAACAGGTGAAACAAACGAATTCATTGGAAAAAAAATAAATATATTTTTAAGTACGAAAGGACAATTGTAGAGATTAATAATACAACATTAAACATCTTTACGATCAAGTCATGTTTTCCAAGCTTGACGCACATGCACCATGGAAATGTTGTAAACGTTGTTTTACTCGTTGACATTGACTTTCATGAGTCTCATAATAAGGAACGTGATAGCGAAGCTCAAACTGCTGCATAAGTTGATGCTGGTTCTGTTGGAGAAATGTCAGTACTTTCAGTGTTTTATGTCTGCCAAGCTTCCAAAGTGTCTTTTTGACCTGTGTTTAAAGGACAAAGCTTCAATAATGGGCGCGAGCTTCAGAAAAGGCTCCATTTAAACAGAGAAAAGAATCGTCTGATGTGACAGTCGTGAAATGTCACATGTAGAACTGTCAAAGCATTAACGATGGCTACAATGTTTCCTCCTCATCCTCGACTGCTGCGCTCGTATTAGCAGCAGCTGGCAGATGTTCTTTCAGAGAGATGTCATCCACTCTCTTGGCTCCACTGTCTTCTGGCTCCTCTGGTATGGAAGGCTCTGAGTTACTGATCACGTATCCTGGTAGGGTGGTGTGCAGGTTGATGGCCGGCGTACCAGTGCCTCGAGAAGGGCGGCTGGACACCATGGTGGTGGAGCGCGTGGAAGGTCCGCCTCCGGCCAGGTGGGACTGACTGCTGGTGCTGTTGTTGTTCAGACCCACGACCACCGAGCCGTAACGGTAGCGGGCACAGCCAACAGGCCCCTCCCACTCGAAGGCCAAGTTCCAGCGTGTCCATGTTTTCTTTATCTCAGTCTGGACCTTTGCAGAGAGACACACATGTAGTCAATTCCTATAGATTAGATGCATTACGAGACAATGGTCATTTTTGTAGCACAAAAATGCACAAAATGACACCAGAAATACACCGAACCATCAAAGAATACATAAAATGACTCCAAAAATACATAAAATTACTACAACAATACAGACTCAAATGCACAAAATGACTCCAACAATACACAAAATGGCTGCAAAAATACACGGAGAAACCAAAGAATGCACAATGACATGAAAATGCCCAAAATGACTCCAAAAATATGCAAAATTACAGCATAAATACATGGAACCAAAAAATACACAAATTTACTCAAAAAATACACAATTACTGCAATAATACAGTTTTTGCTGATGATTCATATGCGTCTTGAACAGATTGACAAGCTGAGTTTTGACTTGTTTTCATCTCTAAGGGTCTTAAAAGTATAGAGCTGTAAATGTAGAGGCTACGATTCTCTGGGATTGAGGAAAACAGACGGAATAAAACAGAATTCACTTTCTGAAATGGAAATGGCAATATCTTAATTGCACGTATTCAGCATGTTTGGTATGATTTTGGAAAGTTTAAAAACCTTTAGGGACATGGGATCAGTGAAAGCTGATGAAATGTGATGCGTAAATGATCAAATTTATAAACCCTGAAATGGAATTAAACATTTACAAGTCTTTGCTTTTAGTTCATTTTCAACTGTCATGAAAGTGTTTTTAGATCACGAATACCATGCAAGGAAAAGCAAAAATTTATGAAAAAACTACAAAAAGCAATGAAGATCAAAGTGACAGCGAGAGGATGTAACTTCAAAGTCTGTGAGACCAAGGAAAAATCAACCTTTTCATCAGGAGAACCTAAGAAGCTGCTGTTGCTTCAATAATCTGATTGGTAAAGATCTTTTA
Source organism: Gouania willdenowi (assembly GCF_900634775.1). NCBI lineage: Eukaryota > Metazoa > Chordata > Actinopteri > Blenniiformes > Gobiesocidae > Gouania > Gouania willdenowi. The sequence goes on from NC_041064.1 coordinate 3,719,306, forward strand.
GGAGGAAGGTATTCAATGTTTTTTCTTTGGTTTCTTTCAAAGTGAAGATAAACCCCGCCCACCTACCTCTCCGTTACAGTAGCAATAGATGATGGACACAAAGAATCCCTGAAAAGACAAAATGAAAGTTCAGAATGTAACCATGAGATGGAATTGGATTTAAAAACCAAGAACTAGCAAAGATAATGTCTATGTTTGTCACTATTGGAAATCAAGGCTTGACTACAGAACCACCTGTGGGTAGAAGTCAACGTGTGATAATCAGGAAACACGCAGAGATGCTACAGCCTAATACACTATTCCCATTAGAGCCACACACAAGACTTCTTAGAGTTTTTGTTAGAAATATGTCTGCGTGAGTTCATTAGACCAATTTTTTTTTTTTTTTTTTTGGTGTTAATGGGTTTTAAGGAGGAAGTAAATTGATGCAAATGTAGTTCTACAACCAGTATTGTGCTTTCTCTCTTTATGCAGCCGTCACAGCTTTCACTAAATAACCTTCAGCTCAGTTCTCGTTAATAAAAAAAATTCATGAAAAAGCAGAAAGAAAACACTTTTTAGAATGTTTTTTAGGATCCTCAAAATATTTGTCAGATAGTCTGTTGCTACATCCAATGATCTAATTACCACACGGAGCACTTGTGTTGCCTTTTTGTGTTTTTTTATGTACTTTTTTTGTATTTCTACAGTCGTCTTGTGTGTTTTTGGCCAAGCACATTTATTTCTGTAGCACACTTCATGCACAAGGCAGTTCAATGGGCTTTACATGAATAAAGGTCCAGCATTTTGGAGCAATTTTGCTGTAATGAGGTTTGGTTTTTGGAGTAATTTTGTGCTTTTGCTGTTTTGTTTTGTTTTTTTTTGGGGGGGGGGGGTTCTGTCATTTTGCGTGTGCATTTGACTTTGGTGGTAGCACAAATGTAGTTTCCCATGCCTGACGATCTGTATTTCCTTTGCTACAGAAAATAGACTGCATGTTTCCCATTGGTACTCCAGTAGATGTAAGTGTTCATTTTCCCTACCAAGTGTAATAGGAGTGCCCACAGATGTCACACTGTGTGTATGGACTGTGTGTGTGTGTGTGTGTGTGTGGCGTTCATTAAAAGACCGTAAATGGAAAGGTTACCTGAAAGGAGTTGAAGAATAGTTCACAGTACATGCGGATCTCCCAGCTCTGGCCAGTAAACGTGTGAGGTAAACCAACAAAGATAATGTAGTGGATTCCAAAGACCAGCACAAGAACCAGTGTGGACTTGGCCAGTTTCCTATCAAAGATGTTCAGACACATAAATACAATGAGTTAATGTCACATTAATATCCTAACACTGATCTTTGTCCATTAGCGTTGATGCTCGTGGATTTTTTTGCGTTTGGTTTCCTAAAACACAACTCTTTAAATGCACTAAATAATTTAAATTATGAAAGGATAAAGGTTCTGTAAGAGGCTTTTATTTTGAAATAGGAAAGCTTTAAAACCAAATTTTTTTTTTTTACTCTGGCTGTGTTCAAAAATTGCATATTAACATAGTACTCATACTAAGTTTGACGTCAAAATGAGTATGTGGTACGTTTACATTAGATAGTATGCAAGAAATACCCAGATGTATACTATATGGGGACATTTTTTAAGTATGTACGGTGGCCACACTAGTCATACTCAACTGTCCCATAATGCATTGCGAACGGAATGTAAAATGGTCCAGGGACCAGTGTCGCGTACTGAGTTTACCTCCGTACTAAGATTATACCCTAACATAATCCAATAAACAAAACACGCGTCCGTTTACTTTGAAAAAAACAAAAATGTATTTTTTTTTTTTAGCAAAAAATCATTTTACGGTAGTGCGCTTGTGTCCGCATGCACATATACAAGCTCAGTACGATGCACATTCAGTACATGTACAGTACAGTACATAAAAATCATACATCCCCCTTTCAAAATAAAAGCATCTCTTCTTGTTTTCCGTCCGAGTTTTTTTTTTTCAATCTCGTATTCGGTGTGAAAAACAATGGCGGACTTTCGCAGAAGTTTTCATCAGGTTGGGGGTGGAGTTATCAGCGGACTGAGGGTATTTTCTTTCCCAATTTAGCTTGTGATGTCACAAACTTTGAAAATTTGAAACTGAACAATTTTCTGTGTTGTAAGACTTACACAGACCACAAAAAAGGACTGGATGGTTTTATTTCACATTTTGTGTGCTGGTGGACACTCAAGTTACCTCATGTGTGATCAAAAAAACTGCAAAAATGGATTTTTCAGATTATGTCCCCCTTTAAGTGATAAATCATCATCTTTTATTAAAAAACATGACTTCATAGCCTTTTTCTGATGCCCCTGATTGATATTTTTCCATATGAAACATCCACTGTAGTGATATGGTAAATTAATTCACCATGGCTCCCTCATGCAGACCTGCTCTCTGTCTGAATATTACATCTTAATTACAGTGTTTATTTTCTGACATGTGACGAATGGAGCCAGCTGTTGCAATAATTACAGAGGTCTGTGTGTGAGAGTGTATAATATCTCTAATAGTGTGAGGATCCGGCTACTACTACCACTCACAAACTCACCTCTCAGGTTTAATATCTACGTTTTGGGGCTCTGAACTGTTTGTCTCTAGTTTTAGATGAATGGGTTATTTCCACTACATTGTACCAGCACTCCACTCCGATGTCAGGGTTATATGTTTGGGTTTTTATTGAATTAAATGTTACATGTGCTGCTGTTCACACAACATTTGTCACATTTTACGTGCCGATGCATATCCTCTAACTTCACAAACTACTCGTGCACGCTCTGCAGGTTAATGGGATCAGCTATCAGCGCTGATGGTGAGATGTGATCACAAAGCAAAGACTTAATGTCACAGATGGGGCAACGTTTCTCATCCAAGGGTCACATGATCAACATTCCTGTCAGCATTTAGAAAAATGACCAATCTGAGCATTAATGGAGAAAGAACAGAGTTTGGTTATTTTTGTTTGGTATACTGTTATTTTGGTAGTTGTGTGTTTTTTGGAGTGACTTTGTTTTATTTTGAATTTGTATGTTTCAGTTATTTTTGTTGTCATCTTGTGAGGTTTTGGAGTCATTTTGTGTATTTTTGTTTGCATTTTTTACTGTTCTTTTTTTGTTCTGTGTGTTACTTTTGTGCTTTAGGAGTCATTGTGTGTTTTTTGTTTTTTAGGAGTCATTGCGTATTTTTGTTTTGTATAATTTTGTTCTGTATTTTTGCAGTCTTGTGTTGTATGGAGTCATTTATCTATTTTTTCTGTTTTTTTTAATTTTTTGATTGTTTGGTACTATTATTTGTGTTGTCGATTTTTGACGTTAATTTGTGTATTTCTGTTGTGATTTTATCTTGAGTCCTTTTTGTACATCTCTGTTGTCGTCCTGTTTATCTTTGTCATTCTGTGTATTTTTTGTAGTGGTTTTGTATATTCTCTCATTTTGTGCATTATTAGAGTTGATTTGTGTATTTCTGATGTTTTTTTTTTTGTAGGCTTGTAGATTTCTTTTGTACTTTTATTGTCATGTGTTTTTGTGCCGTCTGTTTTCGGCATTAAAGTGTGTATTTCTTTGTCATTCTGTGTAATTTTGTTGTATTTTTTACTGTTCCTTTTTTGTTCTGTGTTTTTAGTCAATTTGTACTTTAGATTTTTGTGTTTTAGGATTTGTGTATTTTGTTTTGTAAAATGTTTATTTTGTAGTCTTGTGTAGTATGCAGTCATTTCATGTATTTTTTGTCGTTTTGTTTTTGCTTTTTACTATTTTTGTTGGTTTTTTTTTATGCTGTTATTTGTTTTGGTCATCTCTTTTGGTGTGAATTTGTGTATTTTTGTTGTGATTTTGTCTTTTTGTAGTATTTTCTGTACATTTCTGTTGCCGTCTTGTATATCTTTGTAATTCTGTGTGTTTTTGTTGTATATTCTCTGATTTTGTGCATTATTGGAGTCAGTTTATTTTGTGTTAAGGGTCAGTGTATTTCTGATATTTAGTTTTTCTCGATTTTTCCTCTGGTTTTGTGTTATTTTTGTGTTCCTCTAGCCTCCCACTGTCTGATATAACACATAGTTTCACACTTTAATCAGCTTCACACATGACTTAAAGTTCAGTTAATCAGTGAAAAAAGCTGATGAACAAATTGCTAGAAAATGTGAAAGCGCACAGGAATGTATCGCACTTTATTTTAAGCTCTGTGACTGACTGGTCCATCACTTATTCACTGGAGACACTAAAATTATCTCAATTTATTTTTCTGAAAAGTTTCTTTACCTCTGCCAAAGAGGAGATAGTTATACCAACTTTTATTCGTCTGATAGCGATGTTACATTAAAAGTACTTCTCTAAATTTGACAAAATGTCAACTACAGATACGACACCAAGGAAGATTCTATTGAATTCTGGAGGAAATCTGGATCAATACAAGGATTCTGGATCTCACAACGTTAATGACTTTCTTTTAGACGGACACAAATCTTTGTTTTTAAATAATTATAATCAATGGGACTGTGACAGAGAAAAAGAATGCGACACTTTGACACTAAATGAATAAACGTTCCCATGGTAACCCAGTGCCAACCCTACACACCTGTACTGTTTCCTGGTGTCGTACCTCCCGGCGTTTGTCTCTCTAATTTTCGTGGCCAGCACACGCACAATATTCACAAACAGAACAAAGTTGAGCTAAAAAAAACAAAAGAAAAACATGACAATTGGTAAAACTGTGCAAAACTTCTCTGTGACTTTGTATAAACATCTGTGGATGAATCATTAACAAATACATTCATTTAGGAGATCAGGAGAGCGTCACAGAAAAGCAAAAAAAACAAAAACAAAACTTTATTAGATAAACTTCACCTCCAGTGACGAGAGAGAGAAACGAAAGGTAATGGCAAATTTAGCAACAATTGGTCCTAAACCAAAGCACATCAACACCTAAAGTGATACATAACCACTGTAATCACATGACTCCACTGTAGATGATAGTTTTGAAGCTGGATATAAAACAGTATAATGTCTTTAGAGTTGTTTATATCAACTTTTAGCCTCAAAATATCCTTTCATAAGTGAACATTGCCGTCTTTGATATTTCAGCCTATCAGCGTTTACGTATCATAAATGGAGCCTCTGATATTTTAACTATTTCCATTTTGTTTCCGTTTCATCAATCAGATGTCGTTACTAGCTACTAAAGCTTTTTTCTGGCCAAAATGGATGGAAAAAGTGGTAAAAAGGGTTCAAAGTATCAATATTGGAACAATGACAAATGGTGAATGTAGTGATATTGGCAAAAACAAGCATGAAAAATGGTGAAAAGAGGTTAAAAGTGACAATAATGGATCATCACATGTGACAATAGGTGGAAAAGTGATGGAAAGGGTTTATACGGGGTGAAAATGTCTTGCAAGTGGAAAACACTTGATTGAAGTTGAAGAAATGGGAGTAATGTAGCAAAAATGCATTAAAAGGAGTAAAAATATGGCAAGAAAAAGTGATGAAAATATGGTAAGATTGGTGTAGTTGCAGAAAAAGGGTAAAAATAACCCAAAATGTGCTGAAATTGTTCAGAAAATATTCGTAGATTTTTAAAGACATATGGCGAACCCCTCCCAGTGTCTCACGACCCCAAGGTTGAGAACCAGTTCCATGCTTGGAACTTCATTCTTACTGTGATTTCTTATGTTTTTCCTAAAAGTTGTGGTAAAACAATGGTGAATGTTTATTTTAGGGCTTACATGGAAATATCTGAATCTGGCTGAAATTGAATGTTTATGGAGTGAGGTGACATCACTGGGAATACTGGGAACAATCTAAAACAAAAATAGAGTCAAGCCAATCACTGTCCTCCTTGTTTGGTGAAGAAATGCAATAAATCCCAGTAAGAATGAAGGAAAAACACTTCTATGCATCCGTCTACACACAGGACTCCACGTCCCACAATGCAATGCAGGAAAGTTGTATGTTTACAGTGGACATCAAAACAAAAACTCCAGCAGCTTTAAACTTCTGGAAATCCTGCCAAACTTAATACAGTTATTGGAGTTAAAAATTATTACAAATTTCATTTTTCTATGCTTAAGATGTACGGAGCGCTAATGTCGCGCAGAAATCACGAGTACGTTTGTTTGCTACACATTTAATCAGTCAATCACTAAATGTGTGACATTTCCTCAAAACATACTGGTGTGTCGTAAAGATATTTCCATTTCAGGAGCTGAAGTGCAGCACGATGTCTCCCAAGATTTGACATTTCCCTCACTTTGCAACACATTTAAATTCCCATTTATGAGGAAATTGGAAAGGAAATGATTCATTCTCCCAGAACATACATGTAAAGGTCTAGTCCCTGTCACATCATCAAAGCTGTCTGATTTAGTTCCAATATGTAAAGAAAAATACAAAAAATTGCCATTCCTGTGATCATAGAAAATCTGAGGCTCTACTTAAACATTGTTTTCCTCATTCACACTTTATGAAAGCGTTGAGTCAGCATCCGTAGGCTAATTAAGTGTTAATTAAGTATTTCTTTACTTTATTTTTCATGTTGCAACAAATAAATCACAGAATTACCGGATTATGGTTACAGGCAGAAGCAAGTCAAATTTAATGCTATTTAATGCCATTTTATTTTTAATGCCTAAATACTATATTTTAACGCAGAAAAAAATCTGTGCATATTTCATTTAAAATTTGCAAACGTTTCATCAGAGTAAAGAGAATTGTAGAACACTAAAGTTTTCAGCAAAAAAAATTGTACATTTCATCCAAAATGTTTTAGATCATTTTGTTATTTTAAAGTAAAACTTCTTAAGCAATGTAATAAATTCAGATTTTGAGTCCAATGTAATGCTTTTTAATAACAATAAAGGCCGTTAAACAACTTTTAATGCACCACAAAAACCATGAATTACACAAATGTTCCAAAATGAAACAAATTGACAGATTCATGTTTTCTTTATCTCGTCAAGCTTCTCTTGATAAATATGGTTTTGTCTCTTTTGTAACATGGTAGATCTTAGCCATGTTTTTAAAACGTGGAAGTGCACTGAAGTTTCCATTTAAAATCCTTATGAGTGACAGTGATGCAATAATATCTCACTGTTACATTTAATGTATTTAGGTCAAGATTTACATTCCTTGCTCTGATTTTTGGAACCCATGGTTTATTATTCAGCAAACAATCAACTGAAGGGACAATTATTACAGTGGGAAAGAGTCAATGTAATGACGCAGTGAAGTCTCTGATGAGATCAACGGGACGTTTTATGATTCAATGGGAATTAAAAAACAAAGAGGCCACATGGAGGGAAGGATTAGATGATGGCATTTGAGAAAAGCAGAGGGTTATTATAATTATTACTATTCACAGGTTGGAGTAAAAGTCTGTGAATCACTGCACTTTATGCCTATCTGTCACCTAAAGGAGAATTAATTAGTTTTTACAGTACGGAGACAAAAAGATGACAGAGGGATTTATTCTTTGAGTATTCCGTTAGCTCACTCAGCAGCTTTGGAAAACCAAAGTAGAATAAGAATCCAGTAAAATATCTTGTGATCAAAGACACTTTTTCATTATGTTTGTCTATATTTCTTTTTATCTGAATTAACAGCAGTGGTGGCAAAAGTACTAGTGTTCAGTACTTCAGTAAAAGTATAGATACTGGAATAAAAAATTACTCAGGTAAAAAGTGTATTTATTTTTTAATAACTTGTAAAATACTGGTACATGGAAGCAAGTTAAATCTGTTACCTTTGAACATCTGGAGAATTTAGAACTCACATAATAAATACAATTTGTAAACAAAATGTGTCAAAAAAAAAAAAAAAGGTGCAAATGCTCAAAACTCAGAGCAGCTTTTAGTTTAAATGTGCTTTATAAATAATATGGAATTGGAAAAAAATAAAAATGGGACTACAAACGCACACAAGGCAACAAAAGCTCACGAAACAAAAATGAAAATGCACAAAATGCACAAAACGACTAGACAATTGCACATATCGACAACAAAAATACACAAAATGGCAATAAAAACGCACAAAACGACTACAAAATGAAAACGAAAATACATAATTTGTGGAACACTACACAAAACAAAAATAAAAAATACACAAAACGGCAATGAAAATGCACAACATGACAATAAAACGCACAGATTGTCTACAACAATGCACAAAACGACTACAAAAATGCACATGTCGGCAACAAATGAAGAAATTCAAAACATAAATAAATAAAACAATTTAAGAACTTGTTTCCATGTACCAGTATTGTACAAGTTAAATGTGTTAACTTTGAACATTTGGAGAATTTAGTACTCATAATAAATACAATTTGTGAATAAAATGTGTCAAGAAAAAAAAAAATGCAAATGCTCAATAAAACCCAGAGCAGCTTTTAGTTTAACGTGTAGAAAAATGGTACATAGAAATAAATAAATCTGTTAATCTTTATCAATACTTGGAGAATTTAGCACTCATTATAGATAACATTTGTAAATAAAATATTTCAACCTTCTCCTCCAGCTTTTTACATCGTGACGTCATCTTCAAAGGTCTTAAAAGTAACGAGCTCATTTTTAAAATGTGAGACAGACATTTGTTTAACAAAACAAGAGTAAAAGTAAAAAGTAGCCAAAAAAAAAAAAAACTAACAGTCGCCTTTTGTGCAGGAAACAGTTAAAAACACACATTGTGTTGCATTTGCTTTGATTAAAGTCCATTTCCCTTTGACGTCACACTCTGACACAAGCTGTTTATCTTCCATCACGGAGCCTTGTTAGGCAACTGATTAAAAAAAGCAGAAAAATGGGCAAGGATGTGGGTTCTAGAGGGACAGAACGTTTTCTGAGGTCGGGAGTATCAGAGGCTCATCCAGGGGCATTTCATTGATTTTTGAAGCGAAAGGTTGACACAGGTTCAACAGACAATTAACAGACCAGCTGCTGTAGCTGAGATAGTGTCTGCTCACTGGACCATTGCCACGTTTACATCCTGCTCTTTAAAATGTTCTCGTGGCCTGGCTAGAGTTGAACAGGGCTGGAACATTTCCAGTAAAATTTCACACAAATTTAAGTTTTAGGCCTAAAAAAAAAATAACTTTTTAATGTATACCTGAGTCTAAAGATGTCGTCATTATGCAGCTCTAAAGAAAAGCTGTGGTGGAACATCTAAAACAGGCGGGACAGGAGCCCTCCAGGACTAGACTTGCATCGTAAACCCAACCTGGCAACGCAACTCGTGCTTTGGTACTCTCCCGTCTTCGCTCCGTGTTAAGGGATGTAACATGGTCATTATTTAAATGTGATATTTTAGAAGGTGCATATACCTGGAAAACCTACTTAAAGCTGCAGTATGTAGAATCCTCTCTCCGCTCCGTTTTGAAACTGAAACTCAATCTCCCTTACGGTATCTTTTCTGAACACTCTGAGCAATTTTTTTTTTTCCAATGGAGACTAGTGACAAATGTAGGGACGTTATCTTGTGTTATTGGAGATTTTTCTGGTGTTTTAGAGACTCTGACATGAATGCACGTATTACTCTATAATTACTGCCGCTAGCAGCTGCTGCCGTATAGACTCACCCTGCCACAAGCACACAGAGAGGGGGCTGTGATCTCAGCTGTTTCTGGTTTACACCACAGTCACAGAGGTCTGCGAGTACACAAAGCGAAAGCGATCTGTTCCTTCTCAGTGTTTGACTTTATTCTGTTGCTTCTCCACATCGGTCTGCCTTATTCCACTTGATTTGCTGTGTAACTGTTGTGCCATACAACAGTTACTTCTACTGAAACGTCCGCAAATGCACGTTTACTACCAATGGTCCGTGAACGCGCCTGACTTTAGTCGAGAAGCCAAAAAAAAAAGCTCAAAACAGCTCATGGAGCACACGTGTTCGTAAAAAGATCTCTGATTGGCTGACATTCAGATTCATAAACCTATAACTAAGCCTAGCCAATGAACCCTTTGTTAAATAATGCAGAAGATATGATGTTAAAATGGGTTGAAGAATATTAACATTAGCTTAGCATAGCATTAGCCTAACATTAACTTAACACGAGCCTAGCATCAGCCTAGCCTAGCCAATGAACCCTTTGTGAAATAATGCAGACGATATGATGTTGAAACAGGTTGAAGAATATTAGCTTAGCTTTAACATTACCATTAGCTTAGCACTAGCCTAACATTAGCTTAACACTAGCCTAGCATAACCTAGTCTAGCCAATGAACCCTCTGTGAAATAATGCAAAAGATACGATGAAAAATGTTGAAACAGGTTGAAGTATATTTAGCATTCGCTAAGCATTAGTTTGGCATTAACGTTAGCATTAGCCTAACATTAGCTTAACGCGAGCCTAGCCAATGAACCCTCTGTGAAATAATGCAAAAGATACGATGAAAAATGTTGAAACAGGTTCAAGAATATTTAGCATTCGCTAAGCATTAGCTTTAGATTTAGCATTCGTTAAGTATTAGCTTAGCATTAACATTAGCTAAGCACTTATCTTAGCATTAGCCTAGCCTAACAGAAAATATGATGAAAAATGTCACAAAAACATAGATATAGGCTATGATGGAAAAACATTAAAAATTAAATATATGAGAAGAAAAATATTAAAAACAAGTTGAAAGAATTGAAACTATATAAATAGGTTGGAAAAATGGTTGAAATGGCTAAACAATTGTCAATAAAGTTCAGAAAGTTGAAAATGTTGAAATGGCTTAAACATGGTTAAAAAGTTGTATGAAGTATATACTATGTATTATCAATAATTAAACTATTTGTATAACAATAGTATTAGTATTTCCTCCTTAACCTCCCAGCTCGTCTCAGAACTATCAATAGGCTGATCTTGACAGTTTTGTGGCGATCAATCAGAGAAAGTTATCGTTTTATTTTCCGAGCCATCCATACTGCGACACATCGGAGGATACGTTTCCTCATAATTAGCTTAAAGTGACCTGAAACAAAGCTACACTTTGCTATCATGCTATCAGTAAAAAAAAACAAACAAATACACTGAACGAGTTTCTGCACAGGTTGTGTCTGTAATAATCAGTTTTTAAACTAATCAAAATGTCACACTCACCCCGATTGCAGTCAGAATTGGAACCTGGTAAATCCATTTAATGTTTCCAGCGTTTAACTCCCAACACCTGCAGACAAGATGAATCCAGAGCTGGGGTGAAAATGAGGTTAGAAGAAATGACAGGAGGTGGTGTGGATTTCATAAGAGATTCACTGAGTGACACATTGGACGTAAAGAAGGAGCAGAAATATCAACAGAAAAAAAACAGTCTGACGATCAAAGTGAGGAGCCGAGAAAACAAAACAACGAGAGAGACGGTGGTGGGTGCAACGCTTATCAGTAAATGGCAAAAATAGAAAAATAAGTTTTAACTTTTTCAATCAAAGTTTCTCCATTGTCTGATTTAAATTGAACACATTTATACTCCTTTGATGTGATGGGTACAGAACTTTCTGTCATTTTCATTTACAAATTCAATTGCAAAAAAAAGTTAATCCCAGACAAAATGATTTGCATCATTTGTAATTTGTCCCTTTTTTCATTTCTTGGCTTTCAGCTGGTGAAACACGGCAAACATCTTAAACTTAATCCAATTGTTTAGGGATGTTCCCATTTTGGGTTCCTGATCTGATTTTAGACCTCGACTATCTGCAAATCCTGATTTTATTTTATTCTATTTTCCCTTATAGTTATATTAAAAAAAGTCTAATTTTGTGCAGCAGACAAAAATGACAAAGCTCACACAAATGTAAAAAACTTAAAACAAAAACAAAAAAATGAGTGAAAAATACACAGAACAACAATTAAGATACACATGACAATAAAAATGCACAAAACGACGACACAAATGCACATATTGACAACAAAATATAAAACATTACTAGAAAAATACACAAAACCACAATAAAAAATGCACACAACTATAAAAATGCACAAAAACCAAAACAAAAATGAACAAACAAAAATGAAAACAGAAATGCATAAAAATTCTTGAAAAATACACAAAACACTAAAAACACACAACACAACAATAAAAATGCACAGAACATCTACAACAATTCACAAAGTGATTACAAATATGCACATATTGACAACAAATGTAAAAAAAGAAAACAAATGCATACAAATGAGAGGAAAAATACACAAAACGACAATGAAAATGTAAATATCGGCAACACATGTAAAACATTGACAACAAAAATACATAAAAATGAAAGAAAATACACAATTACAACAAAAATTCACATTTACAACAAATGTAAAGAAAATACCAACAAAGATGCATTAAAATGAGAAAATGCACATAATGACAACAGAAATGCACATATACGTAGACAAGAAATGTAAAAAATCTAAATGCACATTCAAAAACAAAAATGACTTAAAATGAGAGAAATACACAAAACGACAGTGAAAATGGATCAAAGAATCTAATTTTTGTGGCACAGCATGGTAAAAGTTTCCCGTCTCGTTCTTTTCTCAGACTGAGACTTGAACTCCACTCATTTCTCTCCACTCGTCCACAGCTAATGCAAAGAGTCTTTAATTCAAACGTATTCTTAGAAAAAGTCATTAAATGTGGCTTCAGCCTCAGATTTCTGCAGCTTCAGTTCCAGTTTCCTTTCACTGCTGGAGTCGAGATAACAAGTAACAACTGAACTGTGGCATTCCTATTGATCGTGGCATTTCACACAAGTCTAGTATCCAATATTTCTAAAATGATCACTGACAAACGGTAAAATCATCTAACTTAGACAACTTTTCTTTTTTAATTAGAAACGGATGAGTTCACACAGTGTGAATCCATCAGAGACATTAGGAGGTAGTGATGTTTGTTCTAGTGGAGAGCGTGCAGATGTTTCCAAATATTAAAGTCCTCTGTGGATTAAGGAAGTGTATTGATTATGTTCAGGCTGTTTTTGTGTTGTTGCTGTTGCTGCTGCTGCTTACAGTTTTTGGACCCAAACGTTTCCCTTTGGTACTGATGTTTGATCACTCCTGCAACAACTCCCTGTAAACAACATTTGCCCAGTGTTTCAGATCTTAAATTAAATAAATCCTCCATGATTAATTAAATAACGCTGATTATTTAAATCTCGCTCTATTGCAACGTCTTCTATTCCTGTGACTTTTCATGTTTTTACTTTTAAAGGTATGGTTTTAAACTCTGTTTTTTCTATTATGAACCTGAAAACGGCTCAGCTTACCTTGCGTCAGCCAGCGTTGCCCTGACGATCGCCCACACAGCCACGAAAACAGCTGGAACGCCTGGAGAGAAGGACAGGAATGAGAGCGAGAACGCTTACTTTTATATTTCAAGTTTCCGTCACTTCTCAAAACTCAAAATATAGTAGTAATTCATCTTTCTGTTGACCTTCAAAACCTACTCGATGATTGTGGGAGACGAGAGCAAAAAAGCCCACTGAATTCTCACCCAAACTCCAAAATGATTGAAAAAAGGAAGAGATGTTCATGTCATTCTAATAATCAATCAATGTGGCCTAAAATCTTTAAAATGTACTTATTAGAGGATCTATGCCGAACAAATCACATAGTTATGCATTATATTCATTTTATTAGCTTTTAAACATTTGTTACAGTTTTAGAGCCTGTGTTCCTCCATCTTGAAATCATGTGATTGATGATGTCACACGGCCCCACTGCCTGTAAACATCCCATTGTTTTCTATTGGAGTGAAACATTCAGCCTGATTTTTAGATCATTTAGAAGCTTTTTCAATCAAAATAACAACTTGTGCTGCTTTTGGTTGCTCTAAATAATCAGGAAAAGTTAAAAATGTCAATGTAAACCTCTTTTGTTTACAGAAAGAGGAGAAAAACAGTTGTGAAATGTATGATGCAAATGCAGATATGGATAACTGGTGGCCTGGGGGCCACATGAGACCCTCAGTCTAATTTTGTGCAGCACCCAAAAACACCAACAATGACAGAAAAATGGACTCCAAATACACACAAGACAACAAAAGCTCACAAGACTACAAAAATTATTTAAAACAAAAACACACAAAATGAGAGCAAAATACACAAAACGACAATGAAAAAACAAATGGGTAAAAAATAAAAAAAAATACATGAGGAACAAGAAAAAAAATGCACAAAACAACAATATAATAACATTGACAGTAAATGAAAACAAGCTTTTTCTGTTAAAATGACAACTTGTGCTGCTTTTGGTTGCTCTAAATAATCAGAAAAAGATGTAAACCTCTTTTGTTTACCTAAGGAGAATAAAAACGGTTGTGACCCGAAAAAAAATCTGTGACCATAGGGGACGGTTTGGTAGTAGACAATGAAGCAGAGAAGAACAGCTCTCCTAAGGGACATTTACTCTCCCTTAAACAGTGCGCTGACACGCTCTGGTGGCTGAAGTTACAGAGTAAATCACGGACTGTTGAAAGACTCCCACTCAAAAGGACTTCTATCCTCAGGGGTTTGTGTGTCTTCAAAAGTCTGTGATTACAACTGTCGCCCCCTGCGGTCACAGATTTTTTTAACTGTTTTTATCCTCTTTCTGTAAACAATAGGTTTACATCAACATCTTAAAGTTTTCCTGATTATTTAGAGCAACTAAAAGCAGCACAAGTTGTCATGTGGACTGAAAAAAGCTGCTAAATGATCTAAAAATCAGGCTGAATGTTTCACTCCAATAGAAAACAATGGGATGTTTACAGGCAGTGGGGCCGTGTGACATCATCAATCACGTGTTTTAAAGATGGTGGAACACAGGCTCTAAAACTGTAAAGTAGTCCCATTTTTAAAAGGTTGTTAAATTATTATGGTGCATAATACTGTGCTTATAATAAGTACATTTCAAAGGTTTTAGGACAGAGTTGATCCTTTTTAAACAGAGTTTTTAAAGTCTTGGTAACGTTGGTGGTTTGTTGAACTAAACAACAAACAAAACAAAAGATCAGGTCGAGTCTCATTGGCTCCCTGTCAGCTTCAGGATTGAGTTTAAGATCATTTTATTGGTTTTTAAATGTCTCAATAACTCTGCTGTGAATTCTTCTTATTATTTGAACCCACACGGACCCTGAGCTGCTCTTTCTCAGACCTTTTAGTAACTCACAAAGCCAAAAACTCAAAGCAATGCAGCATTTATACACCATGCTCCTCACATGTGGAACAGTCTGCAGTAACATCAGTGATATACAGAATATATGTATCATTTTAATCTGTTTTTTTACCATGTTGAAAAGTGTCCTAGCACAAAAAAAACAACTAAAACACAAAATAATTGTATACAAAAACACAAAAATGAACAATGAAAATGCACCAATTTACCCTAAAATGAGAAAAAAATTCAAAAATGACTCCAAAAACAAAACCACAAAAATTACATATAACACTCAAATAGAATGACGGAAAAATAAACAAAATGACAGCAAAAACACACAAGACTCCAAAAAAAAGTAACGCAACAAAAAATACACAAAATTACTTTAAAAAACCAGTTCACAAAATGGCACCATCGACTCCAAAACACACAAAATGAGAGAAAAAAAAAACACAAAATGCCAACAAAAGCACAAACATGAAAAATATCCAAAACTAAGTATATGAAATGACAATAAAAACACATAAAATGACATAAAAAATACAAAATGACTCTAAAAACATACAGAACTACACAAACATTATGTATAACATTCAAATAGAATGAGAGAAATATCCAAAATGACAACAAAAAGCCGCAAGACTCAAAACACATAAAAATACACACAATTACTCAAAAGAATACAAAATGACTATAAAAACACATAAAACGACATTGAAAATGCACCAAATGACTCCAAAACACATGAAAAAGGAGAAAAACATCCAAAATGACTTCAGAAATATACAAAACACCAACAAAAACACACTTTCCTGTGTTAATGCTCAGATTGGTGATTATTCTACATGTTGACATGAACGTTGATCATGTGACCCTCGGATCAGTTACAATCTTACTGTGACAAACGTTTCCCATCTGTGTGTTAACGTATCCAACAACAATGAAAAGTTTGAAATGAAAAACAGGTGATGAATAAGTTGTTTATCGGAGCAACTATAGTTAGATTCTCCATTCAAATGTGGCAAAATCCAATTTAATTTAACGTCAGAAATCCCATTTGTTAACATAGCTCCAGGATCACATTATGACAGATCTATAATGATGCACGGCTCGCTCACACTACTGAGCTGCATATGAACATCGCTTTCTTCATCATCCTCATCATCCTCCTCCTCTGAATGAAGCTAAATTATGAAGGCGATGCCACTTTTCATACATCTGAACAATGAGGAACAATGGGAGGACTGGTGGAGCTGGATGGAGAAGATGGTGTGTTTTTATCTAAAGGAAAAATGTACAATAATCTCCCAGGGAGCGCCAGGATAAAGTGAATAATGATCAGTGTGATATAGAAGCCACAGCGTATACTTTGATATGACAGTGAATTGAACTAATGCAGAACACAGATTTTCACAAGAAGTCTATTTCACGGTTGAATGGATTAATATGTGAGCTCCAACTAACATCCTGTCCCCTCCACATTCCAGCAGCGTCGACGTTTACTGTCAGACACAGTGTGTTTAGGACTCACCCCACCCCACCAGGATGAAGCCCCACAGGTATTTAAAGTCAGAGCGTAAAGCCATGAAGATGAGGCAGTGAAGGTAGAGCCCCTCCACTAGGATCCAGTAGTAGTTGGTGGACAGGAAGTAGATGAAGAGCAACACCGTCACTTTGCAGCCAATCTGTTAAACGACACAAAAGGTTTGGACTAAAGACGAGTTAAAGAAAAGGCTGTGAATACAACAACAATAATAGTCATTTAATCTGTTCTAGGAACCGCACCTCTTTCATTTCATTTTTGTTTTTATTTGGCACAGTTTAAAATACAACAAAACGTATTAATATTAACACTGGGCAGACATTAACACACTTTAGAGCCACGCCAGGGAAAACCCAAGAAACTCACAAAGAGCTTGAAGGAGATGGCTCCCAATATAACAATTAAACTTTAATCGAAGAGAATGAATAAATAAAATGAAATCAAGACAAAATAAAGCATCGTCAAGACAACAAAACTTTGAAACGGAGCCGAAAACAGGAAAAAGAAAAACATTAACATCAAAAGACAAGAGAAAAAAAAAACAACAAAAAATGAAACAAAAACAACCATCCGTTAGGGCTGGGCAAAAAATCTATTTAATCGATTAATCGAATTTGGCGATAAAAACTATTTTTATTTTGCAAATTCGAGTTATTGATTTTTTTCCCAGCACAGTTTTTTCGGACTTTATCGCGTTCCGATGTGAGCCAGCCCCCTCTTTGTCTGTGTGCTACAGACATGTTTAAGGGAACAGTTTATTATTTTTTGTAATTTCAATGTTATAAAATATGTAGTTATCTGATTTCAGAAAATTTAAACTACTGTGAAGTTGCTGTTGCACTTTTTCTTAAACCTGGTTAAAGCCTCGTTTACTTTTATTTTGGGATTGTTCTATGCATTTTAACAATCACAGCAATAAAGTTACTTTTGACAATAAATCTGATGTCTGCAGTCATTTTTAAGTGCATTGAAAAAAAAAAAATCGAAAATCAATTTGAAACTCAAATTTTTCTTTAGAAAATCGGAGATCGCCCAGCCCTACCATCCATCCATTATCAGACCCACTTTGTCCTATTTCAGGGTCGCGGGGGTCTGCCAGTGCCCATCTACGGCTCACACTGGGCGCTAGGCGGGTGTACACCCTGGACATGGCGCCAATTCATCGCAGGGCAACACATAGACAACCAGTCACACTCACATTCACTCCAATCAACCCAACAGTCATGTTTTTTTTTGGACTGTGGGAGGAAGCTGGAGTACCTGAAGTAAACCCAGGCAGAACGTGAGAACATGCAAACTCCACACAGAAACCCAAGTGTCAAAAACAACCATTGTTTGGTTATTCATTAAGGAGCGGGTTTTTTATAGAATTTTTAAATGGTAACAGGGAAAGTTTGATCAGAAGGGAATTCCATATTATGGGAGCTCTGGATGTAATCCTAAAATGAGAAGTAGTGGTACGTGATTTTGGGGTTCCAAAGCTTGAGAGCTGTTCAGGTAGGATAATTATGTCGTTGATTATTGGCTGTAAAATAATTGTTTCATTTAATGAATCATGCACCAATTGGGCAATTTGAAATTTGTTGATCTGATGAATGTTAAGTATGTCAAGTTTGCAAAACAGGGCTAATAAATGACTTCTTGGAGCTGAGAAAGTAATAATTCTCAAAAGAAAAATTAGCTCCAGTTTAGATAGGTGAGTACTGGCCCAGGCAATATTGGAATAACTGATGAAAGGATAAATCAATCTTCATTGTCCAGTTAAACATTAGCCGACCAGATCAATGATGGATTACGTTCCCTGTGAAGGATTGTAGTTCTACACACGTCATAGTAAACATCACTCTGCAAAAGCTCGAAATATGAGGTGTGTGTGGCGCATATCTCCCTGACACAGTGTCTGATTGACCTGAAACTTTTTTTAACAGCTAGCACATGGCCCGAGGGTGTGCATCCATTATTTTGGAAGTTTTTGGTGATTACGTTTCAAAACATATTTTTTCATTTTATTTTGAAATCAACGCGGGCTAGACCGAACGGACATGAGAGGGGGGAGGAGCGTCTGAGCCGCACGCACACACTACCAAAGCTCTCAAGTCTCACGCATTGGGCGTGAGACACACACATTTCAACCTGTTCACACGCTCACACACCACACCATGTATACTGTATGGCACAGAAGATAAGCACCCCTGCACTAAGGAATGTTAAATGCTAAATAAATTTGTGTCTTTTATCAGATTGTACCTTCAAACACATACTCATTTGGCCATAATTGAATACATATATCTGACGGGCACTGTACTAGTAATATTAGTATGATTAGTATGGTGACGGTTCCCACTAAATTATACTTTGGAACCTACAATGACAAAATCACACTGAGGCTAAATATCTCTGATTCTCCACCTTTGAAAGTTTGTGTTGTATCTTCTCCTTTGAAGTTTGAGGGTCCTTCTTGTTTCCTCCTAGAACGTTGGTGTAGCTTTAGTATTGTTTAAAGTGAGCAAAAGAGAAACTACAAGAATACTGACTTATTTAAAATACAAAAAGTTTATTCTCAAGAAAATACAGCGTTCTTCTCCATTAAGGCTGAGCATAGCCTCAAAAAATGGTGGTCACCAAGATTTCCCAGGATGCATTTGGAACCTATGACAAAAACCTGAAGCACACTGAGGCTAAATATCTCCGCTGATTCTCCACCTGTGCTCATTTGATCCATAAAACTCATGTTTCGGATGGAGACCCTCCATTGTGCTACTTCCTGTTAACTTCAAAACAAAAGCCCTATTTACAAAAGTGTTGAAAAGACGAGAAGAGATACTTTTATTTTGAAAAAGGAAATGTTTGACTTTTTAGCTTGAAGACGGTCCCAGGACTATTTTCCATTCCGCTCGCAATGCATCATGGGACGGTTGAGTATGACTACATCTAAAGTAAACCCACTACATACTCATTTAGACGTCAAACCTACAGTAGTATGAGTAGTACGTTAGTATGACATTTACAACACGGCCAATGTGTCAATTTCCACCGCCGGTTTTGGCGGTCTGTAACTGCTACGTAACGACTCTGTCAGTTCACAGCCCTCAGCTACAGATACAGACTTTCTATTTCTTATGAGCTTGTGCGGGACATTTTTTTTTTTTTAAATGATCATATTTCCATCCATTTTCTGAGACGCTTGCTCCTTTTCAGTGGGTAATAGTCACAGGATAACACGATCACTACTCGATCCATAACACGTAACAAGGCAGAATTGGACACATTTGTTTGCCAAACTTTCTAGATATTTTCCAGTGAGGAATAGTGTTTAAATATGTGATTTTGTCCCGAAACATTCATGAGGCTTTTCAATGTTATGTTGAGCCTTAAGTTTAAATAGAGAAATATATTTTTAAAAAACGAGTGAAAACAGTCGATTGTTTTTCCATTTCACAACGGGAATTTGTTATCAGGCTTTCTGCTGAGCTGCACGATACAATCATTACATTAAAGGGGACATATCATGCTAAATCCACTTTTTTAGTGTTTAGAAGTACAGAAAAGTTCAAATTAGTCTGTTCAGGTGCTCCGTTGATATCTTTATATTCTGTTTTGGTCATATTTTTCAATCTGTTTCGATTTTTCTATTCTCTATTACGTTTTTTGAATAATGATGTCACAGTATTTGCAGCTGAACTGCCAAATTAGTACATCGACTCCAGGCCCAACACTTCGAGCAATCCGCCATTTTTATTTCTCGCTTTTATTTTGTAGTCCAAGCTCAAGGATGCCGAAGTTACGAGAGGATAAGTCAAAATGTTTGGTTGTTGGATGTAGTAACACACACGCTTCATTACATCGTCTCCCAGCATCAGAACCTTTTCAAAGTGTCTGGTTGAGTTTTATTTTTATAGAAATGTACCCACATCTGTGGATAAGGTCATTTTTGTGTGTGTGAAGCACTTCAATGATGACTGCTTCATCAACCTCCACCAGTATAAAGAAGGATTTACAGAAAGACTTTGTCTGATTGAGGGTTCAATTCCTTCTATCTTTGGAGACGACGAACAGAGCACTTCGGTAAGCTGTAAATAACGCTAAAAAGTGTGATGATATGACGTCCCTGTCATTGTTTTGTTAGCATTAGCAGTTGCACCGTCTTCATATGTTAGCGCTGTGTGCTCGTTTTAGATCCTTGATGATATGGCCTACGTGATTTAATTTAAGTCTAAAGTTTTCATTAGTCATTTCATTTTGCAGTTTTTGTCTCCGAAAAGACTGTATTAAAATGCATTTTGTGACGTTAGCTTGGCGCTAACGTTAGCTCGGTGCTTGTGTTAGCTCACTTGTTAGGGTTCTGCAGGTTCATCAGCTTCATTTTCATCTCGCTCCACTGGGTCAGACTCTGGCTGGAACATGTAAGGCTGGATGGACAAGTCTAACGTTGTTGACATTTTGTAAATAACGTGTGAATAAAAAGTTTATGCTCCGCTACATAGCTGTATCTCTTCTATCAAACTACAAAAATGGCCGAACAGGGTGGAGTTGAACCGAGTGTCACCTCTGCAACCTGGAGAGGGGGCGGGGTATGGAGTGTCTCATTTGCATTTAAAGAGACAGCACCAAAACGAGTTGCTCTCAGAAGCACATCAGAAAAAAAAAAAAAAAAAAAAAAAAAAAAAAGAAGCACATCAGAAAAGGGGTAGAAAAGGGGTGGAGCTATAATAATGAGGAATTCAGACCCAAGCATTGCAGTTCCGCTTTATATAGACCACAACTGTATGATTTATACAGTGTGTAAAAAGGAAGGATTTAAAACCATGATATGTCTCCTTTAAGGGAGAACTCTGAAAGATACAGAACAGGAGCTTTTCATGTCTGTTTTCACCTTGAAACATCTCCATAAAACATAAAGATAAATATTGAGGACTTAATTAAATTATCATTGTACTTCAACCATAAATGAGCTGAGTCAGCCTTGGCAGCAGCGTCGGCTTTGATTCCACAGAAAAGTTTCTCCCCACAAATGTATTCATCCACTATAAGACCTGAGGTTGAATTATTGCTTTACTCTGCATGTATTCATAGAAGCTGGATTTTATACTTTTATGACCTTGGAAGTGTTTTAAACATGTTTAATCTTTTATTTTCATTTTAAAACATTGCTGTAGAACAGACATCTGGGCAACTAACACTGACCACATGTAGCCTTCTGCCTAACTTAGTGCAGCACTAAAAGGAAATACACAAAACAACATAAACATGCAAGAAAAACAAACAAAAACACTCCAAAAATATCAAAATACATGAAACAACAACAAATAATATACTAAGTAACAACCTAAATAACAAAAATCACCTCAGGCATAGAAAAAACAATAAAAATAAACTAAATTACTGAAATATTACACAAAGGGACATAGAAAAATACACAAAATTACTCCAGAAACACAAAACAACAAAAACATGCAAAATGACAAAAAATACACAAAATTGCTCCAAAAATATCAAATACATGAAACGACAGCAAAAAATACACAAAATGACAGCCAAAATAAACAAAAAGACTAAAATATTAAACAAAAGGATACAGAGAAATTACTCCAGAAACACACAAAATGACAACCAAAATGCACAATGTGACCCTAGACATACAACAGACAATAAATATTTTACACAAAAGAACATGGGGAAAAATACACAAAATGACAACAGCAAGCAAAATGACAAAGAAAATACACAAAATGACTCCAAAAATATCAGAAATAGTTTTTTTAAGTAAAAAAATACAAAATACAAAAATAAATAAATAAAATGACTGAAACATCACATAAAAAAACATGGAAAAACCCCACAATTACTCCAGAAACACGAAATGACAAAAACGTGCAAAATGACAAAACAAATTGCTTTAAAAATACATGAAACATTAGCAAAAAATACTCTTAACATAACGATTCCAGACATACAAAAGACAATAAAAATAAATAAAATGACTAAAATATTATACAAAGACATACACAAAATTACAACCAAAATGCACAATATTAACTCCAGACTTATAAAATGACAACAAAAATACAAAAATGTACATAAAATACAAAAAATGGCACCAAAAACATACACAATGACAAAAAAATAGATAAAATCCTGTATTGATGCTCAAATTGGTCATTATTCTAAATGCTGACATGAATGTTGAATAAATAATGTGGCCCTTGCATCAAATAATCACATTTTTTGTAGCCCCCGCTGTGATAAAAGTTGCCCATCACTGCTGTAGAATATTACAACGCTCACCAGACCTACACACACACACACACACACACACACACACACACACGCACACACACGCACACACACGCACGCGCACATCTGCTAATTCAACAACAAGGTGTTAAGTTTTGGTTGTTCACTTTAACACAGTATTATTTAAGTATTAGCTTGTTAATATCATATTATTACATTAAATGAGTAACCTGGTACTTACATACTGAGACTTGTCCAGTGATGCTATGCTAACTGATTTCATGTTGTCTAAAAGTGCTGAGTCCAGATCCTGCAGTCCAGCACTGGAATGAACCACTTTGTCCTTCACAAAGATGCTGAGCGCACGCAGCATGAAGGAAACAAAAAGGTGCATGTGGATGTAGTTTCTGGTGCAATGAAGACGTCTGTTGAGAAGAGCAACAAAGAGCAATTAGTGCGATACAAAGACAACTAATAACAACACGTAGACGGTTAAAAGCTTTTCAAAGAGCTGCTAACTCAATAGTTGAGAGATTTGAGTGTATTTTTTAGATTTTTCAAGGACAAATTATTTTATAATAAAAGTAATTGACCTGAGTCACCAAGAAAAAGTGTTTTGTTAAAGAAAAATAATAATTTTCAAACCTTACAGATAACAACTAACTGCCCTACTACTGTATGTTTTTAATATTTCTGTTACAAGACATATTTAAGTACAGGTTTAGTACTTTAGAATAATGACCAATCTGAGCATTAACACAGCATTATTTTTTTTTTATTGTTTGTATATTTATTTTTATTTTTTGTTTAGTTTTGGAGTCATCTTCTATATTTTTCCTGTTTTGTGTTTTGACTCATTTTTAGATGAATATGCTTTTCATCTCCAAGGGAAAAACGCACATATTTTTGTTTTTGTGCTTTTGGAGTCATTTTTGTTGTAGTTTTGTGTCTTTTACAGTTTCTGTCATTTTGTGTCTTTTACAGTTTCTGTCATTTTGTGTATTTTCGCTGTTTGTGTTTTATTGTAGTCATTTTGTGTATTTTTGTAGTCACTGTGTATTTCTGCTATGTGTGCATTTTTGTCATTTTGTATTTTTTTTTTTCTGTAATTTTGCATATTTTTGTTGTCCTGTGTATTTCTCCGTCATTTTGTGTATTATTGCCGTTTGTGTTTTACTGTAGTCATTTTGTTTGTTTTTTTTTTTCCCTGCAATTTGTGTATGTCTGCTGTTTGTACATTTTTGTCATTTTGTGTATTTTTGTCACTTTGTTTTTCTTCCTGTAACTTTGTGTATTTTTGAAGTAATTTTTTGTACAAACACAATTAGGGCTGACAGTTGCCCGTGTCGACTCTGAAGTATTAAATTATCCCATAATACTCCATTTATGGCTAATAAAGATGTAACTTATGCAAATGTAACTTAAAGAGCCTGTAATGTGTCATTTCTGCACGATCAGGAGACAGATTAATACTATAATTTATACTGGCAACTTTTAATTAATCATATTTTTCAAGTATTTTTTTGTTTGTTATTGCCATAAATATAAATAAGCTATTATTTTATGTTTTGTGCTGATTTATAGAATATAGTTTTACTGCTTTCAGTTAAAGGAAATGCATATTTTAATATAGTACAGTACATTGTGAATAAAACTGGTCATTATAAAGTACGTGTGAATATAATTTAGCTAATTTGCTGATGTAACCGTTATTATAAAGAAAAAAAGGTTGACTTTATCCCCTCATTAAACTCTATATACAGCATGTCACGCAGGGATTTCTCTCCTGCTATGAGGTCATCTCCTGCTCTTTCAAGTATCTGTGCTTTTCTCAGGAAATAATGTTCCATAAAACACGTTATTATCACAGAACAAACCTGAAATATCCGATAATGATGATGGCCACTAACAGGGAGCAGAATGACACGGCGTAGCCGATGGTGTACATGAGACTCAGACGCTCAAAGAAGTCTTGCTGTGGACAAAGAAATGAAATTACTATTCAGTGCAACACACACACACACACACACACACACAGCTCTACACACCAGTGTTTTTCAACCTTTTTTTTGTTTTTTTAAGTAAACTTTGAAGCTTAAATTAACAATATACAGTCATTCTGACCAAAGTAGCTTGAATTGGAATCAAATAAACACAAAATAAGTGTTTTTAATAGGAATTAAATGAACAACAACAAAATCTATTAAGTTTTTTCAAATGAAAAGTGCAATTAACAATATGCAGTAATTCTTATCAAAGTGTACTGAATACAAATCAAACAAATGTTTTATAATCTTTCATATTTTGCATAATTGGGATAAAAGTAAGACCTAAAACATAAAATATGATTACTACAGTTGAACTTTATTCTGTTAAATACTGTTTTTTTGTTTTGTTTTGTTGCATATAATGTATTTTTAGATTAAATCACTTCATATCATATTTATATAATATAGAAAAATATTATTATTAATAAAAACTATTTAATCTATAATACATTTTGTGTGTGTGTGTCCTCTTTAACTAACGCTAAGTGCAAAGCTAGCTAACAGCAACAGCACAATGTCATATTTGCAGACAATAATTAGTTGTTTTTTTAGAACAATTAGGTGAAATTAAATACTTTCCCACGGCACACCTGACGATCTCTCACAGCACAGTGGTTGAAAAACTCTGCTATACACTACAGGTAAAAACTAGATGCTGCATTCAGGGTCATTCCTCCGTGTTTTAAAGAAAAATACAGCTGCAAACATCTTTTTATTCAACGTTTAAAAGAACAGGAACAAACTGTCTCCAAACGTAGGATTTATTCAACCGTTTGTCTAAATTGAAAGAGTTCCTCAAATCTATTTTATTTTCAAGTTGAGGAAAATTCCTTTGTAAATTCATAAATCCTTTTGACAGTGAAGTCAAAAGGTGTAAAATTTTAAGGTTATTAAATATAATTGAAGTTATGAAGAATATGATGTGTTGGTGATTCAACATAAATTCAGGAATCCTTGAATCTACACCAAGGTCGGGCAACTTTTATACTTTTATTGTTGTTTTGTGTGTTTTTGTCACAGAAGCAGCAGGAGAGTTAATCATTAACAGTCCTCCTCATCTCTACTGACCACAGTAATAGTCCATTTAAGATGATAGTCCACTGTTTAGTCCAAACGCTGTGTTGTCAGCTGTTTCAAACACTCACATGAGCTGCTGCGTCGCTTTCTTCTCATCCTCACCTCTACTGACCACAATAATAGTCAATTTAAAACCATAGTTCACTGTTTAGTCCAACTGCTGTGTCGCATTGGGTCACAAACACGTCAGATCATCCCATAATGAGGCGGTGTAACTGCTACTAAAAGTGGAACTGATTGTGAACGCTCTTCGGTTTATCTATATATTGAACATAAATATATTATCTGTGATATTGACTGTAATATCAACCTGTCTTTGCCATGTTAGTTTCAGCTGTGAGGTAGATTGAGAGGGAGGAGCTCACATTCTTATAGAGGAGGAGGAGCTTCTGTGTTGTGATGTCACAACTTGAGAAAAATCCAACTGGCCTGTTTGGAGTTGACTTTTTTTTTTACACAAAACGCGTAATAACAACTGAGGGAGGAAACAGAACTTTTTCCACTTTGTCTCTCTGAATGAGGCTAAAGGAATAGAAAACACTGTAGCAAAACCATTTTTTTTAAAAGTTTCTATATCCTATGATTAAAACGTTGTCCTAGAGGTATCAATGCATTCCTGGCACCAGTGACTCAGTGGAGAGAACGTTCTCTACCCCAGGAGACGCAGTAACTGCACAACGGAGCATGTTGACCAGAACGTTTACAATCCTGAGACTGAACACAGCAATGATGATATTTAAAAACCCAGGCTCCACAACTTCCAATATTGTAGGTTTGTATGTTTTTAAAGCTGCTTTTATTGTGCATCGCAACATGTTTAGTTTCTAGTGGGATTTATGCTTCTCATTGAGGATTTAGTTTAAAAGTCTGTCTGTATTTTGACTGAACAAGTAGCTTTTGTGTCAGATCAGATTGAATAAGCTGGAAAAAGTTCATATTTTTCTTTTGTAATATGATTAATGTTGGATTTAGTGATTTGACATAAATAAAACATAATGGAGATACATTTGTTTGGTTATTTTGATTTAATTTAAGTGGATACAGACACATGTGCCTTGTTGAAAAATATAAAGATGCCAACATTTTGTGCTAATATATAGTCCAAGTTCACTTTTAAATCAAACTTCCCTCGTATTCTACAATATAAAATGGAATAATACATTTCTTTATTTGAATCATCACTTTGTAAATGTCAAACATCCTTTAGTTTCTAAAACATCTCCATTTTCTGTTGCTTTGCACACAATGTTCTTTCTTGAACCTTTTCATCCATTCTCCTCAGTCAGTGTCTGAATTCACCAAAAAGACCATCTGGCAATAGTTTGGTTGCTAATTCTTCTTAATTTTGGAAAAGTAATTAAAAAAATAAAATCAGTTTGATCAACAGCCTCTAACGCTGACTTTGTAGAGAGAACAAGTGAAATGAAATGAATTTCATTTTCTGAGCAAAACAGCAAAAGTGTTGGAGCTCAATTCAAAGCACTGTTACAAATATCTTACATAATTATTTTAAAAATCATATCAACGTAAGGGGCCACACAGTCATTTTGTCTATTTTTCTTTTTTATGTGTTTTTGTCATAATTTTTTATACATTTGTTGTGGTTTTGTGTATTTTTCTAGTAATTTTGTACATTTTTATTGTTGTTTTGTGTGCGTTTGAAGTCATTTTGTCTATTTTTCTCTCTTTCTTATATATTTTTGTGGGGGTTTTTTTTTTACATTTGTTGTCATTTTGTGTATTTTAATTGTCGTTTTGTGTGTTCTTGGAGTCATTTTGTGTATTTTACTTGTTTTATTTCATATTTTTGTCATTGTTGTGTTTGGAGTCCTTTTGTCATTTGTTGTTTTTTAATTATTTTAATTTTTATCTTGTGAGCATTTGTCATCTTGTTGTGTTTTGAGTCCCTTTTTCTCTAGATGTGGGTATTTTAGTATATTTTTTGTCATTTGGTGTGTTTTTGTCGTCATTTTCTTTTAGTTATGGAGTTGTGTGTTTACTTTTGGGGGCCATGTCTGATCTAGATGTAACGCAGCCCTCATGAGATTGGCCCGAGTCCTCCTGCTATTATGAAAATGCATTATATAAAATAATGATAATGCTATGGCTGTGCATGTGCACGCTCATACTCACTCTATCCTCATCGTCTAATGGCTGGAGGAAGCTCACACACTCTGAGTAATTGTTCCATGTTTTGTTCCACTGTTCCACGAACATCCAGGATCCATTCACGTCACACTTCCTATAAGCATGACCTGTAAGCAGCGTGGAACAAACACACTACGTTACAGGGTGTGAGTCCTTCTTCATAGTTCTGTATTGTGAAAATTCTTATATGTCTTGTATATTTTTTAATAACTTCTTTTTCAAAGCAGGTATTCTATTAAGTTTAAGCACAAACATCTTCTTTTCTAGACGGTTTAGTCACATAAACACAAAGTTAACCTTAATATTTCTTCTACGTGTTCTTGAAAGCTACACTTAGTGGATTTATTAAAGATCAATATTCAAAAACATTGATCCAACTTCACAAAGTACAGCTGCATTTGTGGGATTTTATTCCTGTAGAAATTATTTTTTAGATTCATATCTAAAGTTGTTTGAATTTGATCTTTTTTGTGCGAATATTTACATACGTACGTGTGCACACATGCATCTTTTGACAGTAATCGCACCAGCAGCTGTTAGTTCGTTATTTGTTTGTTAGTTTTGTACTCGTCTTGTGTGTTTATGGAGTCATATTTTTGTATTTTTATTCACCGTGTGCAACTTTTGGTTAATCTTGTGTAACTTCTGTTATTCCATATATTTTTGTGTGATTTCTGTTCTTTTGTTTTCTACAATTTGTTTATTTTCGGGGGTCATTTTATATTTTTTTTGTCCTGTGATTTAGTGTTTTTGTTTGATTCTGGATGTAAATGTGTTTTTTTGTAAATATTTTATACATTTCTCAGTGTCTTGTCTGGTTTATGGTTTATGAGCATTTCTGTTGTCATTTTTGTTGCCGTTTTATATACAGTATGTTCATCAAGCGTTAAATACAGGAAAGAACAAAGGAGTTTGTTATTTTGTGTTCTGGTTTTGTTTACATGGTAGTTTACATGTTATTTTTGTACTCATTTTGTGTGTTTATGGATTAATTATTTTGTATTTTTTTGTTAATTTTGTGTATTTTTAGCCATTGTGTGCGACTTTTGGTTAATTTTGTGTATTTCTGTTATTTTGTGATTGTTGTCCCTTTTGTTTTCAGCTTTGTTTTTGTCATTTTACATAGTTTTTCTGTAATTTGTCGTTTTGTGTATTTTGTAAATGTTTCTGCTATTTTTGTATATTTTGTCATCTTTGTTTTTAGTTAAATGTGTGTGTTTCCTGTCAACATTTTGTAAATCTTTCAGTTAATTATGTATATCGTCAGTCGTCTTGTCAATTTTTTCTTATTTTTTTAGTTGATTGTGTGTATTTCTGTTGCCATTTTATATATTTTTGTGTTACTCATTTGTTCATTTTGTGTAGTTTTCAGTAAATGTGTGTTTTGTTAACATTTTGTACATTTCTCAGTAAATTATGTATTTTTTCATTCGTCTGGTTTCTGGTTTTTGTTGCCTTTTTATTAATGTCTAATTTTGTTATTCTGTAATTTTATGAGCGTATGTCAGATCAATGAGTTTACACAAACTAATGGAAATGTTTGTATGGTGTATGTACAGTATGTATGGATACATATAACAACTCCTCCACTAAGATGCAAAGCACTTTAACGTTACACAACAGCAAAATGCTTTGGTTTGGTTTCTGTTGTGTACTTTTCCTGCCGTTTCGCTCTAAGTGCTGGTTATGACACAGAATAAAAGGCTGTAATTGACCTTTGTGGTTGAAGTCGTAGATGTAAGATGGACAGGGAACCTTGGTAACCAGGCCGGGGGACCCGTGGGGCCAACAGATGAGACCGTCCCAGTCTGGAGGACACGCCTCCTCTACAACACAACACATTTATCACTTTTTCATGTCATATGAAAGGAAAAAAAAAACTAAACTGAAATCGACCAGGAATGTTGTATGATGAAAACATTAAACAAGTAAAAGAGAATGCGTCGTCGTCGTGGCAACAGGACAAACTATTCCTGTTTTGATTTTCGATCTCGCTGACTCCCCCTGAGCGACCAATTAGAAGGGTTTTTGTTCTGTTGTCGTGACGATGGCATGGGGTCATTTGACAGGAAAAGGTGGGCTTTTTATGTGGACTTGGTGGGGGGGGGGGTGTCCCCACAGCAATGGGATGTTGACATGGTAACAAATGTAGGTAACAGCATGGGGTATAAATAAAGGCTGTGAGCACTTCCATTAATACATTTACAATAAGACACAGTGGGATCGTACTAAATCAGTGTTTTTTAACCATGGAGACACCTGAAATTATTTAAAGAAAAAACATATTTAATAATATTTAATAAATAGAAAAAAAATGTTTCTTTTTCAAATTAAAACACCACACCCAATCTCAAAAAACTGCATTCGATAATTTCACTTTCTCAATGAAAAAATTGAGTTAAAATAAAATTGCACTGTTTTTCAGTTTTTTATAGGAAATGTTTTTTTTGTTTTTCTGAATTGATGAGATAAAAATAAGAAAATAAAAAAAATTGCTCTGTTTTTATAGGAAATATTTTTTGGTTTTCTGAATTAATGAAATAAGTTTTTACAGGAAATATTTTTATTTTTTTTCAACCCAGAAAAACCTATAAAAATGTATCTCATCAACGCAGAAAAACAAAAAAAAGTTCCTATAAAAAGAGAAAAATTGAGCCAATTTTTTATTTACTTTTATCTCATCAATTTAGAAAAACCAAGAAACATTTCCTATAAAGACAGAAAAACGGGGCCAAATTATTTTTAAATCAATTCAGAAAAAAATAAAAATTTCCTTCAGTGAATGCAATAAGCTTCCGTACTTAACAAACATGATCAAAAACAAATTCCATTCGCCAGAAGATGTAAAAAAAAAATGGGGTTACGACACAAAAAAGGTTCGAAACCGCTGTTCTAAATGTTTTAAATGTTGAAGTAAAATGAGAATAAAAGTCAGGGACAAGTTACCCACGGAAAAACATCAAATAATATGAATAAAAGAATAGTGAGAATGCTGTGTTTTGTACCCGTGTTGTCCACATTGAGGTTAGAGAGGTTGTGGTAACACTGCAGCTTGATTTCATACAGGATGTACATCTGCTCCTGTGCAGAGAGCGGACCATCAAACCCCATCTGTGGAGCAGAAACACAGCAAATCACAGCTAATGGATCCACCGTGTGCAGCTTGTTATTATTATTATTTATTTATTTAAGCAGCGTTTACACGTGTGCTGTGAGCCAGATAGACATTAGTGCTGATTAGCTGCAGAAACATCCTGTAAATGGCTTTTGAATTATTTCAGTTCACTGACTCCTAAATTTAATATTTGTTTATTGTGTTTGTGTCGATGACATTTAGCCTCAACAGGTGGATTTATTTCTAGAACAACAACAGGGTAGTGCACGTGGAAGAAGTGCTCAATAATGCAGATTTAACCAAATGTGTGAACATTATATGAGAGAAATATACTTTTTATGTACACAGTAAAAGTTTAAGACATTTTAGACACTTAGAGTGTCTAAAATATATACAGGTATATATGTTCAAACTTTTATTATATATATTCAGACTTTAATATATACATATATAGTAAAACTTTTCCTATATATATTCACTTTCATATATATAAATATAAATATATAATATAAATATATTCAAACTTTTCTTCTATATATTAAAACTTTCATGTACTGTATATATTCAAAATGTTCTTACATGTATTAAAACTTTAATATATAAAATCTGATATTTATTAAATATATCCAGACTTTCATTCATTCCATATATTCTGATATAAATATATACACTATGGCACACTAATATTTAATGTGTGTGTGTGTGTGTGTGTGTGTGTGTGTGTGTGTGTGTGTGTGTGTGTGTGTGTGTGTGTGTGTGTGTGTGTGTGTGTGTGTGTGTGTGTGTGTGTGTGTGTGTGTGTGTGTGTGTGTGTGTGTGTGTGTGTGTGTGTGTGTGCGCGCGTGTGCGTGTGCGTGTGCGTGTTTGTAGAGAGGGAAAGCTACGATATGCTAGTGCAGCTGTGCTAATAAATGCTAAAAGTTCAAACAATCCAAAGGAAACAAAGTGTTGCATTCAGGAACCAGTTCCTCTAACAATCCAATGCAGAGATATTGACGACATAGACATTGATCACGTCCACTAGCTCCAGTTAATGATCCATTCATCATGTGACGGTGAACTCACCATAGCCATAAGAATTAGCATTAGCTCTCCATTTTAAAGTGTTTTAAATGTCATGTTTGATTCTAATCTATATTACCTATCAATAATAATCAATACTAATTTATTTTTTACACCTAAAAAAATGGAGTTGAGCCAATCACTGTCCTTGTATTTAAAAAAAAAAAAAAAAAAAAAAAAAAGAAATCACAGTGGTTCTCAAACTTTTTTTAGCCAACCAGCATCAACCTCTGTACACATCTGCAATGACTTTACTATTATAGAATAAAATGTCCTTTTATGTCGAGGCTTTCCGTTTTGAATTTGATTGTATTTCCATTCAATTCAGGAGAGCATGAGGCAAATAATCACATGTTCACGCTCGACTGTTTTTTAAAGCTGTTTCACAGAAAGAGAGACTGCAAATTTCTCTGCTGACATTTTCTGATACATAACAATAGATTTAAAAAGATTTAAGGGACAACAGCTCCTTCCTTTAACCATTTTACTGTTTCTCAGTAAGGACTGATTGTTCCTTTAAGGCAGGCTGTTCTCAACCTTGGGTCAGGGCCCCATTTGGGGTCGCAAGATACTGGGAGGAGGTCGCCAGATGCCTTCAAGAAACTAAGAATATCTTAGGAACAATTTGAGCCCATTTTTGTTGATTTTTACTCTTTTTCTGCAACTGCAAGCATATTTAACCTATTTTCATCGCTTTTTCTTGCCATATTTTTGCTCCTTTTAATGCATTTTTGCTAAATTAATCCCATTTCTGACACTTCTCCATCAAATTTGAAATTCCAATGCCTTTTGTACACATTTTTTTCCTCTTTCAAGACATAATCGGTACTTATAAACCCTTTCTACCACCTTTCCACCTAATGTCACATATGTTGACACATTATTGTCACTTATTTTCACCATATTTCATGCTTATTTTTGTCAATTTACCCACATTCATGACTTGTAATTCCCAATATTGACACTTTAAACCTTTTTTTTTTCTACTCATTCTGTCCGTATTTTGGTAAAAAAAAAAAAATTTAATCCCATTTTCTACCATTTTTGACACCATTTTTCTCCAAAGGACAACAAAAGAGACAAATTACTCAAGAAACCAAAAAAAAAAATAAAAAATAAAAATACACAAAAGGACAACAAATATACACACAAATTACTTCAAAACAATAAAAAGTTTATACAACTTCTCCAAAAATACAAATAATTACAATTACACAAAAGGACAGCAAAATACACAAAAATGCCACTTTTTAGTCAATATTGACACCTTGAATCCTTTTTTTACGACTTTTTCTGTCCGTTTTTGGCCACTCTAATTTGCAACTTTTATCCAATTTCTGCGGTTTTTACAAAATCTAATTTTGCCGCCTTTTCCACCATTTTTGGTCACTTTTAACCCATTTTATTTCTGTTTAAAACAAGGATTTATATCTTTAAGATGACTATAATAATAATACTAAACGTTCCTGGATAACAGTGGATATTATTCAGATGAATAAATAAACGTGGTTATCACAGATTCATAGAACAAAAGACCAATTTTTTACTGACTTTATGGATGGACCCCAAAAATCTCCCCCCTTTTGTCCCGTTTATAGATGGCCCTGGTCTCTGACACCCTTATTTTGGGGGTTACTGGCTGAAAAAGGCTAAGAACCACTGTTCTAAAGAATGATCTGACTTTGCTGCTCTCCATGGTGCTGAAGATGAGCAGCCCTGCTCGTTTTTACACGTCTGTGACTCTTCGGAAGCCGTGGACTCTCTGATGAATAATTCAGCGTGGTGGATATTCATGGCTGGGACTCTCATGATCAAAGGCTCACGGGTGCACTTATTATTTTTCGATCAACGTGTTATACCTTCAAGTACCAACACAGAACCTGATCATAGGCGACGAGCTGCTGCTTTCCTCCTGTTGCCTCCTCTCCCGTGTGATTGATTTCAGGTTAAGACTAATTAGTAACGTAGAAAGAATTGACAAGATTGAAAGGCAGACATGGCAGCACATCTGAATTAGTCATCGGTGTATACTTGTCTAAAAATGAGTCAGATTGAAGCGTTTGCTGGTGTGGTGTGAACAGATTGGACACATGGCAATTACGGTATGGTCATGAATGAATAGATGGGTGTCATTCTGAGTAAATTACTCCTACGCTGTGATTAGCACAAAGGTTAACTCACAGGAACATTCATTGAGTGACGTCTTTGTTACACTAATTGCAACTAGGATATACATTACACAGGGGTTATTTGATATTTATATATAGGCGTGTGAGAGCACCGAGCATTGTGACAAATTATTTTGTGAAACGTGGAAACTTGCCCTAAACCAGGGGTGTTAAACTCAGTTCAGTTCAGGAGCCAAATATGGACCAGTTTGACCTCAAGTCGGCCACAGATTTTTGGATGGAAAAAAGCTAATTCAACATTAAAGGTGCAGTCCGCAACTCTCACATCCCTCTCTCCCCCTCCCTCCCCGCTGCTCTCTTGCCCTGCCTCCAAACTTTCCAAAGTCCCTCCCTCAGAGGAGCTAACAAGCTAACATTAGTCCGACAGCAACATCACAGTAATATAACATGCTCTGTTTAAAGCATATTACTGCGGCGCTTCTCTCTCTCTCTCTATGTGCACACACCACAGCAACAGCAGCAACAGCTCAGTGTCACTTACAGCAGCCACACAGAGGCTGCTGTGCACACACACAAACAACACATGCACCACAGAGTTCTAGTGTAACAATTACACATCAAACGTAATGTAAATCAAGCAGCATTAATTACCTTTCAAGCAGAAAAGTTGCTAATTCCATCTTCTACTCCTCCAGACCATACACTGTAAAAAAGAAGGCGCTCCAGCCCGAGAAAGGGGTGGGTCCTGTGAGCAACAGCTGTCAGACAGCCCATCAAACACAATCCTGGCTCTGATTGGTTCTTTTTGCTCGGTCGCGGTGCATTCTGGCAATCTGCTAAAGGCTGCAGGAGCAGCAGGGGGCGGGGCTCAATGAATCTGTTTTTTCACACAAACTACTAGTTTGATGTAAAACTGTCCTTACATAGTGACAGCTTTAGCAAATATGAGTTGCAGACTGCACCTTTAACAAGCTGAAATGTTTATCACTGAAAAAATAGTAGTTGACT
Organism: Gouania willdenowi; assembly: GCF_900634775.1. NCBI lineage: Eukaryota > Metazoa > Chordata > Actinopteri > Blenniiformes > Gobiesocidae > Gouania > Gouania willdenowi. Next base: position 3,754,780 of record NC_041064.1, read on the forward strand.
ATTGTTTTTGCTTCATATTTCATGACTTTTTCTCATTTGCTGGGTAGAAATTATCATTTGTGCTGAACACACGCAGCATACATTGGTGTTCCTCTGGGGGTCAGAGGGTCTGGGGGTTGTAAAACTGCAGGAAAGGTCATATCATCACCACAACCTTTAGGGTTCACGCTCTAGCGCTCATTAATGTTGTCAGTTAATTTAAGATTTGGAGGAAAACCATTCAAGATAAATGAGTTGTAGTTTAAAGGTTTGGTCTGATGGTGGCGCTAGAAAACAGGTCGAGTTTATTTATGTATGCAACAAATAAACAAAGTGTCTGACACAAAAAAAAAAACAATTTTCTGAAAATCATTTTCTGGAGGCAAATATTTCTGGGTAAAATGTTTTATAATAATTGAGGATAATAGGAAGGTTGATTTAGCGTATTTTGTTGAAAAATGTAAGAGTGACTGCCCTCTATGGGTTGAAAGCTGCTATTACAACAGAATTTTGCTATTGGCTGAGAATGCCTGTTTGTGATGGTGACCAATCACAAACCAGCACGATTGGCCCCGCCCCCTCCTATCACCTGTAGATTCTACAATCTGTGGTAAGTAGGTTGGAAAAGAAAGGAATATTGAGTAGCTAGTTAGCATAGCATAGATTGTTCTTTAGAGATTTTATAGTATAGAGTGGGCGTGTCTTAACTTCTCCAGGTGCCCCGCCCATAATAAGGGTTTTTGTTGATTTTTTTTTTTTTTTTTTTTTATTTAAAAGGCCAAAACCTCAGGGTTTAGTAACAATTTACATAACATCCATGTGTTTATGGCAGGTTTTTGGTTTTTTGCTTGTTTTTGTTTTTTGTTGCTATTTTGTTTTTTTGGCATCACCTCGTCATAAGTGACAGTTTATTGTCCATCAGTTTGTTGGTCATGGAGAGCTTCATCATCATCATCATCATCATCATCATCTAAAACATGCAGAGACCAATACATTTTTTATTCACAAATACACGTTGAGATGTTGAGACTCTGTGAACCAATCCGACATAACTGAGTCAAACTTCATAAAGATCAGTCATGATATGAGTTTTATAAATTACACCAATGATTATAAATGGGGATTTTTAGATTTTTCCAACTGATCCAGAATCAATAAATAGAATATTATCAAAAACCCATTAAGCAGTTAAAAAAACATCTTATCCATTTATGATTCCTCTCACTTTTCATATTTACTTTTTCACGTTGATTAGTGTAATCGTGTTTGTATGTACAGTATATTTGTATAAATGCATGTGTATTTAATTTTGAATTTATTTTCCTTTTGATTTTCAATGATCATTTTGTTCATTGTCTCCACTGTCTTTTTTTATGTATTGATTTTTGTGTATTTAGTTTAGATTTCATTTCTCCACTCACAGACATTATTTGTGATTTTTTATTTCCTGATTTTGTAAGTGATTATTCTTTATTTTTGAAAGGTTTGTGATTATTGACAGACCCCTTTGGGCTTCGTTCCCTGTGTGCACCTTTAATATGTGCTAAATAAATAAATTAAAAAAGAGTACTTTTGATGTTGTTTTGCTAAAAGACAAACGAACAAATAGGAAAAAAAAAACAGAAAATATGAGCTCATTGGTGATGGTTGGAATGATAATAAAAATAGTGTAAACGTTCCCACGTGGCCTTGTTACATGTTGATCCTTTAAAGTAAATAAAGATGGTGATTGATCCAAATCTGATCCACCTTTACCTGTGCGTGTGAAGTCCAACAGAGGAGAAAGTTGATGGTTAAAATCCCAAAGAGCTCCTCCATAGCAGTCTGCGCTGCGCACGCTCACATCATCAGAAAGTTTCCGCGCGCACTGCGCTGCTCCACAGAATCAGCCATGATCCAGTTATAGATCATAATAACTATGAAATGAACGTTTCCTTCCACCGGGAAACTGGTGGAGCTGCGTGACGTCACTGCGTCCCACTGGTTTCCATCATTAGATGATGGTTGAACGGATACAATCCATGGACGCGCACTGAGGCTGTGCGTAAAATCCTCCCATGTGGAACTTTGGCACGTGTCTCTGCTGCTGCTTCGCGTCTCAACCATAAGTTGAGGATGAATGTGTTTCCAGTGGAGTCGCGCACTGAGGCTGATGATGATTGGCTGCTCGTTCAGCGCGTCAGCGACACGTCATGACGTATAGAAGCAGATCAATAACCTCTCACACCCCGTGGGTCACTGTCATCTAGTGATAGTAAACACCAGAGGTGTGCCGTGGTATCCGGCGACTGATTTATGTCTATTTTTCAGTCAAAGAAAAATACTTTCAATCAAAAAATGTTTATTTAATTAAAAAGATTCATTTTTTTTCAATTAAAGAAAAAAGCGTTCAAATGAAGTAAAGTCTTTTTTGATTGAAAAGGTATTTTTGATTAAAATGTTTTCTATTGAAATACTTTTTTGTAATTTACATTTGTGTTTTAACTATTCAATCAAAAATATAAAAAATTCAAATACACAAAAATATTTTCATCAATAAAAAAAATTCAAGGAAATCAAAGAAATCTGATGGAAAAACACTTTTTCTTTGTTTGAAGTGAAAAAAGTTTTGAAGCTCTTTTTTTTTTTGGTTGAAAATTTTTTTTTTTTTAATGAGGTTTTTTTTTAAAAAAAAAAAAAATATTGAAATAATCTTTTTTTGTTTTCGGGCCATATTATAGGCTGTACAATTTGTCTTTATTATTCAATGAAAAAATTAATTCAAACGGCCATAACTTTCAATTCTATGTGTGACACATTAAAGACATGTTCAGCACTTATAAACCCTTTCCACCACTTTTCCACCTAATGTCACATATGTTGACCCATTATTGTCACTTTTAACCTCTTTTCACCACATTTTATGCCTATTTTTGCCAATTTAACCACATTCAAGATTTGTCATGCCCGTTATTTGCCAGTTTAAACTAATTGTTCCAATATTGACTCTTTGAACCACTTTTTCTGTCTGTTTTTGGCCATTTTAATTTGCAACTGTTAACCAATTTCTGTGGTTTTTATCACCTTTTCCACCATTGATCCATTTTATTTATATACTGCAGGAGTTATAACTCTTGAGGTTACTGTGTTTGAAGCTGTACGTAAGCAAAGAGCACGGGGACAACTACTGTAGGTCTTCTTGAACACTTTTATTTCTCTCTCCAACATAACATCCAACTTTTCTCCTTCCTGACCATATAGGCCACACCTCCTCCTCACACTTCCTTAAAGTTACATCACCACCAAACTCTTAAAGTGACAGTGTACCATAAACTAGTACCCTTCTACATATCTTTTAAACTTCAAACAATGTACAGCTACAGTGATTCAAAGTGACAATAATGGGTCAACATATGTGACATTAGGTGGAAAAGTGGTGGGAAGGGTTTATAAGTGCTGAAAATGTCTTGAAAGTTGCAAAATGTGCAGAAAAGGCATTAAAATTTGATGGAGAAGTGGCAGAAATGGGAATAATGTAGCAAAAATGCATCAAAAGGAGTAAATATATGGCAAGAAAAAGTGATGAAAATAGATTCATCTATAGGTTCATTTCAGGAAATGTGCTTTGAAATGTACTTTGATCTGATATCTTTTTACTGCCAACTGCCAATTGCTTTGATGTATCCATCCTTATGAGTTATTTCTGGGCGAGGCCAATTTGACAGTTCTGTCAAACAATGGATGTAATAAAAGAAAACACTTAAGAATGAAATCTTGTAACTTGATTAAGATGGAAAATTTATGAAATAAAACTTAACAAAAATAAATCTCATCTTACAATACTATGACCCAAATAATAGTAAACATTCCTGGATAACAGTGGATATTATTCAGATGAATAAATAAATGTGGTTATCACAGATTCATAGAACAAAAGACCATCATTTTACTGACTTTATGGATGTTCTTCAATGTTCATGTCTGTGTTCAACCACCTTCAGCTACAGTGGGGGTCCCCACTCTTTTACTAGTGCACTAAAACTAACAATCTTCTCAAAGACAAATAAATAAATAATACCTACACTGAAGGTGTAATAATCTACCTAATGTAGGAGGAGCTGATAGAGCTGTCCGTAGTGCTGAAAACACTCGGCTGTTGGCCAATTACACTAAGCATTACTCAGGCGGTTTGTTTACCATGAGTGGGCGGAACAATTGCTTCCTTTGTTTCACAACAGAAATAGTTTTTCCATTTCATCCATTATTCAGTGTGAAGAACTCTGTCTGTCACCTGCAGTTCAGAAAAACCAGAGCAATCCTCAGGGTTTTAACTGCAAATCAGAAGCATGTGTGCAGTGAGTCATTGATTGGCCTGAACTGATCACACAGCAAATGGGATTCTATCACATTTGCATTAAATGAAGATGTCAAATGCAATGTTTGTGGAGCTCAACCTCATAACCACCAGATCTAAGAGATGCAGCAAAGTCTAATTCTGTGATTACAGAGCGAGGGTTCAGACCAATATATATATATATATATATATATATATATATATATATATATATATATATACTGTATATATATATACTGTATATATCCTGGGAAAGGTCATCCACTTACTGGATAACAGACGTAGAAAACTAACGAACACAAAATAAACACACAAAATGACAGGAAAAAACATACACAGAATGACTCAATAAAATATAAAAAAAAATTGCACAAAAAGACAACATAAATACATGACCTTTTTCTAAAAACACACAAGATGACTTCAAGTATACACAAAAATAACAGAAAAACACACACAACGACAACATAATTACACAAAAATGACTTTAAAATCCTTCAGAAGAGGAATAATATGTTCAGGTTTCTGTAATTCAGACAAACTTTTTTCAGGAAATGTACTTGGAAATTTACTTTGATCTCCTGACATGTTTCGACTGCCAACTACTGATCGCTTTGATGTGTCCTTTGAGTTTTTTCTGTCATCCGATGGTCTGGAGACGGACAGAAAAATGGACAGAGAAATTGGTAAAAAGGATTCAAAATGTCAATATTGGAACATTTAGTTTAAACTGGCAAATGATGGGCATGACAAATGGTGAATGTGGTTAAATTGGCAAAAAAATAAGCATGAAATATGGTGAAAAGAGGTTAAAAAAGACAATAATGGGTCAACATATGTGACAATAGGTGGAAAAGTGGTGGGAAGGGTTTATAAGTGCTAGAAATGTCTTGAAAGTTGCAAAATGTGCAGAAAAGGCATTAAAATTTAATGAAGAAGTGGCAGAAATGGGAGTAATGTAGCAAAAAAGGATCAAATATATGGCAAGAAAAAGTGACGGAAATAGATTCATCTATAGGTTCATTTCAGGAAATGTGCTTTGAAATGTACTTTGATCTGATATCTTTTTACTGCCAACTGCCAATTGCTTTGATGTATCCATCCTTATGAGTTATTTCTGAGCGAGGCCAATTTGACAGTTCTGTCAGGCTGGCCACGCCCCCTGTCGCCAGATGGTCTGGAGAACTGTCAAGTTGGCCATGCCCAGAAATAGCTCATAGGGGCACATCAAAGCTATCAGCAGATGCCTCTGAGAATGACTGACAGTTGGCAGTCGAAAAAATTGCAGGAGATCAAAGTAAATTTCAAAGCAAATTTTCCTGAAAAAAGTTGTTTGAATAAATGAAACCTGAACATGTTATTCCTTTGAAGCTTTTCTTGTTGTTGTTTTGCATGTTTTTTCATCATTTTGTGTGTTTTTTAGAGAAAAATCATTTATTTCTTTTGTCTTTTGGTGAAAATTTTCTGTCATTTTGTTTCGTTTTGGGGGTTATTTTGTGCCCCCCCCCCCAGGTCAATCAGTTGTTCATGTCTGATATTTCAAATTTCCTGAAAAAAGTTGTCTGAATAAATTAAACCTTAACATATTATTTCAAAATAGAAGACAAAATGAACTTGGTGGGAAGATTATCTTCAGAGTAGCATACGGTAATATGATGATGACACTTCGCTATATTTAAAACACAGTGTGTCCAGTTACTGTGTGTGTGAGCGTGAGAATCGGCTCTTCTAACACCTCTAATTCCACGTTTGATTAACTTTCATTGAAATTAGTGTGTGTGCGTGGATTTGACAGCATAATGCTCCGTATTAATGCTCCGTTGATTAAGTCATTTCAGTAGTTCCCCCTAGGCCGTTAACTAAAACTTGATCCATTCACTCTTTAGAGGAAAAAAACACCAAAATAAATTATAACTCTACTTTTTTGTCATAATTTGGTTCATGCAGCTGAATTTGTCGTGCATTGCTCCTCCAAGCTTTTCCTCAGTCTTTTCCATAAACTCAAACCATATCAGTGGGAAACTTCTGGAACATGTTAAATGTGCAAAGAATGGATTAACATTCACTTCATCATCTACTTTCTATAGCTCAAACCAAAGGGATACAGATATAAAGTCATATTTACAACACCAACCATGCACGTTTATTGGAAAATCAACTTTGTTCTACTTTGCTTAACATTTTGATTTATTTTTGTTATATCAATTATTGTCAATCCTTGTAGATTCTGGATTTCAGATCAATTTCTATGGGAACTTAAGCTGAGGACTTTAGGGAATATTAAAAAAAAAATAACTTTTAATGGGAATTGTTTATCGTAATTAAGCGGAAATTGGGAGTAAGTTTGTAAATAACAATATCACATCAAACATGAATATTAGCATCCATTCAGAATAATACATTTAATAAAGTCAGCAAAATTATGGTCCATTGTTCAATGAATCTGTGATAACCACATTTATTTATTCATCTGAATAATATCCACTGTTATCCAGGAACGTTTATGATTAATATAGTCATCTTAAAAATGGAAATCCTTGTTTTAATCACAAATAAAATTGGTTAAAATTGACCAAAATGGTGAAAAGTTGGTGAAATGGGATTTTAAAAAACAGAAAAGTATTTAAAGTTATTGAAATTGGTTAAAAACGGACAGAAAAAATGGTAAAAAAAAAAAAAAAAAAAAGTGTCAATATTGAAACAATTGGTAAAAACAATTAGTTTAAACTGGCAAATAATTGGCATGACAAATCGTGAATGTGATTTAATTGGCAAAATGAAATATAGTGAAAAGAGGTTAAAAGTGAAAATAATGGGTCAACATATGTGACATTAGGTGGAAAAGTGGTGGAAAGGGTTTATAAGTGTCAGAAATGGGAGTAATGTAAAATGTAAAGTATGGTACGGAAAAGTGATGAAAATACGTTAAAATATGGAAAGTTTGGTGTAGTTGCAGAAAAAAGGGTAAAATAAAAATGTGCAAAAATGGCCTTGAACTGTTAAATATTTTTGGTTTCTTGAAGGCATCTAGTGACCCCCTCCCAGTGTCTCACGACCCCAAGGTTGAGAACACCTGATTTAGAATTACTCTGAATTTAAGGTTTATTCCTAAAAGAGTGATTCTTGTGATTTCCATGAGGAAAAGTCACCCAGAGATGTGTGTGTGACTACAGATGGAGTCTAACCTTTACTTACTGCTGTACCAGAGTCTTTATTGAGCGTCCAAAGTGTTGTAAGATGATGAATCACATAAACAGAACCTGAGCTCACACTTCTAACAACCTGAGGACTACCGCTGACTTTCCTCTTTACAAAGTTAAAACTGTGCTTGTATTCATGTCTAAAGACCAGAGCTGCAGCTGTGGGTGGAAGTAATTCACCTCCTCTGTGTGCGTGTGTGTGTGTGTGTGTATTGTTCAGGATGTTTATGATGAGATGGTGTGGTGCACAAAGTTCCTGAGAAAGAACACGGTAACTAAATGTATCTTTTCATTGCAGTGACCAGAGAAACATCTACGATCAGTGTGGACACAGTGACACTGAGTCTCCAGCTGTGGCCCTGGAAGGTGTAATTAGTCACAGTGTGTGGGTGTAATTGTGTGCATGTCTTTTATGGAGCAGCAGAGTGAAGGATGGAAACCTTTCAAACGACCTTGGTCTGATTATTGAGGAGAGTGACCAATAGTAGAAACGAGTTCAGAATGCAACATGTTTAAGGTGAAAACACACAAACTCAACACAAAAAAGCAGTGACATCAATACCTGGGCGGAGTTTAAGATTCTTGCCAGGGGAAGGGGGGGCAAAAGAAAAAAGATAGAATTAAATATATAGACCGTCTGGAGATTCACACCAACCACTATGTGTGTAACGTGTACAATAATGCAAAAATGATTAGTAACGTTGAATTACCTTTGAAACAATATATCACAGGACTATGTTCCCATAAATTTGGAAATTACCGGAAGTGGGGGGCGGGTCCCCTGGCCTCAAATTGAAAATCGGGCTCAGAGCGTCGATGCGTACACAACCATTGATTATAGCTACCAAATTTACCAGTGACCGAGAGATGTCGGCTGTAGCCTTGAAAGGAAGACTCAAAATAACTTATATTTTATATATATATATATAATGGCACTTAAAGTATTTGTATATTATGTACATTATATCAAGAATTTATTTATTTTTTCGACCAAATCCAGCTCCCTGGTTGGTTATAGTATTTTTTTTAAAGCCTGGAATTCTTTCTCTGCCTTCTTTTTAGCGTATAAGACTTAATAATAATATTAGAGCAATATTTCCATCTATTAGTGTTAATAGTAACACTTTTTACTTCACTACTAAAGTGTATTTGCACACAACTTAGCTGAATTTGAGTCCGAGCTTACGACTACGTTCCTCTCACTGATATCTAACTTGTGTTCCAACAGTTTTCAGTATCTCAGCTCGTTCTCCAGCCAAGGTTCCCAAAGTGGGGTACGGGTACCCGCAGGGGTACGCAAATTATCATAGGGGGTACATTGAATAAAAAATAAAAATTGGAAACTAGAATATAAATGGACCAGCAGTCAGGAGCCTCCATGCACTGCCACAAATTGCACATTAGCCGATGTAAGAGTAACCATGGTTACAGGTTATTTTTTTTTCTTAATTATTATTACAAGGTTGAAAAACCCTGCATTTCATTATTATGTTTTTTTTTTTTAAATTTGCAGGAGCAGAGGCTACATGGCTTAAGATTAAACGTCTGGAGGGGTACGAACTGTGAAAAGTTTGGGAACCCCTGTTCTAGAGGAATATAGGGACTTTTGACCTTTAGGTAGAGTTTGCATGTTCTCCCCGTTCAAAGTAAAAACACGTCTGTTGTGTTCGTAGGATTCTCTATTTTGCCCACGTGTTGTGTGAAGGTGTTTATCTCCTTCTTTTGTCTCAGTGACAGACTTAAACGTCTGTAATTAACCAGCTTATACATCATGATGAAAATCATTGTCTGTTTGTCACACTCACACACTGAGCATAAACTAGGGATTAGTGGGAGCGTACTGGAACATTCCTTCAGCTGTAGATCTCCTCACAATGAGTCTTTTTCTATACAAATCATTTCAATGCAACAGTTTGTTCCCAAAGACACTGATTGCTCTGATTGTCTTGGTCAACATTGCTTGTTGAAGCAATAAATCTATTTAAAAAAATGTGTATTTTTCAGCTAAATACTGACTCCCAGTGGTTAGACCCTCAAATAACAAAAAGAAACTCCAAAAAAGACACATTTCTGTTTTATTGACAATGTTTTCTTATTCTTTGCTGTTGTTTATTCTAAAGATAAGTTTCTATTATTTATCCACTGAACTGCTCGTTTGTCTTTAAAAGACACAAATCTCTTCAAACCTTATTAACCAGATAGATCATTACCCCTCCATTCCTCCCCAGCCTTTGTAACCAAGTTTCTTTTTTTAAATGACCACAAATGGATCAATTCCTGAGCTTCTGCTGCTGCTGACGCAGAGATCAGGATCAATGGAATAAAGTGGATCAGTCAGCATCCTCACACTGAACTCTATGGCTGGATTGAATGGACCAGGATTAATGAGGGGGGGGGGGGGGGGGGGGGGCTTGTTAAAAAGCAATGAATCTGAACAGAATAAAATGTTTCAGATCTTTAGTTTGAGCAAGAAGGTGTTTGATCATCTTCAAAAGTACTGTACATCCACGTGTAGGAGGGATGACAACTCAACCTCTGACACAGTCTTTCTAAACCTTTTCAGCCCACGACCCCCAAAATAAAGGTGCCAGAGAATGTGGACACTGTGTATTATTCACATTAAAATCAAACTATTATTAAAAAAAGCCCACAGAGATGATGGTTGAGATTATTAGGGATGAGTTAATGAACCCGATGATGAACTTGTTTTACTTTTACATTAAGGACTACACAAATGTCAAAAAATTCAATAATTTTCTGATCAACGTAGATCAGAATTATTGACCAGGTAAATTATTGGACAGTGACTCATGTGACTTAGTAAAGAAATAAGTCTTCAAGGTCTTGTTATACACATACAATATTTTAAAAAAGAATTATTCTCACCATTAAATATATTCTCACATAATAATCTTTCTCCCCTTAAAAAGAACAAAAAATATATATATAATCAGGGTACATTAAAATCATGTCACAGCGCCCTCTAGTGCAGCAATAATCAATGTGACAACCATCCCTGATCTTTTATCCAGAAACATTGTTTATTTTTATTTCATTTTCAACCCATCCAAGTTCAGGGCATGTTTATGTGCAGCAAATATACTTCCTTTATTAATCTTTTCAAACCTCAAGACCAGTCACTATAATGCAAATATATATTTTTAAAGTATCTTTTAACAGCTCTGAATAAAACAAATAGTATAAAACACAGTTAACTTTTATTATTGATACACGTTAATCAAACAAGTCTGTGAAGGTTCTGATGATTCTGGTTTATTAGTCCAAGATATTGGACTAGAAGTTCAGTTCAAAGATGTTTTACCTTAAATACAAGATACTCGTCCATTATAAACTCACTAATGGGAGGTTAATAATGTTGAGTTGATTAACTTTGATTAGGATTACAAACAGGTGGGACGTAAAAACGTAAATATTAGGAATATTAAAAAAAAAAAAAAAAAAACCTTTTGTGGGAATTATCTATTGGAAATAACTGGAAATTGTAAGAATTTCAACTAACTCTGGGATCTAAACATAAATATTATCATCCATTCAATATAATACATACAATTTTTAAAAAAAAACAGCAAAATTTCAACTAGGGTTACAAAATTAAAGTTGGGAACATTCCAGAATTAACGGAAAACTTCCAAAGTTGAAGTTTGACCCTTGACGAAAATGTTAAATATAGTTGGAAAATAGATTTCACCATCATCTTAAACATCAAGTTCACATTTTTGAAATATTCCGTGGAACTGTTGTGGAAGTTTTCCACCCTTTTGCAACCCTAGCCTTGATTAACCCAGTGAGTCACAAAGAACTTTAATTTATGTGATTGCACTGCATTATGTTTTTTAAAAAAAACATATTTACCTTTTTCAATAAAGGTTAGGTCAATGTTTTTACCCATTTTGTTGAAAATGTGATGAACTCATTGTGTAGCTCATTAGCATCCAAAGGGTTCCTGGTATCAGATGATGACTCAGGTTGTTGTTAAGTCGTCTGGGGACTGAAGAGATGATGGAATAATAGACATTGGAGACATTGTGTTTTTACGCTCCTGATCTGTTGAAGGATGGCTTCTTTTGTTCTTTTCTAAAACACCTGTCTTCTTTGACACCCCCATGCACTAACTATTAAACGACAACCACACAGTAAGTGACAATAGTTGGATAGTTGTTTTTTTATTGAAATATAATGCAGCCCTGAGGCTAGATGTGAAGGCCACAGTCTGCTTGTGCCTCGTCTAGCTCTGAAACCGCTCGTTCCAACACTAAGCACGTTACACAAAATGACGTGAAAACTCTTCTTCTCTTAGTTTTTTTCTTCTTTCTATTCAAAACATTAAAAAGTTCTTACAGCCCTTCACAGAATGACAAAGTTAGAAATGTCACTGATCCATTACTCCAACCACAAAAGCAGGAAGGAAAGTCGCTGCCTCCGTGAAACTGAAGTGCTCACATTGGCTTTCATATTCCACATTAATGTCAGATTCTGGATGATGGTCGTTTACTCTTTCCTTGAGTTTTGGTCGGTCTGAGTTTTCTCTGAGCTTAGTTTGGACACAAAAAGATGATTTCAGCCGCTCCAGAGGAGCTCAGAATCTTACGGAAGTGGATTAGGGCCAATTTCAAATCACGAATATGAGAATTAAATGTTGGGATTGTAGTCGAAATGTCGAGATTAAATTCGAAATGTAGAGATTAAAAACAAGAATAAAGTCAAAACATCAAAATTTAAGTCAAAATGTCGAGATTGAAGTTGAAACGTCGAGAGTAAAATCGGAATGTTGAGATTAAAGTCGGAATACAGAGATTAAAATCAAGATTGAAGTCGAAATGTCGAGATTAAAGTCGAAATGTCGAGATTAAAGTCAAGAATAAAGTCGAAACATCGAGATTGAAGTTGAAACGTCGAGATTGAATTCGAAATGTAAAGATTGAAGTTGAAACGTTGAGCGTAAAGTAAAAATGTCGAGGTTAAACTTGAATTGTCGAATAAAGTCGAAGTGTTGAGAATAAAATTTAAATATAATGTTGAGATTAAAGTTGAAACTTCAAGAATTAAACTCAAAATACAATATCGTGATAAAAGTCATGTTGTCCTATGGTGAATTGGCCCTAGTCAGCTTCTGTAGATTTGACTTTATTTGAAAACCTTCAACTTTAATCTCGTCTTTTCAACTTTAATCTTGATTTGCCCAAAAATATTTTCTCCATCAAAATTGGCCCTAATCTGCTTCCATAAAAATGGGAAAGCTTTGATTTTCACAAACCCCATGTTCACTTTTCCTTTTCCAGTCAGGATTAAATAAACATTCCATTTTAACATTTGTACAGTAAAAGCAACAAGAACCTGAAAAGGGGAAGTCGAGCCTTTGATTGAGCACTTATTTTTCCTTCCTTTGTTTCCACAAATCTTCATTTTTGAACACATAACGTACAACTTTATCTTGGTCCTTTCAAAATAAAATCTAACGTGTTTTTTGTCCAAGTCTGGGACACGCCGAGGTAACAGGCAGCAATAAATTATTCCATTTTTTTTTTAAACCACACATTTCAAGAATCATCAATAATACAAAATGGTATCAAACATACATGAAGTGACAGTTTTCTTCAACTGTTCAGTCGGTTTAGTCAGTTTTTTTTTTTTCTCACAGAAGAAACGATTAAATAACGAAGATGCCAACGTCGTCCATCTTCTGTATCATTTCATTTTTTCCCGATCTTCTTGACGTAAAATGTACAAAAATGTAGATTTCTTTTCCCCATCGATGAGTCCTAATTGATTCCCGATGTGTCATCACCGTGGCAACAAGCATCCTCTCTTTATCTTTACATTCGCGTTTCCTTCATTTTCCACTTTTCGTCTTTGTTTTTGCAGAAAGTTTAACGAACAAAGAAAAGTCCATCATGCCAATGGAGGGGTGAAAACAAAATAAAAGTCACACTCAAAGTGCAAAAACAGACACTCGTCTTTCAATACTCACCCATTAACAGTACAAGCCATTACATTGGTTATTGTTGCAGAGTCAAACTCCGCCCCCTCCCCTCTGACACGCCTACACTCTGAGTGTGTGGCTTGGTTTACAGGCTTTGAACCACTTGCGTCCTCACAGAGCTGTGGGTCGACCCTGGTCCATGAATTCAGAGGCGGAGCCTGAACTCAAGAGGCGGAGCCTGAATTCCGGACCTGATAATAAAGTGACGACGTTAGTGGACAAAGTGCAAATCAGCCCCTTTTTTTAGCCCGTTTCAGGCCACGTTTCCCCCCAATCCATCTGTTTCAGTCCGAAGTTTTAACACACCTTAGTTTATACATTCTCTTATTTTGAAAAACCAGCAGTGAACGTGATATGTTTGTGTCTTTTGGCTGTTTGTTGATTTTCATCACATTTCAATAAGGGAAAAAAAATAAGCAAAAATAACTCTGGTTCTTAAACTCCAGTGTTAATTTTGATTTAGTTTTAGTCGTAGTCTTGTGACTAAAATGGAACTTAATTGTCATCAATTTTTAGTCATCAGGACCATTTCATTTATAGTCTAATTTTTTAGTCCAAGAAATCTATTATATCTATATAGTTGACAAACATATAAAGCATAAAAGTGTATTTTATTTTGAAAAACCAGCAGTGAATGTGACATTTAGAGGTTTGTTCAGTGATATGTTTATGTCTGTTGGCTGCTTGTTGATTTTTATCACATTTATATAAGAGAAAAGTTAAGAGAAATCAACTCTGGATGCATCAGATGTTCTTAAACTCCAGTTTTTTGACTAAAATGCAACTTAGTCCTGATGATTAGATTTAATTTTAACCAAAACTATTTCATTTATTGTCGACTAGAGCAGTTACAGATATAGTCGACTAAAATTTAAGCTAAATAAAGCTTTAATTACTATTTATCAAACTGATATGGGTTTTATTAAGGTTTGTCCCGCCTTTCACGTAACAAAATAGATTTTATTGGATACTTTTTTCAAAAATAAACTGTGATTGGATATTTGTTTAGTTTTTATTAGTTGACGAAAAAATACATTTTGATTTAGTTTTCGTTCTTTATTTAATTTTTAAAAAATTAATCATAGTTTAGTTATTGTCACTTAAAAATATATACCGTATTCAATGATTGAAAACCATTAATCAACTAAATTAACATTGTTATAAAGCATTGGAAAGTCATGTAATGCTGTGAACGCAGTGTCAGCGCATGTTTTTGTTTTTTAATCCCAAAATTTAAAAATGAATTGTTAAAATTCCCTTAAAAATATATAAGAATGTAAATGTACAATATTATCGGCCATATTAGCCATTAAATGTATTATCTGTTTACAGAGGTATTGGTTTTCCACAGATATTGATAAACTCATATGTGCTGTTGTTTGAGAAAATGTAATAAAAATAAATATGGCACTTTGAATTATCAGTGTTGGTGGATTTAAAAATATTTAGTCAATGATTGAAAACCTTTAGTCGACTAAATGAACACTGTTACAGAGCTTTGGAAAGTCACACAATGCTGTGAATGCAGTGTCAGCGCATGCTTTTGTTATTTTTATCCAAAATTATTAAAAAACAAATAGCTAAAAATAATTTAAAATATATAAGAATGTAATGTACAATAATGTTTGACTTTATTGTGTGGGATTTTTATGTTTCTTAAAATTCAAACGTGTTATTTAACGTTTAATAGACTGTGATTAGGAATGGGCGATATTATTGGTCATATTATCCATAAAATGTAATATCTGTATACAACAGTATTGGTTTTTCCACAGATGTTGATGTATGGCACTTTTTCCATTGCTGAAGTTGAACAACTATCGGTATTGGTGGACGATATCGGATAAAAAGCTAATATCGAACATCCCTATTATGAGATTTTTTCTCTTACCTCAGTACAAGTTCTCGACTTCTCGTAGAATTATTTTATCCTACCAAAGGGAACTTGTAAGAAAACAATAGTGAATTCCCAAAAATCAATGGCTACTAAAAGATTATTTTCTTCTTCTTCTTCGTTCTGAGGCTTCTTGCACAAGGTCCAATGAGTCCAGAAGCTTCCAAACCCACAGCTTGTTTCCTGTTTCGTGCACTCAGAGGAGAGCAGTGGCAGAGTAAGTGTGAACATGTCAGAAAAATACTCTTGAGTAACAGCGTCTGTAAACAAATCAGTGTACGTATGTCATATCAAAGTCCATCGCTTCCTCACCCCGGGTTACACCCTCCCTTCAGATCTCAATCTGACATCTGACATGCACTTGTTTCATGTGTTTTTTCCCTTTTGGGTTTGATTTTCACCTTCAGAAATGACCGCGTAGGGACCTTTAGTCTTTAGTCCAGGTTTCACACACTGACTTCACCCCCGTCATCCCTTCGTGCACCAGTAGTTAAATCACCACCGGTGGGAGTTTCCCTGAAATCCAAAAGGTGTGTCAATGTACGAGCAGGTGGTGTGTGTGCACGTGATCGTCTGCGATGACGAGGAGTGATGTCACAAGATGGAGCAGTGGAACCTGTGGGAACCAGTGGAACGCTCTGCTCTCCACTTCATCTTCTTTTTCTTCTTCTGGTTTCTCTCTGGGACTTGTTGCCTGTAAATGTGGGAGCAGAAACGTCTGTGTTAAAATAAGCATTTAACGACTGATGTCTTTACTGCGATAAGTTGATTTACAAACGTTTGTACATTACTATTATAATGGTTAGTGTGGAGGGAAAATCAGACGAGGTTCGCTGGTAAAAGTGTTGTAGAGGGGTCCAGAAAATTTAGTGGGAGGTTGAAGCTGCTATCTGGAGTTTCTGAGAAACGTCTCGATGTCCCGCCCTAAACAGCTCCACTTCCTCCCACTGCCTCTGCCAATCTACCAGAAGCCACACCTCTACTTTTCTGCATGCGCATCGCGGAACATAACAAGGTCGCATCAGGTCGCATTAACATAGATCTATGGGTCAGGTAAGAGCCAAAATCATATTTACCTGTTTGCTGTCGTGACGCACGGCCTTGTTTCCGTGCACAGTTCTACATTCACTTTGATTGACAGACTCAAAAACAGAAAGTTGAAGCCTGAAGCATGAAGTAGAAAAGTAGTGACAAACACTTTGACACTGAAATGGACCCGCTGGAGGTCCAGGAAGCCAGGAGGTGGGGCATAGGGATGGGCTCTCCAGTGATTGCCTGGTGTGCACGTGTCTGTGGTGGCTCGCGAAATTTGTAAAGTATTTATGAAATATATAACGGTATCAGTGCAGTCCAAACAAATCCGACGTTGTACACCATTGAACCAAGCAGCAGCCATGTTGAAATTCTCAGGTCAGTCTGATCCTGATACGCAAAGAAATTTGAGGAACACACACACACGCACGCACACACACGCACACGCACAGACAGACAGACAGACAGACAAAGATTCCTTGCTTTTATTGAGGGATGACGAGCAGCTTCATGTGTTGCAACATGCTACGTCTGTAGGATGCACGCCGGCAAAATCGGGGCAGCAAAGTGGCTAAGACCTCGGAATCCTCCGGTGAAGACGGGAGCATTCGAGCAAATCGCCTGTATTAAATAGACGGTGCGGCTGATGTTTGTGTTTCTCGGTTACACAGATTAAACAGAGAGTCAAGACAACCCGTGCACACCTGGAAGTCCCTTTATTCTCCAAGTGTGGAATAATTATTACAACGGTACTGATTAAAAAAAGGAGAAAACAACAGAAAAGCCCCTACACTAAACAGCGCTGGTGAGAACCCTGATTACATAGCAAAATATTTATGACACCTGTCCACAGAAGGCTTTTAAAAGTTGAGGATTTAGAATGGATGGATGTGTTCTCTGGGGAAAATAAATCATTTTTAATATTATATTTTTCAAGAATCCTGTTCTGACCACCAGAGGGCACTGTTAGCATAAGAATCATCTTCAAATAGTTCAACATGAACAAAAAGCTTAAGAAAAGCCATGTGTAGAATGTGAGATTTTCAAAGCCTGACATTCATCAGAGGGAATGTTTCAGTTTGAGTCAGAGCTACATAACTTCATGTTGCCTTTTTGATCTCTTCAACGAGACTTGAAAACAGGAAGTGATCACATGGACGCCACCGAATTCTTCTGAAATGACATGCGTGAACTGTCGGGACAGGAAATAGCTCAAGAATTTTTATGGCCTTTTCCACTTGGCTCCACACAGCAGTACTATAGCGTATTACAGTGTACTAGGTAACAGAGGTCAGTGGTGTGAAGGAGCTGTGCTACAATAGAATAGATTTACTATTAAATGCTCCTTTGACTCATCTATTCATTATTTTCCATTTGGTTTTTTTTGTTTTGTTTTTTATTTAATCCATGAGTTTAGCATTATTGTTGTTATTCATCACTTTTGATTATATATTTTAAGAATGAAGTAATTATCATCTTCAGCAGCTTTAACTCTAGTTCTTCATATTTACTATAGGTTTCACTTTGATCTCATAGCTTAGATTGATTTTTAAAACACTTCCCTATGAAACAATTCACCATAACTTGCTGTGGTAAGGATGTAATAAGGGATAAGTATCAGAATTAAGGGTGTACAAAAAAATTGATTCAGCGATACAGTATATTGTGATATTTCACCTCGCGATTATCGTATCGATGCAAAAAAATATCCTGTTTTTTAAAGAAAAAAAAAACATTTAACTGCATAACACGTAAACCTCACTCCTCAATGCATCTTTGTTTTTGTTAGATGATTTCACTTTATTTTCATACAACATACTGGGTTCTTTTATAGATGTATGTGGTTACTTTTTTTCTTTTTTTTTTTTAATTTAAGAACTTAGAATCTGCTTGTTTTTGGAAAAATGTAATTTGACAGTTTGATAAACACCATTTGTTTTTTTTTATATTGGCGCTTGAATAACAGTTAGTTACCAGTTACTTGTTTTCGCAAGTTTAAAAAAAAAAAATTGTATTTCACACCATTGTATACTTGTAAAGATGACATTTTTAATTATTGAAATTGCAATGTATATCGTATTGTGACATGAAAATTGTGAATTGAATGGTATCGTCAGATTCATGGCAATAAATACCCCTAATCAGAATACTTTCCATTTTTACAGAAAATATGCCTTTTTCAACCCAACTGAGCCTCTTTAGTCCTGTTTGTTTACTTTATGTCCTGTGTGTTGTCTGATACATGGAGAAAATGCCTGAACTTACCGTAAATATACAGTAAATGAAACTAGTTTTTTTTACATGTTTACACAGTTGTGATTATCTTACCTGATGACGCGGACCAACTCGTGAAAGGCTTTGTCCACATTCATTGGTGGATCCTTGGCACTGGTTTCTATATAAGTGATCTGTAAAACACAATTAACTAATTCAGTTTATCCATAGTACCCTTAACAGTAGACGTGCACCAATCAGGGTTTTTAGGGTCCACACCATGACCAATCACATGATGGATAATCTATCACGCTTTTAATCAACTACTGCAGACATTATAACCAAATATTAAACCACTACAGCAGGCATGGGACATTGACAGCCCAAGTGTCACATGCAGCCCTTTGTCTAATTTGTGCGGCCCCCAAAAGTAAATGCACAAGATGACAAAAATAACAGGAAATTATACAACACAACGACATCACACTAAATGAGGAAAAAATACAAAATTATATCAAGAAGCACATAACACAAAAATACACATTACTGGAAAAATAACAGGAAAAACAGACAAGATCACTACAAAAATACACTAAATACAGAACAAAAAAATACACAAAATGGAAAATCACAAGAAAAACTCACAAATTGACTGCAAAAATTCACAAAAATAACAGTTATTACCCAGGGACTACATTTGGAAATTACAAGCATTTTTGCTATAACCTGGTACAATGCATCTTTCCTTTTGTTCAGTGTTAAATTGCGCACTGTCCCTGTCCCCACACTACTAAATGATGAAAATATACTAAATGATACCAAGAACACATAAATGCAAAAAAATGACAGGAAAAACACATAAAATTACCACAAAAATTCAGAACACAAAAACAACCCACTAAATGATGAAAATACACTAAATAATACAAAGAAACACAACAAAATGATTGGAAAAACCCACAAAATAACTACAAAAATTCACAAAAAAACCTGAAAATTAAACAACCCGACAACAACACACTGAATGAGGAAAATATACTTAATGATACTAAGAAACACAACACAAAAAAACACAAATTAACAGGAAAAACACACACGATAACTACAAAAAATGCATAAATTGTGACATTTATAGGCTGTGAGTCTGTGGGAGAGCTTGTGAGTGCTGGTGACAAGAGGAAGTTGATGTGTGTGTGTGTGCGCGTGTGTGTGGTGTTTCTGGGTTCACCTGCGGTGGCGTTGGGGGGAGGGCATTGTATGCTCAGTTGGAACTAGTTTAAGTCTGTGGTTTGTGTACCGTGCAAAATATTACGACACCTGGTAAAATAAAAAAATATGCTGCGTCTCTGTCCCTGATCAACAGGAGACACACAAAGAAACTAACGCTTATGAATGCACCGTGTTCATCCCTCCACAATAAATCTAAACATTTAGTGCTGATTATTTTAAAAACAGATCTTAAAACAGATCTTTCCACCCTTTGCGTTACTTACATTATGTTTAGCAGCCATCTCTTGGCCCTGCTCAGATGTGATTTTTCTCAAATGGACCAAATCAACTTTGTTTGCTACCAGCACCATGGGGAAGGCGTCCCTGTAAACACACACACACACATACATGTGTCAAAGCATAGTGTACGTATCAATACATGGCTAATATCCACAATATCATAAACAAACAGAGCTTCATTAAACATATCCTCCACTGTTTTTACAAGTTTGGCCTAAAATCCTTGAAATGAAGAAGATCTAAACCTAACAAAACACATTATTATTATTATTATTATTATTATTATTATTATTATTATTATTATGCTTTCTCTGTTTAGGGAAATCAGTTTCAAACTGGCAGTTTTTTTCCCCCTCACCCCTCCTGTTGTTGATCCCTTTTTCACCTAAATATGTGGGCGCCGCAAATGGCTGCTCCGGTGTGTTGATGTGTCTTCTTTCACTGCAACTACCAAGTCAAATTCCTCGTATTGTTCTAAACTGTACCTGGTCAATAAAGCTCTTCTGATTCTGATGCTGATATTCATATTATTAACTTTTAAAAAGGGGACTGCTTTACAGTTTTAGAGCCTGTGTTCCTCCAACTTGAAATCAAGTGATTGATGATGTCACACGGCCTCACTGCCTGTAAACATCCCCTTATTTTCTATTGGAGTGAAGCATTCAGCCTGATTTTTAGATCATTTAACAGATTTTCAGATCATTTAACAGATTTTTAGATCATTTAGCAGCTTTTTCAGTCAAAATGAGAACTTGTGCTGCCTTTAGTTGCTCTAAATAATCAGGAAAAGTTAAAGATGTCGATGTAAACATCTGTTGTTTATCAAAAAAGAATAATAACAGCTGTGATCCAAAGAAATCTGTGACCGCAGGGGATTCCAACTCTGCTGTTTCGTAGTAGACAATGAAGCAGAGAAGAAGAGCTCTCCCTTAAATAGTGCACTGAAATGCTTTTGTGGCTGAGGATAGAAGTCCTTTTAGGTGGGAGTAACTTCAACAGTCCATGATTTACTCGATAACTTCAGCCACAAAAGCGTGTCAGCACACTGTTTAAGGGAATGTAAAGGTCCCTTTAGAGAGCTTCTCTTCTCTGCTTCACTGTCTACTACAAAACAGCAGAGGTGGAACTGTCGCCCCATGCAGGTGCAGATATTTTTCAAGTCACAACTTTTATTCTCTTTTGGTAAACAAAAAAGTTTTACATCGGCATCTTTAACTTTTCCTGATTATGTGATTAAGTACGTGATGGCACTACAGAGGGCACTTTAGAGAGAGAACGAAAAATTAACAAATAAAAGCATGAAAAATATGGGGTTTATAATGTTTACTTTTAGCGAAAAATTATAATCATAATAATGATGATGGAAATGATTTTGATTAGAACATGAACTGAAAATACAAGGGTCAGTCTTGGTTCCACACCAGGGGGGAGATGACGGGAAAGGATTAAAAACTGGAAATAAATCTATTTAGAAGACACTAAATACTGTTTCATTTCACTAATTTACAAAGTTACATTCTTCAAAATGTCTATTAATACGCTGTAATTCCACCATTATTCTCTATAGTTGAGCTGAGAAAAATAATGTGTTTTGTCAGGCGTAGATCTTCTAATAAATTTCAAAGATTTTAGGCCAAACTTGTGAAAAATAGTGGAAGATCCCTTTAAGAACATGAACCTTGGTCGTTTTAAAGCGGAGCAGCCCACCTGTCTTTGACCCGTAGGATGAGTTGATGGAATCGGTCGACGTGTTCAAAGCTGGCTTTGTCCGTCACTGAGAAGACGATGAGGAATCCGTCTCCCGTCCTCATGTACTGCTCCCTCATAGCGCTGAACTCCTCCTGACCGGCTGTGTCCAGCACTGACAACAACAAACAAACAAAGACGGAGAGACACGGGATCAGGTTACACTAGTGCTAGAGAATAGCATGTTTATCACTTCCCCAGGTGCTCACCATCCAGTATGGCCCACTGTCCGTCTATCTCGGTGTGTTTCAGGTAAGAATCCTCGATAGTGGGGTCATAGTCGGGCACGAAGATCTTCTGGAAAAACTGTATGGTGAGGGCGCTCTTCCCCACGCCGCCGTCCCCCACCACCACCAGCTTGTAGGTTGGCAGGTTGTCGCTGGGCACGGCGCTGGTTGCCATGGCGACCTCAGCAGGGAGGTGAAAGTGTGGTTTGTGGTCGACTGAGGAGAGAAAATGAATGTTTTTTAAAAAGGCTGTGAAGACACAGACGTGTCACTTTCTGATCTGTTTACTGTTCTCAACATTGGGGTCGTGAGACACTGAGAGGGGGTTGCCAGATGCCTTTTAAGAATATTTTTTTTAAACAATTTGAGCCAATTTTTGCTTTTTTTTTTTAAAAAAAAATCTGCAACTACACCATATCTTGCCATATCTTAACCTGTTTTATCACTTCTTCTTGGCATATTTTTGCTCCTTTTAATGCATTTTTGCTACATTACTTCCATTTCTGCCACTTCTCCAACACATTTAAATGCATTTTCTACACATTCTTTCCTTTTTCAAGACATTTTCTGCACTTATAAACCTGTCCACCACTTGTCCCACCTAATGTCACATATGTTGATCCATTATTGTCACTTTTAACCCATAATTCCTGTTTATTTTTGCAAATTTAAACACATTCACAATTTGTCATGCCCATTATTTGCCAGTTTAAACTAATTGTTCCAATACTGACATTTTGAACCCTTTTTACCACTTTTTCTGTGGTTTTTGAAATCCCATTTCACCACCAAAATAAACTTCCTGGATAACAGTGGATATTATTCAGATAAATAAATAAATGTGGTTATCACAGATTCATGTACAGTGGGGGAGGGGACCCTGGTCTCTGGCACCTTTATTTTGGGGGTCATGGGCTGAAAAGGTGGAGAACCCCTGGTTTATACAGTAGCACCTATTGCCTTTGTTTAGGGCTTAACTGTTGCTGCGTTTGAAAAATGAATGTCACAGATGATCGATAATAGTGGATAACAAACAAAAGAAGACTCATTGTTAAAGCCAGAACCATTAAGACTAGCTTATTAATACAGTCTGGGACCAAAGCACAATAACAGGGAGCTGAGATGGTGGTAGTTTATTGGAACAATGAATGATTAGAAAAACAATGCCTCGTCTAATGAGACTCTCCTTCACTCTTTATAATCACATTCCAGGGTGAACATTGAAAGGAACGGCTGAGTGTTAACGATTCCAGCTGCTGCAGGAGCAAACACGTCATTTTCTCTGAATATATCTGAAATGTGTGCGGTTGCAGCTGCTTCGGCCTCTATTACATAGTTATACCGCTGTTATTTTCGGACAGCGACTTTAATTTCAGTCTTAATTGTAGTCTTTGGACAAAAAAAGTCTATATTCATCAGAAATCCCTTTAGTTTCAGTGGAATACATTCAAAATATTTTAGTCAATCTATGTTTGCCTACTTGCTTTAAATCATGGGCGTCAAACTCGTTTTAGTTCAGGGGCCACATATTATAGGCAGGAAAACCAGACGTTTCAACGATATGCCCTACTTTGCACTTTCACCTTTAAATGATATGAAAACCAACAATATCCAAGCAATAAGTGACAGATACCAGTCCCTGCAGGATCACCACCTTAATTTACTTGATTTTGTGATCAATTTGTATTTAATTTACGGAAATGTAGTGGATTAATTTTAGGAAAATTGCAGGATTTAGGGGGAAACAATTTGCTTTTAAAAATGATTGCCATCATGTGATATGAACATGAGAAAACTGTGAGCACTGGCTAATATAATATTTTTAAGGAACTATCTATAACCAAATTAGTCATACTTCACACATTTATTCTTCATGTTTTTTCACTTTCTCCTGCAGGCCAAATTTGATGCTCTAAAGGGCCGGAATTGGATCCCGGGTCTTGAGTTTGACACACGTGGGCATAATAATCGGTTCTCATTTTGACTGAAAAAGCTGCCAAAATATCTAAAAAGCTGTTAAATGATCTAAAAATCAGGCTGAATGTTTCATTCCAATAGAAAACAATGGGATGTTTACAGTCAGCGGGGCCGTGTGACATCATCAATCATGTGATTTCAAGATGGCGGAACGCAGGCTCTAAAACTGCTAAGTAGTCCCATTTCTTTCTAAAAGGCAATTAAATGAATATGGTCCATAATAATGTTTTGTTAGGCATGGGTCTTCTTATTAGAGCTGCAGCTAACAATTATTTTCATAATCGATTACCTGTAATCGGTCAATAAATTAATCGATTAATGAGATTTTTTTTTTAAACAGTTTATCCATAAAGCACATTTAAACCTTGCTTAAACTGATTCAACTGAAAGAAAAGCGTCTCACACACAAACCAACACGCGCGCACGCAAGTCACACACAAACACTGGCGCGTGCACACTCGTGCGCGCACATAAACTAATAGTTGTGCTCGGGATGGCCGATTTTGCCTAAAAAAAATTCTCCGATTTTTTTAAAAGAAAAATTCGAGTTTCGATTTTTTTTAATGCACTTAAAAATGACTGCAGACATCAGATATATTGTCAAAAGTCCAACTTTATTGCTGTGATTGTCCTCAAGGGTTAAAATGCATAGAAAAATCCCAAAATAAAAAGTAAATGAGGCTCTGTCATTCAACTATTTCAAGCTTTAAGCAGGTTTAAGCAAAAGTGCAACAGCAACTTCACAGTAGCTTCAATTTTCTGATTAAAAAATCAGATTACTACATATTTTAAAACATTACAATTAAAATATAACAAACTCTTCCATTAGCATCTCAGCAGTGTGAATAAAAAATTAAACATGCCTGTGGCACACATATAGCTTACTCAAAGGGTAAACAAATGTAAACACAGAGGGGGCGGGCTCACTTTGGAACGCGAAAAACTCCAAAAAAACTGTGGTGGGAAAATTTATTTTTCGAGGTGCACACACGAATAACTCGTGGCGCGCGCGAACACACAAAACTCTGCAGATGAATCGAACGGCTCTGAATCCCACGACGCAACAAATCGATAATGAAATTTGTTGCCAAAGCTTTTAATTGTCGATTTTATCGATTTGTTGTTGCAGCCTTTTCTACTAATAAGCACATTTTAAAGATTTTAAGCCAAACTTGTAAAAACAGTGGCGGATCCCTTTAAATAATGATATTTGGTAACCTTCTTTCTAAAGTATTTCATGTAACGCACCACTGAAATAATGAAAGTTGGAAATGTATGCATTGATTATAATAGTTTAATGAAAGAATGACGATGCATTGATTATTTCTTCTCTATCTTAAAGTTGGAAACACAACTGTGTTATTATGTGTTCATAAATTACCTTTAAAACCAACAAATCCACAATATGTCCCTTCAAAAGGCCAGATACAGGCTCTCAAAGGAATCTGATTTAAAAAAAAATTTATTTTTTTTAAAGGCTTGTAATCGATGGTTTTCTAAGAAATCTCTCCCAGACCCTGATGACTGTAATGTAATTCTAAGCACTAACCATTCCTGGATCAAATAATACAGTTGTTTTCTTGTGCATCGTTTCCTGGAAAGATAAACCAAGACGTGTCACTCCACCAGGGGGCGGGCAACAGTTTGACAGTCTGTGAATTAATAAAAAGGCTTTTCTGTGGCTGGAAAACTAAAAAAAAAAAAAAAAAAAAAACGACTTCTTTTATAAGGCAGCTACAGGAAATGAATCAGCATTTGTCACTGAGGTCGGTCTTATCGTTACAAAGAGTTGGACTTCCCATTGCTAAGTAGCATTTTTGCAGCGTGTCATGTTTCATATGGCAGAGAAAAGAAAAGCAAGATTAGGCAATGATAAATCTGTTAAATAAGTCATATCTGTGGTTTTCATGCATAATGAAATGTTTACTTGCATCACATACAACAACATCACTCACTACGTTAAAAAGAAAAAAACTAGCCCAACCATTTCACTACGAGCCGTCATCACAGGGGAACTGAATGTCCTGTGCTCTCTCCAATATAACTCATTACTTTATAGACGTGGATTACATGAAAACGGTCATGGGTTCGGTGATGAAGGAAAGCAATGCTAATAGCTACTAGCGTGGTACAAACTCCTCTAAGATGCTGCACAGGGACGGACTAACGAAGAAAACCATTGTTTTACTTTTTAAACGAGACCTTCATGCTTGCGTGCAAACATCGAGTGTTTTTGTGATTCCTCTTATGGGATCTAACAATATTTCCCATGCAGTCTCCGTGTGTTTATGGATAATGGTTCACACCACAACTGGCAGAGAACGAAGCTACAACACAAAAAAAGGCACAAGACATGGCAGTGAAGCTAGTGAGAAAAGGAGGAGAAATGAAAAACAGCAGAGGCAGTGAGGCAGGGGCATGTGAGGATAAACCTCAGAAGAGCTACAACACATGATTCAGCTCCTCTACAGCCTGACACGCTTATTTAGGGAATATTTACCAAATGTACTCTTTTACTATTAGCCATGACAGGATTTGTCAATTAAACCGAATAAACCGATTAAGTAGGGGTGGAAGGATACACTCAACAAACGATTCAAAACGATAAAAAAAATAATAATAATTAAAAAAACTCAAATCATAAATTGGGATGTAATGATGCACTTTACTCTACATTTGAATACATAAAAATCATAGGTTGGAGAAAAAAAAACAGATTAGTCAAAATACAGATTCTTATTCTTTTATTTGAATTGTGAAGAATTTTATTTTTGACCTTCTTACAAAACGTTTAAACTCATAAACCAAAAGTGAAAAAAGTTCAGGCTTAAAGACATTGGCTTCATTGGGGTCGAACGCTTTCGGGCGGGGTCTTCTTTTATTGGGACCCCATTTGCGCACGCCACATGCCTTTAAGAAAATAAGTATTTTTTTTGAAGAATTTTAGCCAATTTTTGCTTATTTTTACTCTTTCTGCAATTACACCACATTTTCACTATTTTAACCTATTTTCATCACTTTTTTTGCAATTTTTGCTCCTTTTAATTCATTTTTGCTACATTATTCCCGTTTCTGCCGCTTCTCCATCACATTTAAATGCCTTTTCTGCACGTTTCCACTTTCAAGACATTATCAGCACTTATAAACCCTTTCCACCACTTTTTGACCCAATGTCACATATGTTGAACCATTATTGCCACTTTAAACCTCTTCACCATATTTCCGGCTTATTCTTGCAAATTTAACCACATTCATGATTTGTCATCAGATAAGAATCAGAATCAGAAGTACTTTATTTATCCCAGGGGAAAATTACTTGTGTTACAGCCCCTCAGAAAAACATTTTTTTTTAAAAAAACACTAAACAGAGACAGAAAGAAAGAGAAATAGAAACGTACATAATGAAGTAAAAGACTGTTATTTAAATAAGGATTAAATACAAGTGCACACATTAGAGTAGTAAAAAATTAAATACAATAAAATAAGATTAATAATACAAATATAATACAGATACATACAACAATCCAAGCTGTGAGGTTACAGAGCTGAATTCTACAGTCATTGTCATTATCATGCCCATTATTTGCCCATTTAAACAAATTCTTCCTACTTTTTAAATGGCCTTCCCCCCATTTCTGCCACTTTTAAGCCAATATTAACATTTTCAACCCTTTTTACCACTTTGTTAGTTTTTTCCCACTCTAATTTGAAACTTTTAACCAATTTATATGATTTTTAAAATCCCATTTCACCACCTTTTCCACCATTTTTGGTGACTATTAACACATTTTATTTCTGATTAAAACAAGGATTTACATCTTTAAGGTGACTATATACTATGGCCCAAATAATAATACTAAACTCCTGGATAGCAGTGGATATCATTCAGATCAATAACTAAATGTGGTTGTCATAGTTTCATAGAACAATGGACCTTCTTTATTATATTATCTTAGTTAACAACACACACTACTACTTGTATGGGCTCAACAATGCAGACTAAAGAGCTGCATTTCTCTTTAGCAACACCTAAACAGCCACCACCCACCCACCCATTCCTTCCACCATCCACCACCAACCAGCTGCTGTCAGCTGGCTCCACTCCAGTTATTCCTGCACAACACAATGGGAGGAAGGAAGGAAGATGTTTCTTTTCACTCCAAAGCTATAGCCAGGTTGACGAAAGAATGTTGGAGCCCAATCACTGACAAATGGGGGTGAAAAACATCTCCCCAATAGTAGTAACTCAGTTATCTGGTGTTCTGCACCATCATAGAGACATTTAAGAACCACACCAGACTTTAAGGGTTTAAGATGTTTGGAAATATGCATGAGTCATGTGAGTGAGGGTGACCTACTGTGCACCTGAAGCTGAGTCAGGTCACAACCTTGGAGGGTGTGTCAGGATTTCCCTCTGCACGTCTGTCTGTCTGGTGGGACCAACAAAAGTGACATAAATAATGAGTTATAATGCTTATTTTTATACTACAAAGCTGGATAAATATATCCAGGATATCTCTGTTAGCTTCACTTAACCAGTCATTTTTCGTCACAGAACAGCTGCACTACGAAGCTGGATATCAACATGTTCACTTAACCCAGAGTTGAATCAGTGTGCGCTCACATAAAACGGGCAGAGTTTGGAGCGTCTGACCTATCACAAACATGGACATTGGAGATGGTCGTTCCATATAATTTTTAACAAAATTTAACATGTTACGTGCTTCAGTCTCAAAAAATTCTGAAAATTTTACCAATTGTTCCTTGGTAATCTTATAGTCACAATGTACATTTTTAGTGTTGGGGGTGCCAGCATACCAGCTCCTCAAAAATTAAAAAAAAAGTGAGGGCGTGTTTGGGTCTGGAACATGTTTGGGTCTTCAGTAAACAACTTAGCATATGCCTCAGCTCCCTGTAATGTGATCAGCTTAGAGCTATGAACATATACTGTTTACATCACTAATGATTAGTCACATGTATGCATTGAACCTTGGGTGACACGCTCTGGAGTTCTGAAAAAACACTTTTTTTTTTTTTTTTTTACAATTTTATTTGGCCCATAACTACATGTGGAAATGTAAGAAAAATTTGATCTGTTTTAATTTATAGTATAAAGATTACTCTTTCTTTTGATATAAAACCATTTTTCTTAATGTGATTTTCTCATTTTTATTTTGAATTCCCCCAGAGTTACAAGATTTGTCAATTTCAACTCCTTCTGCACATCATTCCATGTAGACGGGACAGAAAATGTAAAGGTCAGTTCAGTACTGACTCTTGGAACCTGTCTTAAGACTTTATTGAGTAAAAAAATAACAAGATTCATATCGTACATTTCTATTTTGAGGTATTTCAAATATTGAGGTATGAGTTTTGGTCCATATCGCACAGCCCTAGTTGAAACCCTAGTTAACGACCAAGTATAGAAGACTGACATTATCAACCCAGCTCTACTACATATAGTTATTAAAGATGATTTCCCCCCATTGTGTGTTAGTGAATGATCTCATCTGTGATTTTGTACATGAATATTCTCTGTTCTCACTAGGAGTGTGACGATATCTCGATACGGCAATGTATCGCGTTATTTTTCCGCACAAAGTATCGATTTTTTTTCCTGCTTTTTCATTAAAATGTGCAGGTACGTCTTCACAGAAATGTTGTCACTGTTTGTTGAAGGAACCAATATATTGTTTACTGCAATATTGCACTATAATGGTGTCACTGGTGGGAAAGACCCTATTTTTTGTTTACATAAAGCACTATTGGAGATACTTATTCATTTACATTGCTATGCTGACACTTATTTACAGATATGTTGCACTAAATTAGTGTCACTGTTCATAGGACACTTTTTCAATTTATTGTCTTTCAGAGATGTAAAATAAAAATTGTATTTTTTCACTCAATCCTTTTTTTTCTTATGTCAAATTATTGTAGATTGATTTCTGACCAATATATAGATAATCACAGTATCGTCATATCGTGAGATAATCATTATAGTGAGCTTTGTATTGCGTATCGTATCGTGAGGTACCCAGAGGTTCCCACCCCTAGTTCTCACCACAATAGTAAGTAATACATTGCTTATGAAAGTAAACGGTTGGTTCTGTTGTAGATGTGTTGTTACGCACCGAGCCGAGGCCCATAGTAGTAATATTTTGAGAATAAAGTCAAAATATTATGAGAATAAAATTAAAATACAAACAGGATGTTGTCTGTGTTGCGATCATTCCTGCGTTATGGAGCACTGAGTGAGATTATATTTGTCTTTAGGTTTCACACATGGTGAAATACTGAGACTTTTGCAGACGTTTGTGTTTGTTCCAACAACAGAACCAGACTGATTTAGAGCAAATAGAATCTTTTATTGTGGAGGAGGAAGTGGATGGAAGTGGTCGATCGCTTAGTTTTATTAACTTCAATAGGAAATTCTGGGCGCCATAGCTTTATGAACTTTTTACAGATATTAATTTATTCCCATTATGACTGTCTCTATTATCGAAATATAACCACTTTAATCATTAAATATTACGACCATATTATCATAAATTTATGACTTTATTTTGAAAATATAACAACTTTAATCTTGAAATATTACGACTTTATTATAATAAAATTACGACTTTTTTTTTTTTTTTTTAAATATAATGACTTTAATCTCTAATTATTACGACTTTAATAAAATTATGACTTATTTTCAAAATAAAATGAATTTAATCTCTAAATATTACGAATTTAATCTAATAAAAATACAACTTCTTTCCAAAATATAATGACTTTAATCTCTAAATATTACGACTTTAATCTAATGAAATTATGACTTTATTATCATAAAATTTCAACACAATTCTAAAAATAACGACTTTAATCTTGAAAATATTACAACTTTAATCTAATAAAATTATGACTTCATTATCATAAAATTTCAACTTTATTCTCAAAATATAACGACTTTAATACAATTAGGAGTTTATTCGCATAAAATTACGACTCTAATCTCGTAGTGTTCAGATTTATTTTTATTTTAATGTGTCCCTACACCATCGTAATTATCGACCCAGCTCTCCTACATATAGTTATCAAATATGATTTCCTTCCCTCATTGTGTGTGTGTTTGTGTGTCTGAATGATCTCATCTGTGATTTTGTACACGATTAATCTCTGTTCTCACCACAGCAGCAGTAATACACTGCTTATAAAACGTAAACGGTTTTTTTTTAATTTAATTTATTATTATTATTGTATATGTTACACACCGAATCGAATCGAACCGAGGCCCGTGTGTGAGAGAGCGAAAAACAGATCGTTACCGCCCCTTGAACACCACACAGAGCTTCTTTCATCCATCTCTTCAAGTTGGCACCAAAAACAACGGAAACGCTACAAAGCAGATAGCATCGCCCCGATGCTAAAGCAGCACTAGCTTAAACACACAACTGTCCACTTCACTGCCATTAGTTACAAGTCATTTCTCGTCTGTTGGCTGCTGTCGGTCCTTCGGAACACTTCGGCTTTTTACGTAAATAGCAGCTTTTTTTTTTAAAGACAGAATCATAAACCGTTGGTTTTTCTGAGTTGTTTTTTTTTTTTTACTCACTGAAATGAGACGAAAACACGTCCTCAGTCCCTCCGATGTCCCCCGGTCCTCCTCTACAACCACCGCCGCCCTTCCTCCTCCTCAGACCGGACTGTTTCTGCCCACATCTGCCGAACAATACGGAGAACCAGCTAATCTTTGTATTGCAACAGCTGATGCTATTAATAGAAAAACCCAAAAGGGGGGACGAATTCAATTTTTTTCAAATACAAACACAGCCTGAATACTGTTTTTTTCCCACATTTCTATTTATATATTTACAAATACACATAATATATGACAATTTAATTTTCAATCATACGTTATAAGCTGAATATTATATCCAGATTTAGTGAACACATTTATGACTCCCCCTTTTTCGGATTTAATGGACTCTTCCAGTGTGGCTGACTACTTTAAAGAAGTCATCTTGTCAAATTAGCCAATCTCTATTAAGACACAGACAAGTAGATTAATTAGTATTAGAGGGAGGAAGGGAGAGGTTCAGCTGTTTTTAGGACAGAGTCTGCAGATATATATTAATTACTCATATATTACACTCTCGGATGGATGGATAGTAGAGGTGGGACAATGTACGATATACTGGGCTCACAATATTTTATAAAGGAAGGAAAAAATACAAAATGCGGTTTGAAAAATAACTATACTCATATAATGGGTATGACCTTTTTACAGAAGCAGATTAGGGCTAATTTTGATGGATAAAATAATTTTGGGCAAATAAAGATTAAAGTTGGAATGTTGAGATTAAAGTTGGAATTTCAAGCACAAAGTTGAATTATAATGTTGAGATTAAAGTGGAAATTTTGCAAATAAACTCAAAATACAATATCGTGATAAAAGTCGTGGGTTTGTTAATAAAGTCAAATCTATGAAAGCGGAATAGGGCCACTGCATTAATGAGGATGTTGACAAGTGAATATCACATCGGACATCATTTACAGTAAAAAAAAAAAAAAAAAGACAATAAAAAACTTTATATATATCTACATATATAGTAATGTATAATTATACATTACTATTGCATTAATTCATAATTAAGATATATATTTAGAGCACAATATTTCCTGTTAGTTATTGAAGTTTCCATTGTTCACACTTGGGTTTTTGTGCTTAATGGAAGTAGAAGAGTTATGCTTTTCTGGTGTTATAGGATTTACCAAGTTTTAGCATAAAAAAAAAAAAAAAGAAAATTAGTAATTAATTGCATTTATTGAATTTAATGAGTGGTCACTTGACTCACATTTTCAGTAAGTTCCACAGTATTCACACGATTGTCCCTCACGTATTACAGTCATTCAGTGTTATTTGGATCATCAAACGCTTGTGACGTGTGTGTGTGTGTGTGTGTGTGTCAGCTGAGATGCACACATGGATAATGTAATGTAATGCATATCTGTATAGCTTCTTTTTTCAAACACAAATACACACACGTACATTTGAAATGCTTCATCACACACAGACTGAGGTGTGTAGTTTACTCTACAACAGTCTTGTATTTGTGTCCTTTCACATTATATAATTGTAACTACCCTGTTGTGTTAGGAGTATTTATCTAATCAAGTACAAATGCAGTGTGTAAACGCTCAGTAGAATAAATAAAAAAGAGCAGTATTGGACTCTTTCTCATGAAACACTTTGGATACACACTCACAAAGACTCTCACTTGCATTGCCTCTTTTCTGTTTCCATGGAGACGGTAGTAACCTCATCACAACATTTACAGTCACACACACACACACACACACACACACACACACGCACACACACACACATACAGGCCTACACGGCTGCATACAACCTAAATACAAGAAAAAAATGGACCTGTAATTCAACTGTAATTCAAATAAGTTGGAAGAAATATGAAATTCAATAGCAATACATCAAAAAACAACAAGAACACACAAAATAATGGCAAAGAAAAACCAAACAACCACTTTAATACACAAAATTACCAAAAAACAATGCATAAAACAACCATTTAAACACACAAAATGACTACAAAAACACACAAAGCCAGAACACATACACAAAATGACTCCATAGACACAAAATATTGATAAATTTAAAAACTGTCAGAAAAATATGCAAAGCAACCACTTCAAATACACAAAGTGACAAAAAATATACGCAAAACAACAATTTAAACACACAAAATGATTATGAAAAACACACAAAGCCATAACACATACACAAAATGACCCAAAGACACGTAAAATATCAATAAAATTGCACAAACTGACGGCAAAAATACAGACAATGATTCCAATAACGTACAAATTGACAACAAAAATTCATAAAAATGACAAAAAATACACAAAATTACTAAGAACACGGAAAATAATAACAAAAACACCCATGAAAACGGGGAAAACAGTAATAAATAATAATAAAATTAACAAAATACGAAAAATACACAATTTTCTTTGTTTTGAGGTTGGTGAAATAATAATTTCACATCCATAAAACAGATCAGAATGCTGTAGAATAAATTATTCTTTAGATTTTTCCATTATTTCAATTAATTAATCACGAAAAATGCTCTCTTAAGAAGAATCTTTGGAGTGTCGCAAACCTGCCGTAAAACGTTTTCACGTCAGTTGCAGCAGCTTTACGGCTACTGTCTGTCTGTCATGTAACCGGTGCTGGAGGTGTTTGTCCTTGTTAGCATGTGCACAACAGGTAAGTTTACAGCTTTATAGAGTAAAAGATTATAATTATAATTATCAGTGGCTATGTGAGAGCTAATTCTGCATTTCCAGAATGTTTTTTTGTCTCTGTGGCGCACTTTAGTTGCGTTTTACAGTAAGAGGAAACATTGCAGCGGCTTTTTACATTCATGCATCGAGTTTTCATTGTTTTTAACTCAACATTATATTACTGTAATTGTCTGATCTTAGTGTCACATTATTAACATTCATATCAGCATTTAGAATAATAACCAGCTCTGAGCATTAATACAGGAAACAACAAAGGGTTTTTGTGTTTTTAAGAGTCATTTTCCATTTTTCTCTCAATTTGTTTGTATTTGTTTTGTGTTTTTGATTATTTTTTAATCATCGTTTGTTTTGTATATTTAAATTATTTTGTACGTGTTTCATCTTTTGTTGTAGTCAGTTTGTTTTAGTTTACATTTTCTGTTTTTGGAGCCATTTTGTCTATTTTTTGTTGTTGTATTATGTACTGTAGTTTTGTGTATTTTGCGAGCAAGTTTGTGCATTTTTTGTGTTTATGGAATCATTTGTTTCAAATATTTTGTTGTAATATGTATTTTTGAAACCATTTTGTGTATTTTTACTATTGTTTTGTGTATTTTTCTGCCATTTTGGGTATTTTACAAGCAAGTTTGTGCATGTATTGTACTTTTGGAGTCATTTTTTGTATATTTTGTTGTCATAATGTGTGTTTTTGTTGTTATTTTGTGTATTTTTGCTGTCATTTTGTGTACTTTTAGAGCAAGTTTGTGCATTTTTGTTGTCATATTGTGCTTTTGGAATTGTATTTTGTATATTTGTCGTCATAATGTGTGTTTTTGAAGTCGTTTTGTGCATTGGTATTGTCAGTTTGTGTATTTTTCTGTAATTTTGTGTGTTTTTGAAGTGATATTGTACATTTTCGTTGGAGGCCACACAAAATTAGACAGGGCTGTATGGGGTCCCAGGGCCGCCAGTTGTCTATGCTGTTCTATAGTCACTTTAACTGGAATACAGTTATATTGAGTTCAAGTCTTTGGATCCAGGACTTTGATTTAAGGGAAACATTAGACAATGTATTTTTTTGTTGAGCTGTAAACAAATTACTAACAAAGTTTTATTCTTCTCCTGTTGAAGCTTTCTGCTGCTACTCCGGTGCTCATCCCGACCTCTGACCATGGCATCTCGTTTCCTCCGATACGCGGTGCTTCTTCAGAAGTACCGCACTCCCCTGCTGGCCGTGAGCTGCGGGGGGGTCTTTGCAGCCAACATGTTTTATCACGTGTGTCCGGACATGTCGTACCGTCAGCTCTATCAGGCCTGGCATAAAGGAGCTCCTGTTGGTCTGTCTGAGAAGCTGGAGAGTGTTTTTCAACAGGTAAGGAATGAGCACAGAATCCTGATAGGAATTTGTTTTCAAATTATTCATCAAACTGATATTGTTTTTTAACTAGATTTAGTCGTAACTTTGTAGGACATCTTTAGATCAATATTTGCATCCATGCGAAGTGAATGATGTCAAAATTACAACGTACTTTTGTGCATGTGTCCATATTTTAAGCTTCCTAAAGTATTTCTACGAGCGAGTATGAAGTTAAATAAATTGTATTTAGTTTACATTTGTGACCAGTTTTATTCCTTGAAATCCAACCAATGCTGTGTTTAGCATTAGCTCCCACTTTCTTTCCTTTATTTTTGTCTTTATTTAGGTTTCTCTTTCTTTTCTTCACATTTTCTTTGATATTATTTTTAGTTATTACTAGGGTTGCAAAGGAGCAGAACACTTCTGGTAAATTAATTTCCACAGCAACCTACGCCTGGGAATTTTAGGGAATATTCAAAAATATTAATTTTTGATCTGAACTATTTAATGATATTAACCAGAAAATGGGAGTAACTTTTAATTAACTGATGTTGATATTTTAGATGATGCTAAAATATATTTTCTCAACTATCTTTAACAGCAATCATTTTTCAAGTTTTTAATTAATTCCCATGGAAAGTTTCCAACTTAAAAAAAAAAAATTCACGGAATTTTGCAACACTGGTTGAAATGTTCTGTTTTTTAATATTATTATTTTAAATGAATGCTAATTAGGGGTTTGCATTGCCCTGAATCTGATGATATGATTCACGATTTGCATGTCACAATATAATATATCGTGATACTAAATAATATGATATACACCACAATATCAATAATTACAAATGCTAACTTTACAAGTACAGAATGGTATGAAATACAATTTATTACATTTTTTTTTTAAACTTGCGAGAATGAGTAAATAGTAACTAACTGTAATTCAAGTATAAATATAAAAAAACAAGTGGTATTTTATATCAAACTGTCAAATTACGATTTTCACGAACGTTCAACTTTTGCTTCTGTAACAGATTCTGATTCCGTTAAGTTCTTAAATTCTTTTCACAAAGTAAGTAATCACATACATCTATAAAAGTGCCCCGTTTGATTTATGAAAATAAAGTGTAATCAACTTCCAGCTAAAATGCATAGAGGAGTGAGTTAGTTTAACAAGGTGCGTTCACTGACACCTAGTGACCGGGCATTTACGTGCTATGCATATGTTGGCGCAATTAAATGGTTTTTACATTAATAAACATCATTTTAAAAAATCGATTTTGACATTTTTTTGGGATTTATACGATGATAGCGTTTTAAAATATTGAGATATATCGTCGAATGAATTTTTTCTTGCATTCTTAATTACTGTACCAAATTTCAGTTTCCTATGTGATGTAGTTCCTGAGATCTTGGAAGCTGAAAATGGAAGAAAAACTAGGACAAGCGAAAATCGACTCATACCCCCCTCACTAAATTGGTCATATCTCCAAAAGTGTTAATCTGGTCAAACTAAACATGTACAGTGTGACTATTGATTAATCAGAGAACTAAACATTTTGAGACCGACGTGTGTGGGCCATTTGTTGAAATTTCATGGAATGACCTGAAGAGAAAAGTAAATCTGTGAAGTCTATAGACATTGCTTGGGACTTGGTTTCAGATCAGCAAAGAGAACAAAAAGTCCGACCATACTTTGAATAAAATCTAACGATTGTTGTGTTGTTGTTATTTTTAGGTGTTGGAGGACTTTGGCGTCTCCTCCACCAACAGTTTTTCAGCCTTCGCCTCCTTCGGTTTCCATCCCGTGGCGGCCGGCGTCCCGTGGCTCCCTGCTGGGGCCCAAATCGGCATCCCCGCCAACTTCAACAGCACCACGGACGACCCGAGTGGAATCACCAACCGCACCATCTTCATCAACGGTAAAACGGTGGACTGGAGCAGCGAGACCGGTGCTGCCCTGAAGGAGGCGCTGGTGTTTTCCCGCGAGGCTCAGAAGTTTGCCATAGCGCGGGAGGTGGCCCGCCTACAGTCTGGAGGACCCGTGCTGACCGCCGCCGTGGCCCCGCTCTGCCTGGGTGGGGTCTGGGTCTACAGCGTGGTTCTAAAGCAGGTGTTCGGGCTCCACACGGGGCCCGTGCTGCTCCGCGCCGCCGCCAACGCCCTCGCGTTAGGTTTAGGAGCCGTTTCCTACGTCTTGACCTCAGACTCCGTCAGCCAGTGGGTGGAGTACAGATCAGACCAGCATGCTGCTAAGGTGTCACATGATTACGCCAAAGGAGGGGTAGAGTTCTACGATAAAATTCTGTCCAGAAATAGAACCCTGCGTGCTCTGATGGGACAGAAAGGAGAGCAGATGTACGCTCCCAGTGGGAACCTGTTCCCCGCTAACATCCTCCAGTTAAAGCACACGCCGTACACGTTGAGGAGGGACGGGATCATGACGCTCATCAAAGACCAGAAGGCTTGAAAAGAAATGAAATCATGTTACCTCGTCTCTTATTTTAGCTTTAGACGAAGAAATAATCTCAAGGTTTTTTTTTTCGCACTCAAAATCAAAGCCTGTGTACTGTCCCTTTAATTAAAGAGTATTTTTATCAACTCATCTTAAGTCATTTGAAGTTTTGCTGTATTTAAATTAGCATGTCTTTGTCAGTTGGAAGACCAAATATGCTGTAGATCAGGGTTTTTCAACCACTACAATCGTCAGGTGTGCCGTGTGAAATCATTCAATATTATTCAAAACATTTTTGAAAACAATTAATTATTGCAATATGCCATTGTGCTGCCGTTAGCCCCTCCCCATCTCAAATTGCAGAGACATAATAATAACTAGGCAAGACCTGTATTTGCAAGGCAAAAAAATGACAAACTGTCTGGTTTTGTTGACAAGTTTGTTCTTTTTACTAATTAAATTGAAAGTAATAATGCAGGAAAAACAGAAAACTGACCTTGACCTTAAATAAGGTCAAGGTCACACATTGAAAGGAAATGTTCAATGGTACCAGCCTGAGCACTGTATTTCAATTTGTAGCCAAGTTATAGAGAAAAAAGTATTTTTTTGTGACGTCAAGAACTTTGACCTTTACCAATCTTTTTACCGGTAGGCCCGCATCCAGTTCAATAAGGATCGGTGAAAAAAGGGGGTGTGGGCCCCTCATCGAAATGTGTGAGGAATAATCGCTCTACGGTGAATTATCTTTGAAACGATATATTGCATGACTATGTTTCCATAAATTTGGAAATTACCGGAAATGGGAGGTGGGCTCCCGGCCCCATTCTGAAAAAAGGGCTCCGAGCGTCTCATCATATTCATTCATAGAGTATTCATACCAAACTGCTTTATGATCTAACGAGATCTAACAGAGGAGTAGTCATTTGAAAAATGGGGCCCCTGTGACACGTCCGGGTTAATGGACCCCATTTATATATTGGTATGTGTCAATGATTTGGTACCACCAACTGTCACTATATTTGACTTGCAGATAAATGAGAAACCAACTTTTGTTTTTTGGAGCCCAAAATCAAAAATCGTGCTCAGTGTCGATGCGTAAACATTCATAGATTATAACTGCCAAATTTCAGCTCGATCTGTTCTCGAATAACAGAGGAGCAGCGATTTTAACTAGTGTACACAACAACAACAAGAACAAAGTCAGTGAGTCTGGTAGCCCAGCCTAAAAACATTGCTTTACTTCTAAAACGTCCTTGAAAGAAATCAACAAAGTGCTGTGGTCATAATCAGATATGGGAAACAAAAGATGTGCAGAATAAGCGTTGAGTTCATTATGTCCCTGAAACAAAGTGGCGCTTTGGAAAGAGTCCATCACTAACACTGGCTTTATTGTAAGGATGTAACCAGCCAACATCATTGAATGCACCACAGAGACATGTTCACAGTCACCCATTGTTTGTTACACAGTGGCTGTTCCTCTATCAGCCACTAGAGGTCACTACAGTCCATATTACAAACATCAAATGCAGCTTTTCGAACGTTTTTATTGACAGTTATTAAATAA
The DNA here is from genome assembly GCF_900634775.1 of Gouania willdenowi. Classification (NCBI taxonomy): domain Eukaryota; kingdom Metazoa; phylum Chordata; class Actinopteri; order Blenniiformes; family Gobiesocidae; genus Gouania; species Gouania willdenowi. The sequence goes on from NC_041064.1 coordinate 3,794,564, forward strand.
TGCAAAAGAAAACGCTGTAGTTTGTTGCATTGTATATTTATTAAGTATATTTTTACCATATTTGATTATTTTTCAGTATTTATACTGAAAAAATAATACATGCAGTTTATCTGATAGTTGAATCCAAGCTTTTCTAAGATACTCCAATATTTTTTGTCTACTTTGTCATTCATTAACTCTTAATTTAGTTTTTTTTTTGTCAAAAAAAAAAACACAATATTTATATACACACGCAAATGCCTGGCATGTTACCGAGAGTGGGATAGGGATATTTCTATTTTTCAATTTATATCTCCTTGTGGAGCGAGGGTTGTCAGTATCACTCCTCTCTGGGAATCAGTGCAAACCCTGACCACTGCTATTTGAATTAAAGTTTTCCCACATCACGAGTGTGATTTATCTAAGCACTTTAAAACCTCACAGTGTCAACAGCATCTCTGAGGTTTTATCAGGTTTTTTTGTACCTTGTTTTAGTTCAGGTGCCACATACAGACTAGTTTGATCTGGAGTGCATGAGACACAAATTTTAGTAGGAAAAAGAGCAATTCCAACATAAATGTGCCCTTGTTTTTACTTCCAGGTATACATCACATATAAAGGACAATATCCAAGTATTAGATGATCTTAAATATACTTACATTTTCTTGATATTATGAACAATTGTCATTTCATTTAGTAGAATAATTTCAGGAAATTTGCAGGATTTTGAGAAAAAAAAAAAAGTTTTTTTCATCAATTTCAGATTTTAAAAATGACTGCCATCATGTGTTATAATCATGGGAAATTTGTATCCGTGTGTATTTGGAGGGGCTGAGATATCTACAACTGAATTATTTTGTAATTTACACAATGCTGCATGTTTTTCTGTCATTTTTACTTTCTCCTGCAGGCTGAATTAGATGCTCTAAAGGGCCAGATTTGATCCCCGGGCCTTGAGTTTGACACGTGTAACTTAGAGTGAGATAGGGATATTTCTATTTTTTTATTTTAATGGTATCTTCTATGACGTGATTTATGGTAAATATTTTGTCAAAATCCGAACATATTAATGTAATGAATAAACAGTGAACTTCCCTCTGCGAAACCCCGCCCCCTCTGCGTCCGGATGGCGTCATGACGTCAGCAGGCATCGCTGCTGCTGCTGCAGACAGAGTCAGTCACAGAGCGGAGCAGCTGCTGATTGACCAGGGACACTGACAGGGACTAGCTCATTCATATTAGGACTGTCTAATGACGCTACACTCGGACCAGACTGAAAATAGGGTTTTACTTCCATTATTTATCCGTTTCGGCTCTTTTTAATGCATGCGCAGGACTATTTTTCGCCTTCTGTCGACCTGAAATGAGTGGCCGTCGTCGCCTGGTCGTGTAGCCGATGCTGACTGCAGGGGGCTCCCGTCCTGTCTGCTGGATTATCTGGTGTCCCACCGTGGATGGAGTCCGGCGGAGGCCCTTCTCCTCTGGATGGACGTGCGTGAACCTGGCACCCAGCTCCGAGTACTGATGAAGACCGTGATGATGATGCTGCTCGGCGCTCCGCGACAGTGGCTGAAGTGATCTCGGATGTTTGGGCTTCATCGCCCCCACACAAACCATTTTTTCCTCACACACCTTAAACAGAGATATTTGTTAAAAACTGGACACCCCCGGAGCTGTTTATGACGGTAAGAGCTTGTCCACCAGTGTTTTTTTTTTTTTTTTTTTAGCTCGCTGACGTTAGCTTAGCTAGCTTAGCCCTGTCACTTGTATCCAAGTTGCTGCCTGCGGAGCTAAAACGGTAATATTGTGCAAAAAAACAGTAAAGCAAATCGTTATTTGCTTTTTGTTTTGTGGATGATGAATAATATTTTTGGCGTGGGCTGTTTTACAAGCTATAAACCATCACATACGTTTTAAACCCGGTGTGCAACGCATCCTGCGCGTTAGCTGGCGTTCCACTTTAAATGGTTGCCTTAATAACTGATGATCAACTTCCGGCTGCGTCACCGAGCAGCGGGCCACGATTATCAGCGATGTTTTACACTTTGGCTATATGTTGGTATTTGAAAGTTGTCTTGTTTTCCACACAGTACATGCTCGTATGATAAAATACGTTTTTATGCATGTTTTTTAACCAGCTTCTTCATTACGACAACGCAACCGGAAGTCGATCCACAGTTTAACCGGTCCCCGGCTGAATTGGTACACTCTTCTTTCTCGCAGCTCATTCAGTATGTATAGACATATTTTATGCAGCCGCCAAGGTAATGGGGGACTATTAAAGTGGGCTGTTAAATGAAATAATGAATGAAGCGGAGGTTTGTGGGTTTGAAGAAGTGTGGTGAAGCCTTGTGCACGCGTGCAGCTGACAGTGAGGGTGGAATATGGTGTGTAACGTTAGCTCTGTATCGACGTTTAACAAAATAAACTAAGAATTAAACATGACACACGTTTATCGGTTGTCGGCCTGTGTTCAATGCTTGTCTGATCCGATCTGCGTGTGTGAACGCGTTATACGTGCACGTTTTTTTCATTCATTGGGACATATTGAAGCTTGCTGCTGTGGTGTACATGTCACATACGCACGCACATGCACACACATACAGAGGGCCGCTTAACCCTGTATCCTGCTTTTATTCTAGTTCAGTTGTTTGGTAAATATCCTCCTGGATCATATTAATGCTCATCGCATGGTGTTTAACAGAGGATGTGATGATGCATTGGTTGTGATGATGATGATGCGTCCTTCTATTTTTCCGATGACGTAATCCTTCCTTCAGCGTCCGTGCGTTGCCACATCTTTTGGGTCCTTTTTCATCATATGGATGCTGCTCTTCTCCATCCATCCCTCCACATCTCTCTCTTTTTGCTCTTTTATTTTCTCAACTTGTCCCATAATGTCAGCTGCAAAATGGCATGAGACTCAGGGAAGCATTGGATGGTGAATGGGAGCTTTTAAAGCCCACAGACTTGTGAATGAAATCCAGTATCTGGGCCTTGTTTTTTTCTAATACGCTGCCTTTCATAGAATATGCTGTAGGGCAGTGATCATATGTATTGTGTACCTCTAGAGTACTTAATTATATCCATTTACCACATAAAGATTCAGTAAAAATGATAGAGAAAGCATTGATTATGAGAGAAAGTGCTTTATTATAGAGGCTGATGGAAAAATTGGCGGGTCAACTATTGTAACTCCGATATCGATTGCACCCCCCCCCCAAAAAAAAAAAAAAAGAAAAAAAAAATCCTAAACTGAACTTGAAATGTTTTGTTGCACTTTTTAATTTTATGTTTTTGTGGTTATTTTCTTATCATTTTATATATATATATATATATATATATATCAATTGAGGATTTTAAAGTTAAAATGTTTGTAAATCATTGGTTAATAAGAAATGGGCCAGTTTTTTTTTTTTTCATACTTACTGTGGCTTACTGTGGTTTGTGTGCTATCACCGGATGAAGCCTTTTCTACCATTCCATTAACTCAAACTCTCGAATTGTCTTTATAAAAATAAAAGAAATTCTGTTTACGACTACCCGGTACATATTTTTTGAAGTATTTTAATCTTTCTGCTGTTTCATTGATTGACTGCTTCCAACGACATTTTATTATATTGTCTTATCAGTGCAATGTAAATACAGCTTCTATATAGCTATATCAGCATCAGCCAATATTCAAGGGGTGCAATATCTGTATCGTATCTGAAGAGAAAATGTTGGACTGAGACAAAATAACATGACATTCAGTGCTCCATGACAATAACCTCGCAGAATCACATTTTTAGGGCAGTGTATCGGAGCATTTAAATGCTCTTTTAAAAAAGATTTCCACATTGACAAACTTTAAGACCTAATTCATGTTTCTGATGCGTAGTTTGGATTTTTTGGTTGCGTGTTAAGCTGTGGCATTGGCGTCGAAGCTTCGTGTTTACCTCTGCGTCGACACAGTGAAGGTTTCATTGTTTTCATTTCGTGGTCCATCTCAACCTCTGCTTATAAGACGCTTTAGTGCTCAGATATTTTGAAATTTAGCCAAGGGTGTGCTGGCTGCGCTGTTAACTCACCTCATCAAAGCATCCTGTTTCTGAAAAGGCACTTTTTGGCCATTTTAGGTGGCCAAAGGTTTGGTGCATCACTAATTAATTAATTAATTAATTAATTAATTAATTAATTAATGTAAAGGCCAATATATCGCCTTTTAAAGCCACAAGAATTGGTGTGGGCATCAGCCCCAAAAATCCCACATCTGGCTTTACTTTATTATTGAGTTCTGGATATTTGTTACTAAATGTTTGGGACCTAAATCAACTTGAGCGTTTCTTTTTACTTGTCAATTATTTCCTAGATAAAACTGACATAGCAGTCATTTATGCGTGTTTTTTTTTTTTTTTTGAAAAAATAGATTTTTATTTTTCCAGCTCAAGTAATTTCAAACTCAAATATCAGAAAATCTTGACTAAATGACTGTGAATTGAGTACAGGAGAGGGTTCAGGCATCCTGGTGACACATACCAGCAACACGTAACAAAACCAAAGGCATATTCATATGACAACAAGGCTCAAAGAGCTCATGAGATTAAAAGGTTGGGAATCACTGGTGTAGACGATCCCTGAAGAGAGCATCAAAGACCTCAAACTGCACAACGACTCATTCCCAATTACATCTCACGTCAGGAGAAGGTGGATTGTTTTGATATCAGGCTGACTGCACTGTTACCCCAGCACTTCTTAAAATTCAGAGCTTAACAGATGGTTGTGCAGAAATGTATGTGATTGTTCTTGACCTGATTACACGTGGGAATACCAGGATCCAGCTGAACATCTCATCATCCTGTTAACTAGGCCTGATATTTTCTTTTAGGACATCACTGCCAGCATTTGGGGCCTTTGGAGCTTTTGGGTGGTAACAAGCAAAGAGTCAGTGTGTAGATCAGCCATTGGGGAACTGGTGGCCTAGCAGCCACATGCAGACCCATCCCCCAACAGTAACTGTACAATATGACAACGTTAAAACTTAAAAGTACAGAAAACGGCTCCAAAAATACACAAAATTACTACAAAAAAACACACAGGAGAGCAAATATACACAAAGACTCCAAAACACACACAAAAGTACACATACAAGTGAAAATAAAAATAAAAGAATAAAAACACACAGGACAACAACAAAAATACTCAATAATACCAAAATATGAAAAGCAAAAAAAGAAGATATCAAAAACTACAAATATGCACAAAATGACTCCAAAATGGCGCAAAAGGAGAGCAAGAATATACAAATTGACAAAAAAAAATACAGGAAAATACACAAAGTGAAAAAAAATGAAGGGACAAAAAGAAACATGACGACAAACATACAAAAATATTCAATTATACCAAACAATGAAAAACAAAAAAATGATTTTAAAAAACAACAAAAATACACATACTGACTCCAAAAACCCCCTGAAAAATACACGATGAAAATAAAAATAAAGGGACAGCAAAAACACACAAGACAACTACAGAAATACTCAATTATACCAAAATATAAATAACAAAAATACCCCAAATGACTCAAAAAATTACAGAAAAATACACAAGACTAAAAAGAATACCAAGTTATTAACAAAACAAACAAAATGACACCAAAAACAACAAAAATGACAGGAAAATATAAAAAACAACCAAAATCACTTATTCTTTCCTGTAATATTGCTAATTATTCTAAGTGCTGACATAAATGTTGTTAGTATCAAATTTTTGTGACCTATCTTAGGTGTGGATGTACTGACCACTTTCAACCAATAAATAGTATATCGGATTGTTGTTGTCCAGGTAAACCTCCCAACATTTGTAGTATAGAATGAGCTCTGTGCATGTTTCTGACTTTAAAAAGAACATTTTCAGTAACGTTAGGTATCAGTATCTGGTTGATTCCAGTGTCCCAGGGCCCGGAACAGGATATCTAGCTTGTGATTGCTAAACTATCCGTTGCGTGTGGGAGCAAGGACTATTTTGTCTTTGACTCATCTGAGATATATTTGGCATAAACAAGTGGGAATACAGAGTGTAATACTAAACCTTTATAGCTATGGATTCAATACAAACAATCACACAGACGGTCAAGGCTACTGTCGTACCATGTCACAGACAAACAACTCGGGGATAGTTTAAACTTTTTGGCAAGTCTTGAAAAATGATTTTAAGTACAGTCTCATTGTGAATTAATTTGACAAGGCTGAACTAAAAAAAGACGCACGGGTCAACATGGATTCATAGGTACCAAAGAATATTAATTACCTCTTTAGAAGTGTGGCCTCTGATTTTCTGTTTACGGAAATCACAGAAATAGCTATATGACAATTGACACAGAACATAATATACCCTCACCTACAGAATATTATACAAACTGTACTTTTCCCTGGTAATTGTTTGGCGAGTGTTTGGAAGAGATAACAAACACAAAATCTCACGTTACGAAATCTCGCTTTGACGGCACATTGGCGCTTGATCTCGCAAGATTCGGTGAGATATTTGCGTACCCTTTTGAATTCTGAACCAGAGAAAAATATGCTTATTTACTAGATTTAACTTAATTAATCCACCTTAATCTTTTTGCCATGGTTTTGGGACGTTAAATATGTCAGTTTTTAACATCAAATAAGGGAAAGCCGGTGAAATTTAAATGGGTGCACCTTAAAACTGAATTTTTGAACATTTTGATTGAAAAATTAAAAGACTAAAATGTGTATCCACACTTTTAAAATTGTATTAATATAAAATGATATTTCAAAATAATATTTAAGTTGTGTGAATAAACGTGAGGCTTAGTCCGTGTCATATCACCTTATATTACATCAGTTTGCGCAAGTATTGAGGTTTTAGTCTCTTTTCCCAGCTGTTTACGTGGAGAAACCTGCATGTAATGGTATATATTTTTTAGTTTTTTATATTTGCAATGATGACCTTTTCATATGTAACAAAAATTAAAACACATCAAATGATAGAATACATTGACAAAGGGCAAATACATACAATAAAAGTAAAGAGACAAATATATTCCCTGTCATATTAAAATTTACGCTTGATTTCAATTTATTTAAAGAAACAACAATATTTCTATTTCCGTTTCAGGACATGAGTTTATTTAGTATTTTCTGTCCGCAATCACAGAAAATCGGAGGCCCTACTTGAGTATGTGAAAATATTTAATTAATGAATTAAACTAAACTAGTTGTTTCAATTTATTATTGCCAAATAATTAGTGATCGACCGACACATCGGCCGGCCGATATTATCGGCTGATTTTTGCGTTTTTTACGTGCCGATGCAGTCTGCTGCGTTCGCGATCCGCATTATTTACAGAGAGCAGAAATATTTTTTACTTGTTTTACTACATCACCTCTTTTGTTAAATATTTTTTACTTGTCGTTCTACCTCACCTTTGTTCATTTCAATAAATGTTCCTTTTTCAAAAATTGAGACTCGTACCATTCATTATCATCATTGTGTAGTTTTTATTATGTAAATTGAGGGAGCAAAAGTTGTATCGGCTCAAGAAAATCGGCAGTATCCGTATCGGTCATCGGCTAAGGGTGATGGGAAAAAAAAATTGTTATTGGTATCGGCCCTAAAAAATCCATATCGGTCGATCCCTACAATTAATGATTCTTCCCCCCCCACCCTCGTCCTAACTCTCTGTGTGTATGTGATTCATGCATAGCTAATCATATGAAACAGCATATTATGGTAATGGTGCTCTCAGTTAGTGGGCAGTCATAATGATTTCATTAGCTCAACCAGCATGCTTCTGAGCCACGGGGGACCACCATACTGATTCCTCTACTTTATACGCATGCACACACACAAACAAACTCATTATTTATCCAAGAAGATCAATTGAAAGCTATTTTTATAAATGATTAATCATTGAGGCCAATACAATAATATCAGATACATAATAGATTCTGGGTTCGTTTAAAGTTTTGTAACACCAAGTAAAGCTTTTTTAGAGGATTCTAGACTAGATCAAGTGATTAAATGTATTTAGAACAGGATTGATGGTCTTAAGTATTTGATACCTTGGGCTTCAGATTTTCAGTGATTATGGAAAACAGACGGAAGAGAAAACATCACATTTTAACCTGATTTTTCCTATTATTATTTAACAGAATCCAATTTGCCATTTTTTACATGATTTTGGGTCATTTAGTATGTAGGAAATCAAATAAAATGAAGGAACCTCATTAAAACATTTACGGCTATACCCTGTAAATGGAATTTTGGAAGATTTTTAATGGAAAATCAGACCCAAAATATATTATCAGTTTTTTGTTTGCTACCGAGGTTTTCTAATCATAATGGTAGATTATTGTTATACATCAATAGCTGCTGAGTGTAGGTTTCAAAAAATGAAATATAGCTGGCAAAAAAAAGATCTTTATAAAATGTTTATATTTTATAGAACAGATTAAGCATTTGTCATTTGTATATTGGCAAATATATATATACAGATATGATAAAATTCCCATTTCATACATTATTTAAAAACTTGGTTTGTCACTTACATTATAATTAAACAAATTTGGACTTTATTACTGTCTGCCTTTCAGCCACTTTAAAGAGCAAGGAGAGAACTTTACAGTCAAAACACTTTCTTTTTAATTATCAATTAAAATGGCTCAATACAAAGGCCATAACCTGCCAATATTGGTTCCTAGAAATTATAGAAAGGAGTCGAAACTGAGGCAGCACTTTTCATTCACTAGTTCTTTATTATTTTTATTTCCCGCCATAAAGTGGTAGGGGGATATAGGTTTGGGCTCCGTGCGTCCGTCAGTTTCTCAGAAATTGTTTAAGATACAATAACCAAATTCAGTGTGTGGCTTCAGGGTATCAATACCTTGATGGAGTTCGAAAATGAGAAGCGCACAATTATTTTTTTCAGAGTTATTGCCCTTGTTCTGTTTTTATTGGGCGGGGAATGTTGATAACTGTCTTATAGTTTTTTGTTTTTTTCTTACTAGGATAAACGTGGCACCATTCAAACTTCCCCAGTGCCAGTATTTATTTTAGTTCAAACTTAACCTGCTGAACTTAGGCACACCCTAAACGTCAGTAACAATAAATGTTTCTCTGAGTAGCAACAAGGAGTAGAAAATAATCAAATGAACTTATTTAACTTTAAGAATAATAGTCTTTTGTTAACTAAATATATTAACTGATATGGTTTGATTTGTAGAAAAAGTGCCTGTAATTAAACTCAGATTTCGTATAGCTGTTTGCTCGTATCATTAGATAACAAAGCACAAGACAATACAAGGACAAAGACGTCGTTCTAAAGGAAGCCCATATTGTATATAAAACTCCTCCTTCCTTGTGTTTCATACCGATTCATGTTGTTGATTTATATAAAGTGAATTTTAAAGGCAGACAATCTGTCTTGCATATTTTTTCACACGTGGAAAATGGATATTAAATTGTCCAATTTTCCTAAACCACGTTAAAAAATCTTTCTCAATTATTTTAATAGCTCAGTTTGCTTTAGAATTTGGCCAGATAAAGAAATAATTGTTAGCTCGATACTTTAATGTTTTATCCGTAATGTATGAGTCATTTGTTTGTTGTAACCTAGTTTCTGAACAATGAGATTATTTCAGCAGAGCTGGGAGAGATAAAACCTACCTTTTTATTCCGTCTTTGCACGATATGGACAAAGCTGCAGTGCTATTGGACAGATTGAGAAGCAAAAATATATTCAGTTTTACAGAATCCTCGCTGACTACTGATTATAGAGATGCATTAAAGTCAGGAACAGAGCCATAACAGAACAGGACAACTTGTTATAATATGGGTTAGGAATCTGTATGAAGACTATTTCGATGTTTGGTTGCATTCAGGAGTTGTTGATCTGCACTGCTGCCCCACCCCCTGTTTCTGTACTCCACAGGTATGCAAGTACAGCTTGATTCTTAGCTTTAACTCTACAGTGCATGTTTTGGCCTGTTCTTTCTTTCACACTCAGACATTCTGCTCTCCCTCTAAAAATGTGATCATAAGGTATTCCTTCAAGGTTTCCCGCTGCATGCTGAGCTACAAGTAGGAGAGATATTGACTTCTCCCTATTTTTACACTAGCTCAAGCTTGGTATATGCGTTTCTTTGGCTCTGACGGACATAAGAGCGGTTAAAACGCTTTAAGATCAGTTTTCTCGAATAGTCGCCTTGTTTGAGCGGTGTGAACACACAACCAAAGTCTAGAGCGAATCAAACTGGTGAATTCTAGAGCAATTGTATTTTGTTGGTCTCCGTGCCCTTCCAAGAAGCCAATAGCTCTTCATCTGCACCATAAACTCAAATGGACTTGGCACAGACTAAAAAAAGGAAGTGTAGGAGATTATGTATAACGCACAGCATTGTGGGTGAGAAAGTGACCAAGTAGAATATCAACATGTGCTCATTTGAACCATAAAACTTGCTGAAACGTATTTTATTCTCACATTTTGAAGATTTTCGGAGTCCCTCCCATGTGCTACTGACAACACTTCCTGGTCACTTCAAAACAACGATTTACAAAAGTGTTAAACTAATGGAAGTCAAGAAGAGATGCTTTTGTTTAGAAAGGGATATTTGATTTTTAGCTTGAAGCCCGTCCCAGGATGATTTTACATTCCGCTCGCAATGCATCATGGGACGGTTGAGTATGACTAGTGTGCCCAACGTCCCCAAAAATGTCCCCATACAGTTTAATTCAATTCAACTCAACTTTATGTATATAGCGCAAAATACAACAAAGTCATCTCAAAGCGCTGAACAAAATATAAAGTTCATAGTAAGAAGGAAAGAACCCAATAACTTCTGGGTTATTCTTACCTACTCAATCTTTGCATACTATCTAATGTGATCATACTACATACTCATTTTGACTTGTCTTACTAGTATGAGTAGTATCTTACTATGACATTTACAACACAGCCCAAGACTTGCCCGAGACCAGAATGCACCGAGACAAAGACAAGACTAAGACCTTTGGGAGTCGAAGCCGAGTCAAGACCAAGAAAAACTGAGACAAGACCATAAAAATCAATAAAAAAAAAACATGACAAGGTTGAACAGTTAAAGGACATTTTCTTTCTCTTTGTTTTTGGTTCCTTTTAAATAGATTTGACTGACTAAAGAAAGATGTCTCCAACTCTTTCAAAGCAGAACATGGACAAATGTCAACTCTTAACAAATTGGTTTAACTAAATTCTTAGGAAAAAATAAACTCTTGTATGTATTAAAAAGTCCAGAATTATTTTAGCCCCAAGCATCTACTCAAAGAAAGTAATAAAAAAATATCTAAGAAATTATCTCTCATTATTGTGGCATTTAGCAAAATGAAATAATGTTGGAAATCCTAACTGACCTGAAACAGGAGAGGTTTAGTCTAATTTAACTTCAGACTAGGGGTGGGAACCTCTGATGTACCTCACGATACAATACACGATACAGAGCTCACGATAACGATTATCTCACGATATGACGATACTGCGATTATCGCTATATAGGTCAGAAATCAATCTACAATAATCTGACATAAGAAAAAAAGATCAAGTGAAAAAATTAAATTTTTATTTTACATCTCTGAAAGACAATGAATTGAAAAAGTGACACTATTTTAGTGCAACATTTCTGTAAATAAGTGTCAACATACCAATGTAAACAAATAAGTATCTCCAATAGTGCTTTACGTAAACAAAAAATAGGGTATTTCTTACCAGTGACACCATTATAGTGCAATATTGCACTAAACAATATATTGGTTCCTTCAACAGTGACAACATTTCTGTGAAGACGTACCTGCACATTTTAGTGAAATAGCAGAAAAGGTTTTGAAAATAATAAAATAAATCTTATATCAAAAAATAAATAAATTAGTTTTTTCTTTGTTTTTTTTTTTTTAAAAATCGATACTTGGCGCCAGCATATCGATAATGGATTGTGTGAAAAATATCGCGATATATAGCCTACTTCAGACAGTGAGAAAAAAAGTCTTTTTGCACAGTGTATGTAAACTTCTGCTTTCAACTGTATCTCATGTAACTGTATCAGAGGCTTTTTGGAGCAGATAAAAATGTGTGCTCTATAAGCAAACCGGCCAAATCAGGGTGATAAAATGATCCGCCAAGCCTGGGACTGTACTGGTTTGAAAGCAGCCATAATGTTTCACAAGCTAAAGTTAAATAAGGGCAGAAACGGCAGTCCTCAAACATCTGGATACAGGTCAGAGCTGCTGTTTCCATCTCATGCTGTTTTGATATTTTCACTGCCAGTTGCCTCTCCCTCTCTCCACTCGTTTCCTTGATAATAATCTTGAATCCTAGTCCACAAAACTGGCTTTTTAAAAACAAATCTGCCCAATCAAAAATGCCCCGCTTGTTTAGCCCTCAGACGCAGACGACGTAGACTTAAAGTAGAAGCGAGCAGTGGAAATGCAGCACAGCGCTAGGGGAAGGGCTGACAACACGCAAAAGTGTGGTGCTCTTTTTGTTGACATCTGGGTCCGCCCCAGCCTTTCTCGACTTGAACTCACAGCCTGAGGATACAGATGAGCCTTTCCTCCACTGAAGTAAATAAAGGCCTCAGTGTAAGACAGTTGCCAGAGGGACATTGCAGCTCAAATGTTTGACTTCTGAGTAGATGGCTGCCTGCTTTGAAAAGGATCCTGTGATCACATACGGAATGACACACAAACCTCAAAGACATACTGTTTATATAATAATCTATATATAAGTGTAGCCACATTGTTAGCTACACTTTTAATAAGATATCTTCCAATCATTAATTACAAGCATGTCAAACCTTTCTCAGGCAACACCACCTGTGTGGTACTTCTGTCCCATTGGCTCACCAATTGTAGAGCTTCCAATTTTCCTTTCAAAATTTTGTAAATTTTCCCATTTCTTTCAATTTCGGCATCCGTTTTTCTATTTAATTTTTGTTTTATCAGTTTTCCTAATCAGATGTAATTACAGAAATTGTGCCACACATGCTTATTACATTTGAGTTAACTTTTGAAATTAATTTTATATATCTATGCTTAAGCAGTGCACCGGAAGGCACGCACTGGAATAAATCAAGATTCTTTACGAGATTTGACATCCGTCCATTTTAACCTTGCTAGATATTAGGGCACTAATTTTATGGTGAATATTAGCATTAAAATGCACGACATTGTCCCAAAATTTGAAGTTGAGAGTTTAGTCTTTGTCGTATAACTGTTTTCAATTCATGGGTTGAATTCCATTGTATTATATTAATCAGATTTGGTATTTTTGTTTCTTTGCCCACAGTGAAAAATTGCTGTGTAATTGCATGATATTGTCCCAAAACATGCATGGAATGGTATATTCCGTGTCATGTTGCAGTTTCTGCTTGATTTTGTTTAAAATAGTATTTTAAAAAAACAAATTGCCATTTTTGTTTAAAAAAGGCAATACCAAAATTTTTGTCTGTTTTTTGCGAAAATTTCAGATAATCTTAACCCTAAAATAGTGCACACAGGATGACTAAAGAAGCATAAAGAAAGTATAAAACAACATCTTTTTTTGTACCTTAGGCTTGAAGTTACGCAAGATTTTTTTTATTCTGTATCAGCTGTTGCAGTTTTACTTCTTGGAATCACTAGATTATCCTCTCTGTATCCTCCGCATGGGACATCTAATCTCTCTCCTGCTCGCTCCAGTCACTCAAAGCAATATACAGCGAGTTGCGAGAGAAAACATCACTCTGGTACGCATTAGAAGTTGCAATAATAATGTCTTCAGACACGTCAAACGTGCCTCCAATGCCTTCTCGTGTTGTCTGTAGGATCACATGACAAGGATATTCGAGAAGGCACATCTGTCTGATATTGGCTGCTATATCGGTTGCATTTCAAGGAAGAAATATGTTAAGAAAAGTACTTTAAAGGTATGTTTTGCAATAACTGTGCATGCATTTGTTAATTGACAATACAACATGACTGATGTTGTAACCATAACTAGCACAAGGAGATGGATATGATTTCATACGATCCATTTAAAAGCTTTTTGATTAGGTTGCTGTGGTCAGCCTGGAAGAGTTTCCCAACAAACACAATATCTAAACTGGCTTGTGTTTTTGGTGAGAAACTTAGCTTTTTCATTGTCAAAATGCTCAAATCGGAAAGAAAAATATCTTCATTATGTCGCAAGACACAGACACGTACAGACTGTAGTCTGTCTGTGGCTTCTGCATTGTGGCTATAGTTATTACCAGTGCTGTCTGCTTCAGAGGCTGTAAAACAAGGCCACAGGGCAGTCGTCACAAAAAAAAGTTTTCAGAGGAGCTGCTGAGTCAGCCCTTTGTGACACATAAAGGCAAATGTTACACATGCAACTCAGGCGTCTCGTTCCAACCAATGAGGCTCTTTTGTCTGTGATGTTTTGAATGAACTTGGTTATAAAGTTGACGACTAGAGGAACAATGTTACACTGTTGGCTGTTGTTACTGCGCTAAACATTTGGCTGCTTGTTTTCATCGGTTTTTCCTCAGGTTCAGTGTGTGTGTGTGTGCGCGTGTGTGTGTGAGACTTTGAAATGTGTGAGTGATATTGACAGCCACGGTCGTTGGGAAATCCTCAAGCATGTGTGTCAGAGCTGAGAACACGAGGAGAAGTAGAACCTGTGAGAGACGGAGACGAGCAAGGCAGACTCGGTACTATTTTCCGGGCCATGCCATGAGGCTGCGAGGCTGCAGGGAGGGATAATAACAGAAGCTGTTACATTCTTGTGGTTTCTCGATTTCAGCATGAGGCAGGGGGGCCAGCACTGGTTGAGTCACAGCTGATTCGCCTGCTTTCTCTCTACCCACAAGTCTCCTCGCAGCCATGGAAGCTGTTCTCTATACAGGACAATACATGACATTAATTACAGGACCCCAAGTCTGCATGTGCATTTTATCACCTTTTTGCCTGAGCAGAATCCTAATTACTGTTGAATGCTGAGTCTTTTGAATGAATCACTGACCGAATGTGTCTGTGTTTGACTTCTGCTGTATGCAAAAACAGTTTGATAAGTAATAGTGTTTTTTAAATCAGTTCTGGCATGGAACGTATTTCCCTTGCCTTACAGTCACTTTTTCATTATGCAACTGTTGTTCATGGTTTAAACAATCATTCTTTATCACATAAAGACATAGTGGAGGCCTCATAGTTCAATAAATTTAAGATAATTTGCTCGAAAAAGAATGTACAAGGTTGAAATTGCCACATGAAGTTTGTTTTGATCTCCACTGTAAACACTGTCTCATTGACACTGTCAGAAAAGTTTGGTGCATTTGTATTGTGGGATGTGGATTCCTGTAGAGCAGGGGTTATTAAATGGGGGTATGCAATGGCACTACAGGGGGTACTTGAGAGAGAGAAATTGGAAAATGAACAAATGAAAGCATTAAAAATTGAGTTTTATAATGTTTATTTTGAAGTTAGAAATGATGATCATAATTTTGGTGTTAAAGCTGATCTTTTAAGTCTTGGCCAGGAGGGAAATGACTACAAACGATAAAAACTATAAAATGAATCCATTTAGGATTCACTATTTCTGTTACTGTTTCATTCCACTCTTTTATAATGACATTCTTTAAAATGTGTTTTTTCATAAACGTCTGAGCAAAATGTTGTCGCACAAAGGGGCTACTTGGATTCTGAAATAAGAGAAAGGGGGTACTTGCTGGTAATGCAGAATTAACTGATTAATCACATCAATATTGAGGTTTTCACTACTGCGATAATTAGGGCTGAAGGATTATGGAAAATAATCTATTTGCGATTTTTTTGTTTCCTCAATATTGTGATTTAATATTTCAATTAACACAAGCAATAAATCAATCTGTTTCATACTAAACAATTTCAGATTTATTTAAACTTTAAATAAATATGAAATGTAAATTTGAAAGCACAGATTACAACAATAAAGCAAACAAATCTGTGGCTTTACCTCTTCAACATTAGGGATGCGTATTATACTACTACACTTATTCAATCCGGTACTTTATCGATACCTTACTTTTTTAAATCAATGAAAAAACACAAAATAACAAAAAACAAATAATGAACATCAGTCTGTTTATTTTTGAATATTTTTAACAATATGGCACACATAATAAATGAAAAAATACAAAATATTCTAAATAAAACACTATAAATGTATAAATAAAACAGTAAAAAAAACGTATAAATAATCTTTTTATATTAACAAAGCACTACACCAACTATTTAAACAATACAAATATTCAAACCAAGCCTATCAAACAACTCAACAATGAAAAATTGTACAAAAGTAGAATTAGTGAGCTGTACCTCTGATGGCTGCTGCTGCACTGGCTCGTGACAACGAGGTTGATTTATCCCTGTTTTGCCATATTAACTCAACGTTTTAGCTGTAAAATACTATATGATCGCAAGTCACCACTCGAACTAAATGGTGCCGGCAGCCGAGGCACTGTAGCGGCCAATGTGCCGGGAAACCTACTAAAAGAAAAGAAAAGGACTGCTACGCCGAGATGACCCAGCGGCCCACGAAGCAGCGGGTTTGTCTACCTGCACTCGCCGCCACTGGAGCAGACCGAGGCAACGCGACAGACGGCAGAAGCGTGGCTGCCACGGAGGACTATCCGCTAGGCTAAAGGCTAGGTTGCGGAGAACCCTGCACGGCGCACACACTTTACTCATCTGCTTCTGCTGCTCTGGTTTTGCAGCGGCACACACTTTTCTGACTCAAAATCACAATAGCCGCTTAAATAGCCATGTGTTTTACTGTAGTGTGCAGTTTTTTGGCTGAAAACAATTATAAATGTGTAGATGGCGTCTACAGACATGCCTACTCATGAGGCGAGGCACTGTCTACTAGGGATATAATGATTCACTCAACTCCTGATACGTTTCGATTCACGATACTGGGTTCACGATAGGATTCTCTCACGATTTATTTTACAAAATGGGAATGTAGACAAATATTCCGTTATTTTTTAAAATACTGTATTATTTTCCTTTTATATTTAATTGCCAAAAGTATCCCTTGATAAACTATTCAAAACAATGCAATTTAACTAAAAATAAATCTTGAATGAAATAAATAAAGGAATAATACAAATGAAGAAGAAGCCTATTAATTTAAATTCTGGTTCTATAGTAAACAATGCAAAACTGCATAATAGTTCTTTTTCTTTTAAAAGTGCAACTGAAAATGTATTTTGTGCCTTAACAATTGGACTTTAAAAAAAAAAAAAAAACAGTCTGCACTGCATTTACGTCAGATATTTGTTTGAACCAGCAGAGGGCGCTGGTAACCCAGTGGTCGGTTGGCATGCAGATATCCTTGCAGTGAAGAAGAGATGCTACGCTAGCAGACAGAGCTAATAGAAAAACGTGACTTTTACAGATATTCACGTAATATTACAGATGTTCTTTCGGTGCTAAAGGGGTAAGGAATCATTCATGAACATGTTTAAGAGTTGATGGCGGCCAGAAAGAAACTAGTAGCAGATTACGCCCGCCGCCTACACTTTTTTAGACGAGAAGGATATATAGTGCCCTCTGCTGTTTAAAAAAAAACGTACCGCGATTAAATTTTCAGCGCATCGATTTGAACTGTGATACCTATGAATCGATTTTTTAACTGCCTTACGATAAATCGTTACATCCCTACTGTCTACAGTAGCCCCTCCCATCAGTCAGCTCTCCATGCGGGTTCTTAAGGAGGATTGACAGGCAGCACGGCAGTATCATTGTTTGTCTGAGGCTTGAGGATTAACGCGACCTTAAAAATACCGGTAACAGCCTTAGCGATAACCTAACCTCAGATCCTGAGGTTTTTTCTTCAGTCTCTATCATTTCAGTGATATTGCAATCTCAATATCTGTCAGAAAAATTGCTATTAAGTTTTTTGTCAAAATTGTGCAGCCCTACTTGCTGGGCCAAAAATGTTTTAGAACCATTGCCTTAGATTAATGCATATAAGTGTTTTTACTTCATTCTTACTGTAATTTCTTGAGTTTGCCTCTAAAAATAAACTCTGCTACAGTGACTTCCCAACACATTTCTGGAGTTTACTCTGAAAGTTGTGGCAAAACAATGGTGGATGTTTTTTGAGGGGTTTACAAAGAAAGATCCGACATGTAAGAGTTTCGTTAGTAAAACCATTTTGCAACAATGTAGAGGACGACAGGTGTTCAAACCCGGCTCTTGAGGGCCGCCAATGCAGCAGCTTTTAGTTGTTCTCCTGCTCCAACACAATCCTCATGGGTAGAGAAGAGTTTTTCTGATGCCAACTCATGCTGGTACAGTGACTTCTATCTCCTCTTCATTTCTGGTGTTGTTGATCTGGTGTTAAGACCGGTGCAGATTCCACCATTTTAGAAGTAGATCAGAAGCTGAAAAAATGGTGTGCATGTGCACCCTTGATTTAAGCCTCGAATAGCTCCGACGTTACACTAATCTTCTTTTGTAAAGTCTTATTATAGCAAAAAGGGCTGACTCGATAAAGTTCATGAACCTTGGTCCGGAGGATTTTGTTTTCTAGCATTGCTTACAATCGGATTCCAGACAACCAGGTGAGAATCATGGTATCTAAAGGTGCTCCAGTGTCACACAGTGTTGACTATGGTGCTTTCCGTAGAGTTTCCCTATTGTAACGGTATTGAGAACAAACCAAATCACAGTGACCCCTGCCAAAACTGGATTTAATAAAGAAAAAGCTTGCTGTTTGGGGGATTAGCATTAGCTTTTTCAGTTTCCCATGTGAGTTAGAACCACGTTGTTGTACATGATTCAACCTAGGGCTTAATCTCGAGGCCAACTGTCTGTGTCATCTAGTATGTACAAAGTCAAAACAAGTGTCTCTTTCGCCGTTTTTCAAACGATATTCTCTATTTTCTCAACACAGAGGTGACTCTTTGGTACGCCCACGTCTTCCTGTTTTGGCCGGGTTTACCCACCACAATATGTTCCACCTGCCTTTATACCTTCATCCTCTACCTCTTCATGTAAGCACTGCTTCAGAGCCATTTACTCGCACCTCTCCCACACACATGCATGGTGTTACACATTCAATGGCTGTAGTATTTATTTAATAATATCTGTGTAGTTTGGTCGCTTGAATTTTATTGTGATCTATTGGATGAATGAGTTGGTTTGTAAAGTACAATGTACACCAGGGGTGTCAAACTCATTTTAGTTCAAGGGCCAAATACAGACCAGTTGGATCACAAGTGAGCTGCAGGTTTTAGATGGGAAAACGAACAATTTCAACATTATGTGCCCAAGTTTGCACTTCTAGTTATAAATTAGAAATAAAGCATGGAAGGCATCAACAATATTTAAGCAATAAGTGACAGATACTTAAATGTCCTTTGATTCATTTATTTTGTGGCCAAATTGTTTTTAATTTGGGCAGAGTTTGTGGAATTATTTGAGAAAAATTGCAGGATTTTGGAAAGACTAAGAGAGGTCTTTAAAGAACAATTTACAACTGAATTAGTTTCACTAATTTTCCCGTTCTTCTGCGGGCCGAATCGGATGCTCAGAAGGTCCGGATTTGGCCCCCAGGCCTAGAGTTTGACACACGTGGTTTTCGGGAACTTATCATTCATACCTACCTGTTCTTTTATAAATGAAAACAAAGGAATATGACGCTGATCAGACTAATGCCCAGGGTACACCTCTACTTGGGCAAGGCAAGGAAGGGTAAATGTTTAAATGGTGCAACAGAAAACATACTTGATCCATTATTTATTATTTGTAAGTCATAAGGAGACTGTTTATTATTCTGGGAGTTAACGTTGATTACAAAGGGAAAGCCTCTGATTTTCCCAAGAATTAACTTCCTGAAATCAATTTTTTTTACGTTTTTACCGTAATTTCGCCATTAAACCTTTTGTTATTCCCTGTTATGCGTTTTTGGCATGATTTGGAGCATTTAGTTTGTCAGTTATTAACATAGAATTTAGGAAAGCCGATAAAATGGAAATATAAGAAAAATGCGAATATCTCAAAAAAGCATTTGGGGAAATTTGGAAAGGAAAAATGGAAGTCCTACAAGACGCACACAAATTAAAGCTGGGAAGCATTACAGAGCCTCAATGATGACGGTTTTGCTAAAATGAAGAAAAGATTTTTAAATGTTGAAGACTTTTTTTCCTTTGTGTAGATAATTGCAGTGAAGACATGAATAAGAGAGAAAATGTGCAACAAGATGCAAACGTTATTTTATGGCTTTTAGACCTTTTTCTTTCCTTTTTTACTTCATCAAATGAATGTAAAATAGAGTTATGAAGAAGAGGTGTAAGGTTCTGTCAAACGCAAAGGTTAAATCTGTATTATTTAAACCACTGACATTTAAGCAGCCTCTATTCCCTTTGCTGTTTGTTTTTCCTTGTGCTGTCAGAGACCAAGATCTAAAGAGCTCTCAAAAAGCTTTCAGAAGTCACCTAATGGATGCAGTGAGCCACGTTAATAATTTAAGAAAAGAAATAAAAGCTAGCAAATTCGTTTGTCTAAACATTTGTTTTTAAGTGACACACCTGGAGAATTTGTATTTATTGGTTGTGTGCCCTAACAAATTAATTAATTTAGCTATACCCCCTTTTGGATAGATATTATTTTTATTATAACATTGTCTTAAACATAGAAGGTTGATATTATTTCTTGTGATGGGCGACAATTTTTAAACAATGGTTTCCTGTGATTACAGCAAATATTTTACCACAAATTCAGTATGAACACATCAAATGTAATGTGTTTAAAATAATGACAAATCTGAGTATTAGGGTTTATATGTTGTTTTGTACTTTTATGTTTCTTTTGTTATTTTGTATGTTTTATAAATACATTTTGTGTATATGTTGTCTTTTTGTGGCTTTATGCTGTTTTGGTTGGGCAGATCTCCACTGACTTTGTATTAATTTTTATTTTAACATAATCCTTTATGCTGTTGGATCCAAAAAACCTAAATTATCGAATAGATATCTTGCTTTGGTTTGCCACAGTAATAAAAATTAGAAGGTAAGAAGTTAAGTTACGTTACAGTTTAGCTTAAACTTGATGTGCGTCTTATAGAAAAACTAAAGCCTCTTCATCGTTTTCAGTTCACCAACAACCTGCTGGCTCTTTTCCAACCAACAGCAAGTACAGATTCAAAAAGTCGGTCTAAAGGTGGACTGGTAATGAAGAAATTAGCTGGAATTTGATGAGATGAGTTGAATGCTCAAGTGTTACGACCTGAACAGCTTCAGTGTCTAAGAATAGCATTGCAGGGTCATGGTGAGAGTGCTGGAGACTGAACGTTGTTACTGACATCAGTCCCTCAACTTAGCATCATGTTGACCAACTTTATTTCATTATGGTGCTAATTGGAAGCTGGAGAAAAACCTTGTTCCACTGCTTATATTAGCAAACAACTTAAAGAGCTTAAAAGAAGAAGACAAAAGTCCTTTTCACAACAAACTCTCTTCTGTTGTGGGCTCACTTGATATCTCAACACGAGAGCTGCACATTGGTGTTTATTAAAGCTACAGTCACTCTCAGAGCAAGTGGGTATGTGGATGAAAACCTTATTTCCTATTTAACTTTAAAATCAATCTCTGCTGAACAGAATAAATTAATAATCTGTAAAGTCATTGGATGGATTGAGTTGTATCAAGTTACGGACTGTAAGGGCTCACTGAACAACATTGAGAGTTCTTTTAATAGTTTAAGATGAAAAATGATTGCTATCATGTAATATAAGCATGGGGAAAATGTGAGCCCTTTAATATTGTGGAGTTTCATTGAATGTATGTTTTCATTTGGAGATATCTACAACTGAATTAGTTGGTAAATGACACAATGATTCATGGCTTTTCTGATTTTTTTTTTTTTTTTGCGTGCTTGAATTGGATTCTCTCAATGGCCAGATTTGGCCCCCAGGCCCTGACTTTGCCACATAATGTTATTATTGCTTTACTATAGTTATCATAAATTGACCCCTACCTGTCGCATATTCCAGTTAAATTTGCCGTTTTAACACTAAGCACCAACATTTTACTATTAAAACACCCAATAAAAATGTCCTGAAGACATGTAATCAATTCTGGAGATAAATATTGTTAAGTTTAGAACAGGGACTGAAGAGTTTAGTGTAACCTCGACCCACACGCACGCACGCACGCACGCGCACACACACGTGGCCTCCGTGCTGGTGGTAGCGGAGCCGCTCTGCTGCTAACCTCACAGTGGGAGGGCGTGGGCTCAGAACAGAACACCTGGCCTCCCCGCTGGTGGGGCAGGAATGCACAGGGCTGGGCTTGGATGCGGGTGGAAATCTGCAACGTGTTCAGAACTCGACCCCTGGTAGCATTTAAAGGTGCCAGCGTCAGCAGAAAAAGGAAAGAGGAAAAAAAGAGAAATCATAGGAATGTGCTGCTTTAATCAGAGCTGCGTTTCTGCTGCTGCACTTTCAGGTTTTTACGTGAACGCTCATGGTGATGTTTGTCAACATGCTGTTGGTTAATGACTGAACAATACGCCAGCTTTACATCCAATCAGGGAGTATTTTGTAGCTGTTGAGCATTCATTTTGGTTTATATTTTAAAAATGAGCAAATTATGATTTATTTAAGAAAGACTAATCGAGAGTAATGCTTTGTTGGAAACTGAATATCTGTATGTTTATCTTTTTGGAATTTTTAGTGCATTAGATAAATGATTGTTTTCGATACCATTTCAAGTTTAAGCATTGTTTTGTGTCTTTTTAGCCACTGTTTCAAGACATATCTTGTGTGTTTGGTGAGGCTTTCCTCAAGAGTTTAGATTTAAACTGTAGAACAAGCTGCTTGAGATTATTTTTTTAAGTCAAATACAGACTGTGTCGGCTTCATAGATCAATAAATCTAAGAAAAAACTATGTAAAAATTTGCCTTGATCTTTGATAAACTCTCTTATTGACGTTGTTGGAAAAGTTTGGTGCATTGTGTTGTGGGATGTGGAGTCCTGTAGACAGATGCAAAGAAGTGTTTTTACTTCATTCTTACTGCGATTTCTTGTTTCTTCACCAAACAAGTGGACAGTGATTGGTTTTACTCCATTTTTGCTCTGGTTTCTTTGCAGTATTCCCAGTGATATCACTTCAGTTTCTGTGTAAACCCCAAAATAAACATGCATTATTATTTTGCCACCACTTCCAGTGAAAACTTTTCCTACAATATCAATTAGTTAGTGTTTCCTGTTTTACATTTAGCCATTTTGAAGATAGCTTTAATAAAAGACTGGATGATTGTTTGATAGGTAGACAGAATATAAAACTAAGGAGCTCGAATCAATACAATAACCAAAAGTAATTGTAAACTAGTAAGTAAAAGTAAAGTAAAGTAGAGATTATATGAGATTGGTTAAACCATTTAGACCAGGAGTCCTTGTGAGGCTCCATTATCTGTATCTGATTCAGTAGGAATCTCCATGACAGGTGCTGGCTTTTATGAATGGCTGTGTGTGTGCGTGTGTGCGTGTGTGTGTGCGTGCGTGCGTGTGCGCGGTGTGGTAATCGGAAGCTCCCTGGCACTGATTACTTTAATTAGCATAGTGGACTCACAGACCATACTGACAGTTTAAGACCAGAGAAGAGAATAGTTATTAAAGGTGAGGAAGAGAAAAGTCAATGGAACGTAGCAGTTAAGCTAGTTTGACTCTGGACTTCTTAGTGATTGAATACAAACTATTTGAACTGTTAAATTACGGCACATCCTCAGGCTGTGATGACCTCACTCAGTGAGGTAGTGGTGGTATTGAGCTTTTACACAGCAAACGTGTTTGGAGTCAGATTTCACCCTTTCATGTCGTATCCCTTGTAGCCTTGTTGATCTGACAGCAGGTGTGGTTTAGTGTAAGACAATCCAGAGAACCCTCAAGCACAGCTTTCGTTTCTACAATCAGTGTCTCCATTGTTGTGAAGCCCTTTCTGGATATTTCTGTGGCCAATAGAAGTTTATCATGATCTACTGCTAGTGCTTGTAACTTTCAGTAATTTTAGGGGGAAATGTGTGTGGAAATTAAATGTTAATGTTCCTAGGTGTACAAAATCCAGATGTGGTATTTTATTTTATATTATAATGGTCCCGGTAAAAAGGAGCAGAGGTGTCGTACAAGTCGGGGTAGCCGCATACAGCCACGATCACTCTATCCTCCATGTTTCTCCAGTGATGTAATGACTGGGGAAGTGAAGTAGGGAGAAACTCATTGTCGACTGGATCTCGCAATACAAATTCACTTGAAATGTTCAAAATGTTCAGCTTTAAGCAACTTCCAGGGACTCAGATCGTGCAATTTTAATTTTATTTCACTAAAATTCACAAATTTTTGTTCACTTTTGATTGTAATCTAGTCGCCAGAGTCGCTGAAGTTGCTTTCAGTGTGAATGCAAACAATGCAATGCCGGTCTGTTTGCTTTATGAACAAAACTTCTACTCTGTCTTGGTGTGTAGAGCCACAGATTTTTTTGTTTCATATTTTCCCCAATTTTTGTTTCAGATTGTTCCATTTCTGTTTATTTTCCGTTTCATTGGATATTCTTGATTATTCATCATTAATGGCTGTTAAACTTCTTCAAATCATGCCAAACGTGCTTGATAAGGTTAGTTACTATGGTTATTTTGTAATTCTCTGCTGTCGAAGTGACGAAAACGCGCCGCAGTCACGCAAGATTACGTTATGCAAAATTTGACATGTTTGTTTGTTTTTCTACACTTGCCAGACATTTGGCCATGCGTTTTTACAACCCAAAATATTGTGAAAATGTGGGATTCTGTTCTAAAACATGTAGGTGAGGGTGTAGTTCATGTGGTATAGCTAATTCCACTTCAGGACTAATCCGTCATATAAGATTTCGTAGCAACATTTTGTTTACAGGAAAAAATTGAGTGTAAATGTGTCAAATTGCCCGAAAACTTAATACTCCATGTCATATTGCATATTCTGCTTAATTTTCTTTGTCATTTTCATTTGTCAAATGTATTGTTTTTATATCTAATTTTAATGCTTTATTCACACATAAGAATTATGATTATTTAGAACAAATTGTGGTCATGATGTAAAGAATGGCACTGGTTGCACACATTGGATATTTTAGCCAAACTGCACAGCTGTAGTAGCACATGTCTATCAGCTGTGTGAAAGTGACCCAGTGCAGATAGAGGCTGAGAGCTAGAAAAGACTGCACCACTGTTTCCCTCCCTTTTCCAACGCAGCGTGGACAGCCGAGTCAGGTATTTCATTCATGCACACACGCAGCCAGGCTTATTCCATACGGGTTCAGTGAAGTTCACGTAGTGGTTTGCAGACGTTTGCAACTTAGCCATGCTGAATTGGGATGAAATTCACACCACAGGGATGAGAACTGAACCGGACAGGCTTCTCAAATGATGTCAGGAATAGTGTAATTAGTGCTCCTCACATTTAAATGGTCGACGTACAGATTTATCTAAAGTCTCCTCTACAACATACAGCTACAGCTGCTTTAGAGTTAAGACGCATGTTGTCCTCTTCCATTAACTGACCTCTCCTATGATCTGTTGATGCTCAGATTTTCAGTTTTAAAATATCCCCAATTCCGTTTGAGTCCTTTACCCATTTCTGCAACAGTTTACTCTTTTCAATTCATCGGCTTTCCCTAATCAGACGTCATTACCATCGATTACATTTCCTGAAATCATGCCAAACATGCTTAACCCGAGAACACTATCGCTTAAATTAGTAACACATCACTATTGCTGCGTGATTTTTACCCGATATGTTATACCCAATAAAAAGTCATTATCATCAAAACATATCAAAATATGACAATAAATGACATAATTATCATTAAAATACATCAAAATATGACCCTACATGACAAATTAAAGTTGTTTTATTTTCAACTATGCCATGCTTAACAAAATAAAAAAAAAACTCTAAATATAGCAACCAAAATTACTGAAAAAGTAAGAATGTAACAACAAAAAATGTATTAAAAAAAATGAAACTGGAAACTTGGTCTTTGGTGTAACCATTTCTGGTTGAGGCTTCCCTGGTGAAGACATCGTCTCCTCGACTCATGAACATCTGCAGGAGAGAGGAACAAAACATTTACGACAGATTTTGAGAGATTTGAGGTCTGTCCATTTGATAATGTTGCTATACATTAGACCGCCTGTTTTACAGTGGAAAATTGCGTGTAAATGCGCGATATTGTCCCAATACATGTCATTTGTTGTTTAATCCTTGTCCTATAGCGGTTTTCATTTCTGGAGGTGAACTCCATCGTATTGCATCATTTTTGGCCATATTTGCGCACGATACATGCACGTAAGGGGATATTCCCTGTTGTTCAAGCTTGATTTTGTTAAAAAATGTATACAAATTATAACAATATTTCCATTTCCGTTTCAATATTTTTATTTAACTTGTATTTTGTCTTTTCTGTGATTGCAGCAGCGTGTTTTAAAAAGACAAATTTATTTTGTACAGAAAATCTGTTAGAAACAACAGGAGAAAGAAACAATGTGGACTAAATCCCAGTCTTCTTAGGCGTGAGGTTAGCCAAAGGAGAGATGCTGCTAGACACTTCTCTAGTTTTGTCCTGGTCACGCCTTTAACACATTTCCTCGGTTTGTAATGGACTCTGAGGAGCATTCATGGTGTATTCTGAAGGCCACAGCAGTGTGTACGCTCCTCCTCTGTCACTGCAGGAGTTTACCATCATACTTTGGCCATATGGCCGACCCTAACATGTGATCGTAGGTCGTTCCCTGCCTACATTCCTCTCCATCCTCCTCCGAACTAACGCGCTTTAAATGTTTTGTTGCCTCACTAATGCGCGGAGACGGATGCAGACATGAAACAGCACTCTGCCTAGTACTCTGGTGGCTGCCCTACATAAGTGGAATCAAAGGGGATCATGGTGGCATTTGGATGGGGGGAGGGGACACAAGAACAGATACAGCACTGTATGCTAATTGGGATCAGCAGGAAAAGAAAAATGCAAATGTTTTGATTTTTTAAGCTATAACAAAAAAAATCCACTGTCTGCAAACCCGCGCTTGTGCACACACTCCTATTCCTCTCTGTAATTGGCCACCTGTGTGTCTGCAGCCGTTGATTTTTTAAAACTGTGTTCTCCTGGCAAGGTTTCACCTCTCCTGGGATTTCTAATGATGAGTCTCTCATTGCGTTTGTTTCAGAGCAACAAAAGGACAGAAAAAAGCCATATATAGCTCATCTTCTAGTAGCTTCTTTGAAGACATTTTGGGCTATAGATAGAAACATATACTGGGCAAATGAAGTTCAATACCTGACCCACGTGTGAACTGGGAACAACTGTGGTGTGTTTCCTTTGAAGGTTCTGTTTTTTTTTTCTTTATTGATAGAGAAAAACTTTCTGGAGAATCATTATTCATTAGGCTGGTAATGACTTTTTTGTGTTGCGGTGCAACCGAACTGTGCGCTACGAAGGATGGTGTCAATTTTTATGTGTGTGTGTGTGTGTGTGCGCGCCTGTGTGTGTGTGAGAGAGACTGGTAAAGATCAAAGAAATGTGTTTATAAGAAAAGGTGTATATTTTTTATTATAGACAGGAAGGTTGTACGTTCAATAAAGCTGAGAGGGGGAAACTGTCGGGTCAAGGGCCCTCATGTAAACACACACACACACACACACACACACACACACTTGCACAAACACGCAGTCCTGCCTGTTTGTGAGCTCTGCTGACTGCAGGAAGCAATAATAGTAGCATGCTTCCGGAGATCCGGAGGCTTCTCTCAGGGGAGGGTGGCCGTCCTGTCCAGCTCAGCAGAGCAACGCTGGAGAGAATACAGCAGAAACATGGAAAACAAAGAGAACAAAACGGAAAACTATACAATGGAGCTGGAAGGGAGAAATTCACATAAAAACAGGCCTTTGCCCTTTAATTTCCCACAATGTAAATTTAAAAACATACTCGATAAAGTTACAACCTAATGAAAGACATTACGATTGGATTAGATTTTTTATTTATTTCGAACATGAAAATCATAGGAAGCAAAAAAAAAGAAAAAGATTCTCAACACATTTTTTGCAAGGAGTCGGAAAAAGTACATACTAATTTAATCCCACCCCCATCTGTAAATCCTTTTTTTTTTATTAATTACCTAGCTTCCCATTATAATAACTAACATAAACGATTAGTTTCACCTTAAAACATATTAAAATATTTTCAAAAACACAAACTCGCAATCAACTATTTTACAAATAGCAATATTTACCCTATATAAATATATAGGGTTAACAAAATATAATGTACTGCTAAGAATTGTCCCCACTATATCTTTTGAAAATAATGTTTTTATATCTTTTTTTAGGTTGCTTCATGAATGTACAATTCCTGAGTTCACTGTCCAGACTGTTCCATATCTAAACTCCCCAAACAGAAATACAAAAACCTTTCCTGGTCATATGAAAACGTGGTATTTTTAAGTTAAATAGTCCCTCTTAAGTTATGAAGTTAGATTTAGATTAGAATGAAGTCAATGACTGTAGGTTCTGTAACAAAACAAGGAGCTTTGGCATGGAACGCTCTAAAAACAAGTGTTTTAAACTGATATCTGGAATGCAGAGCAAGCCAGTGCAAAGATGTAAGAATCAGTGTTATGTGACACCTACTGTATGAGGTGACTTGGCATTTTGAAGCTCAATTCAAATGAGTGTCACAGAACGGTGGATTATGGATGAAACAGAAGCATGAATAATCATTTCTAGCTCTCGCTCAAGTCCCTGTTTTAATGTGTGTGTGTGTGTGTGTGTAATTACACCCTATAGTTTGGGATAGGCCCCAGATACGTTTCTGCATCCTGTAATCAGAGGGAATTCTTAAATTATTACTGTTTGTTTTCTTCCTTTTGTTTGGTAGCTGGCGGGCTTGTAAATGGTACTTGGCTTTAAGTTAATCTCGCATGCTTTTCCTAAGGCTTCTTTCAGAAATCAATGATCACAGTAGTCATGGAATTTATTTTTAAAAAGCGTTCAAACCGGGACATTTGTTACATAAGGCCTCTGATTTTCTGTGATCGTGGAAACCTGTCAGAAAAAAATGAATTTACGTTCAGACACGACAAGGCAATGTCTTCTGTTTTGGTGATATAGAAATGTACAATATTGTCTATCGAAAATACTCGTTTTTGGAGTCACTGCTTTTGCTACTTCTCAAAACAGCATGAAAAGCACAGTTAGATGGATTTCTAACCCAGACCTTCCCCTAAACAAGCCACACTACAGAACTCACTCACACATGCTGTCCCTTACATGAGAAAAAGCCAAAAGTGACACACATTGTGCAGCTGTTTGTTAATAAACGTGCGTGTGTGGCAATTTTCATCAGCAAATTTAACCTGGAATTGTCTTTCTGGTAAGATTTCATTGAGTTAAAATCATCAAGATTTATATCATCTATTGCCATTTTGCAAAAAAAAAAATCGAGATATGAATTTTGGTCCATATCGCTCCGCCCTAATTTACGCTATTTTTCACCAGAAAACAGATGATTGAATGATTTGAAAGTGTGTCAAATGGACAAATATGTCCAGTTCCACATATAATCCTGTTCAAAATCTTGCACTACTCATTATGGGACCATATATTACACATTTCAATTGTATTTTATCCATATTCATTAAACTAGTGGCTAAGGGTCTAGCAGTGTGGCGAATGTTGCTCTCGGGACGTAATCTAACGAGACATAGGAATGGATAAACCCTGAAACGGAATTTGGGAAATACAGAAACAGTTAGTTGGAGGCCTGTTTGTAGTAGGTCATAAACAAAAGCCTGCAGCCTTTTATTAACCTTCAAAATATTGGAAAAACAATGATGGCACTGAATCATTCGACACTGAATTCATGGTCTGTTCATTCCCTGCTTCTCTTCCCTTCTTCACTCTTGCATGGCTTCGTCTCCGCTTCAGTTGCTGCTCATTGTCAGGCTTGGTTTCTGCAGCTGTGGCAGGCATCAGCGTGCACAGCCGCCTGTGTGTGCGTTGGTTGTTCTTTTGCCATGGGGGCAACATATCGATCTCACCTGGAAGTCAGTGCAGCACAACGAGCGTCACATCTCACACACGTTACACGTTTCTCGTCACATGAAGTTCTCGGTGAAGGTGATATTTTGGCACCTTCTGATCTGACTGAGGATGAATCCAGTGGATTTTATTTGATAGAACACATTCATGTAAACATATCAGATGTATAAAGGTTAATAATAATTATCAATGTTTACAATATTTATGAGCAATGATCATAGATTACAATCAAATATAACATGAATAACATGGCATATTTTTTAATCACATGTTGTTGAAGAAGAAGAGAAAATAGTTCACTTACTATCGTGTCGAAAAGGTGCCAAAAATTGACTTTTTCCACCACATGAGCTACAAAAATATCCAAATTGTTCAGCCAAATGTACTCCATAATATGGGCACTACCTGGAGAACACCAACAAGAATAAAGCATACAGACGGCGCACATAATCACGAAAGATATAAATAAGGTACTTATCGAATGATTTGTTGCCAGTTGTATATCGCTGGGGTTTCACTCTTTTTTTTTTTTTTTTTTTTTTTTTTTTTTTATGTACCTACGTAGAGCTGAACGATTTTGGAAAATAATCTAATTGTGATTTTTTTTTTCCCTCAATATTGCGATTGTGATTTAATATACGATTATTTTTTCAAGGGCCTCTTGTCATGTATTTTTCAATGAACACAAGTATAATAAACCATTTCATATTTATTTAAACTTTAAATAATTATATAATTTCTAAAGCACAGATTACAACAATAAACCAAACAAATGTGTGGCTTTACCTCTATAACATATCTAACTAATTTAACATTTCATGAAACATGTAAACATGTGGACTGCAGTTCGTAAACACTCTCTGAACTTAACAAAACAATACAAGACAGGACAAGGAAAAATAAAATAAAATTCCATCCTTTGTGATTACAAAATCGCGTTTTATGATATTGTGATAATATCGCAAATGCAATGAATCATTCAGCCTTATACGGACGTTAACATCACAATTCTTCATGGATTTTTATTGGCCCGCTTTTGTGTTGTGTTGTGGGATGAACTTTTCAGGCAACCGTAGAAAGAGTTGCGTCGCTTGGAGGTAGGTAGGTTGACATTGCGTCATTTACATTGATTTTGAATGTAATCTAGTTGCCAGTGTCGCTTAAGTCGCGTTCGGTGTGAACGCACCTTTACATGGTCAACATTCCTCCTGGGTATTGAACCCCCACTGCCCATGTGGATAATGTACGGTATATAGCAGTTGGAGGACTGGGGGGAAGGGGGTGCATCTTGAGGGGAGGGGCGTATGGTTAAGGTGATAACTCACATTAAATGCATCACTTTTGAGCGAAGACCAGGAAGCGCGACAACATTTTGTGACCCAGAAATAAACAGAAATATTCGTAAATATAGCGTAAATCATGTTGCCAGGCACGCACAATTAATCAAAGTCCATTTTGTGTCATTATCACAAACTCTGTGAGTCTAGGCCGCAAACTGTTGGTCTTTGTTCTCATCGTTAAAGATTTATCTGCTGACCTTTAGCTCAACATTAAAGAGATGTTCTCCCTTCTTCCTCAAACATCCACGCTAGAACTGTGAGCTTTATTCACCTCTCATTGAGCTCTGAGGCAATGACCTACTCTCTTTGAACAATCTCCTACACACACACACACACACACACACACACACACACACACACACACACACACACTGCTGTTACCTTACGACGGAGGTGAGAGGTGGTTGATGTGTGTTCAGTGAAGATGAAGGGGGACCCCTGGAGAGCTTTGTAGGTCAGTAGAAGGACTTGGAAAGGTTCTCACTGTGGGGCAGGTCGCTCCTGGGGATTCTGGTGGACGAGGGTGTTGCAGTCTTTTGGCTGCACAGGTAAAAATAAAAACGGGCAGCTGACTTCTGGATGTATTCATGGCATTGAACATTCGACTTCTGACACATTTACTGTATACATGTTCAGGCTCTGCTGGTCACTATAGTCAGCTCTCAACTGGTGCCAGGCGGGGCTAGTAATATTCTCACTGGTGTTTATTTGTTTGTCTGTTAGCAAGATAACCTCAAAGTACTTAACGAATTTTTAACTAAGAATAGACCATTGGCCAGTGGTTCCCAAACTGTTACTGTTGTGCCCACCT
Organism: Gouania willdenowi; assembly: GCF_900634775.1. Classification (NCBI taxonomy): domain Eukaryota; kingdom Metazoa; phylum Chordata; class Actinopteri; order Blenniiformes; family Gobiesocidae; genus Gouania; species Gouania willdenowi. Next base: position 3,826,795 of record NC_041064.1, read on the forward strand.
TTGAAGAACAAAAAATTGCAACAACATTTTTAACAAAATTGGTAAAAAAAATGTTTTACTTTTATTAAAAAAAGGGGAAATTCGTGATTCTTCTTCCTCAAAAAAACACAGATTTTAAAATATTAATAATAAAGTTCTTTGAGTGCAAAGATGCTTTTCAAGCTATTTTTCATGCTGAATAACCCCTGCCCCCCTCTTGTGCCCCTCTGACTTCCATTGATCCTGATCAATATACTGAATCTGGATCAGTTTTAAAAAAATCAGAGTCACTTTCTTGCTCTCATCATTGTTGAAATTTCAGAAATCCATGTCTTGGTTTGTGTTTGTTTGTCTGATAACAGAATAAGGTCAAAAGTACTTAAACTTTGACAAAATTCTGACTAAAAAAAATAAACCATGGGCCAGTGGTTCTAAACTGTTTCTGTTGCACCTTCCTTTGAAGAACAAAAAAATTCAACAAAATGGGTAAAAAATGTGTAATTTTATTTAAATATCTTCTTCAATCTTCTTCAACACTCATAAAAATAACAAAATAAAAATGTGCAATCAAACTTAACGGTAATAATAAAGTTCTTTGGATGCAAATGTTTTTTTTATTATTTATTTTTCATGCTCAATGACCCCATGATGTCACGGGGGGCATGCCCCTAAGATTAGGAACCACTGCTTTAGGACATGGAAGATTGAGATTCCATTGATCTGGATCAATATACTGAATCTGGATCAGTTTGAAAAATCATCAGTGAAATTTTAGAAATTTTTATCTCAATTTGTAATTGACCAATCTGTATGAAATTTGACTCATTTGTCAGGTTAGCCGAGTTTAATCCGGATTGTATTCGGATTGTGCATTTCATCTTGTTTTTTTTTTTTTTGTTTTGTTTTTTTAAAAAGGTGTGTCTGTAAGAACATTTGTATATCAATGTTCCTCTTTCATATATCGCCAGATTTATGTTATGAGACGATTTTTTGGTTATGAGGATTTATCAGCATCTGTCGATTTGTCGACTTTAAAGTCTCCAAATATTGGTATTGGCATCAGTCATCAAAATCCTGAATGTTTCGGGCTCTAGTGAATGATGATGGTACCATGATCAGGATCATTGATCCAGATAACTGACAATATCTGCTTGTTGGAGGTTGCACGCTTGTTATTTAAAAACGTTTTTCTCGTGGTTGTCTAAGCCAAGTTCACGTCTCAAATCAGTGGCTAAAAAATCCAAAACTGGTGAATAAATATCTGAAGTGTAGAGAAGAGTGTCCAAAGTGTCTGTCGTTGTGTAATAGTGCTGTTTTAACCTGATTATTATGAATGGGTGAATCATGGATGTTTTGTTTCTTTCCTTTTATTGTAATAAGTTTGCAGTGCGTTGGCATGTCTGTTTCTCCAATAAGAGACCTGTATCCTTCCTTCCTTCCTTCTCATTGACATTCTTTCTTCATGAAGCATTTACCCTCTGCTGGTGCTTGTACAGGCTTGCTGCAGCTTTTTTGTAAGGTGCTGGAGAGAAAAAAAACATCCACATTTCATAATAAACAGTATGGATTTGTTGTTTTTCACTTAGCTTTTATAGTCTATATGCTTCCAACTGTAGATTTTACTGTAATAGCTGTATATTTAACAGATTAGATGTAGCGTCTTGTATTTCCCTGTTGTCTTCCTTCACTCACTAACTTTTCTGTCTCTTTGTTGGTTGCAGACCCAGGTAGGAGCGTGATGAGCGCGCGCTTCCGCTTGCCTGCTGGCAGATCCTACAATGTCCGGGCGACGGAGCTGGAGCGAGACAGGCAGCACACACAGGTTGTGTGCAACGTTCTGCTACTGGACAACACGGTCCAGGCGTTCAAAGTCTGCGTAAGTACTTCACAAGCTTTAAACCACCCGTTCATCAACAAAGCCTTCATCGTGCACTAGTGCTGCACCATTTGGGGACATTCTTAGATTGCGATAAACAATATTGAGATTTGATAAATGGTGTAATGACACTTCTTGTTGAGTTAACAAACATGACATGAGTATGGATCAAGTAATCCAAAAAAATACACAAAACAATAAAAAAGATGCATCAAAAAGCAACAATAATATGATAGAAAAATACACAAAATCACTCCAGGTATAAAAATTATTCTAAAAATATCCAAAACAATGACAAAACACACAAATTGAATCCCAGCAAATACATAAATAACTCCTGACATAGAAATTCTCGACAAAAACACACAAAACAACAACCAAAATATACAAAATGACTCTAGACGTACAAAACGACAAACACACGATGTTCATGCAAATATGCAAAATGACTCCAAAAATACCCAAAACAACGACAAAAAATATGCTAATTTAATCAAACAAAATACGCAAAACGATAAAAAAAAAACACACACAAAAAAGCCACAATAATGCACTAAATGACAAAAATACACAAAATGACTCAAAAATATCCAAAACAATGACAAATACACAGTGAACACAAAATCACTCAAAAATTCAAGCATAGAAATTAGCAACAAAATTGGCAACAAAAACACACAAAACAACAACCAAAATTTACAAAATAACTCCAGACGTACAAAACGACAAACGCACACAATGTTCATGCAAATACACAAAACGATAACAAAAGCACAAAATACACAAATTTAATTGAAAAAGTTGCACAAAAAAATTACATGAACATGCAAAAATAATGCACTTATTGACAGAATAATACACAAAATCATCCCAGGCATAGAAATGAACAACAAACACACACCAAAAATAATTTATTAGAATTAACTGGAAGTTGGGTTAATTTCGACCCATTTTCCAATTAATTCTGATAAATAATTAACATGAAAAAAATTTCATTTTTGATTATTATCAAAATTCCTTAGCTATATTTCCTGTGGAAACTTTCCGCACCTCGTTATTAGTAACGTTTATGGTATTATTTGTGTTCTATAGCTATGTCTGTCTCAGGAATGTCTGTCTGTTTCATCCGTTTTCCATAAACAGGAAAAATCGAAGGCCCTGCTTATGTAAAATTAACAGAAAAATGTCCTCTTGTCTCTATAAGCATAGATAATGGATTATAGTAGAAAGTCTGTCTCCATATCTTCTTCTTATACGTTCTCCTCGTCTGTCTGTGTGCTGTTTGTCGCCCTGAACACGATTCCCTTCCTCGCGCTTTGGGTTCAATGAATGATGAGTTCTTTCTGTCAGTGGTTGATCACATCGCAGCAGCAGCAGCAATGACTTCTGGGAAAGACGAGTCCTCCCGACAGCAACAGTACTCCTATTGATCCCCTCTCTGGTTGAGTACGCCGCTAGATAGTGAAAGTCCAGCAGCAGCAGTCACTGTCATGGGAACCCAGCACCTCGTTGTGTGCGCGCATGCGTGTGTGTGTGGGAGGTTTTGTCTCAAACTTCATGTCGATAGAAAATGTTTGGCTAAAACGATACAATGAAAGCAGATTTTTGTAGTTGCATGAAAGCAAGATGCATGACGGAGTCCAACAAAAAGAGGCTGATCACGACTGACCAAGGTCACAAGCTATATATTCAGTGCTGCAGTAACCATGGAAACCAAAACACAGCGGGTAGACATTTAGCCGTGAGTTAAAATAACTCGGAAATCAGACAACTCCAAATAAAAAAAGAGGAAATGAGCAGTTTTGTAATTCGGGGATGGAACTGAAACAAACTTTTTCAGGAAGAAAAAAAATGAAATGATTTGTATTTTATTGAGCCATGTAATAATCTGGCAATTTGTATGACTTTTATATAGAAAAGCCACAACACACAGCAAGACAGAAAAATGACTGCAAACATACAAAAGGAAAACAAAAACACGATATTTATGAAAATACACAAAGTTTCTCCATAAATATACAAAACAATGACAAAAACAAAATACACAAATTAAATAACAAGAACGTGCCAAAAAAAAAAAAAAAAAAAGCAACAATAATAAACTGTTTTTAATGTAAAGATTTCTTGGCTGGCCTGAAAGGCGCCTTTTAAATAAAAGGAATTATTATTATTATTATTATTATTATTATTATTATTATTATTATTATTATTATTAATAAATTAAAACCACAAAATTACTCCAGGCATATAAAGAAACAAAAACGCATAAAAACAATTACACAATAAGACAGAAAAATGCACAAATGACTCCAGACGTACAAATACGTCTTCCAAAATACCCAAAACGATGACAAAATACACAAATTTAATCCAAAAAATACACGCAAAAACCAAAGCAATATACACTAAATGACAGAAAAATACACAATCACTCCAGGCATGGAAATGAAAAACAAAAACTCAAATATACAAAATGATTACAAAAATACACATAATAACAAGTACAAAAATGTACTCTAAAATTACACCAAAAAATGAAACTACAAAAATGAACACATTGATCATATAAAAAGTAACATGAAAGTTGATAAATTCACCCCTTTGGGTGACATCATTTGCCTGTTTCTGTTTTAGTTTATCGTTAACAAACATCCCAAATAGCAGCTGCTATCCGTTAGCACATGTAACGTGTAGCACTTTGGCTTTAGACGTAGACTTCTTGGTGTTGCTAGTGGTCGGTTCTCTGTAAAATATCCACGGGGACAAACAAGATGGTACTAGATGTTCTTTTTTGATCAAATCGGTTAATTTTTTGGAATTATGGCTTGTTACTGCTGTGTGTGCGTGTGTGCATGCGATTGCGGATGCTTGAGATGAACACCTTCATCTCTGTGACGGAGCCGTGCCGTCACTAACCGAGCAGCAGCGCACGCGCTCACACACACACACACACGTCACACACATTCTCTTTCTCCCCTCCGTATTTCTCCTCACATCATGCATTTAACTAATCTCCTTCTTCCCCAACTGTTGCTAGAGTCAGCCAGGGGTGAACACTTGACTGTTCTAGGCTTCACCTGCTGCACAAACATTCACACATTCTCACACACACGGAAACTCTTACCGGTGACATGACGTCTCCGAGCATCTGACGGACAAAACGGGGCGGAGTTAACTAAGGGATTATGTAAGGCAGTAGCGCAGGGTGGGAGATCATGTGATCAGGGGTTATTTTGTCTTAATTGTTTTTGCATTTATATGGGAATTAATTTAGGATGTGATTTGAAAAATGCATTTGTTTATTAGAAAATCAGTTATTTGAAAAGGATGTGAATATTGTTTTTGTTTGTATTCCTTAATAATTGTTTTTGGTTTAATTTAAACCACACCCATGGGAGGGGCTAACCTGTTAAAAGCAGTGTAGGAAGCTGCATAGAGGGCAGTCTTTCTCTGGAGGTGCATGTGGGAGCAATGTACCTGGACATTTCTGAAAGCCTCTCAGCTGGAAGTAGAGCTGGGACCAGGTTGTGTTTTTTTTTTCTCTTGATGTAAATATTTGTGTTCCACTGTAAATATTGAGCACCGGCACCATTTTTGGAAAAATAAATGAAAGTCGACTTGCCATATGGATGGTCGTGGTTCTTCTTTTTGAACGAAAATCGAACCTCGACACAATCTCATGCAGCTTTTTTCCTGTCCAAACAAGCTGCTTCACGCATTCCTGACTTTCCCTCATTCTTTCTCACACACACGCATGCACGCATGTACGCACACACCTCTTTGCTCTGACTGTCGGTGTGTGTTCACCCCACTGTGAACAAAGTATTCAATTCAACTATATTCATATATCTCAAATTACAACAAAGTCATCTCAAAACACAAAAAATAGAGTCTATAGTAAGAAAGAAAGAACTCAACAAGATCCACATGAACAAGCATTTAGTGACAGTGGGAAGAAAAAAACTCTTTTTTTATAGGCAGAAATCTCCAGCGGAACCAGGTTCAGAGGTGGAGAACATCTGCTTTGACTGGTTGGGGTTAGTGAACAGAAGGGCAAACAGGAGAGGATAGAAGGATAGTCCATCAGAGTGTCCCAGACTAGTTGAGCCGCAAAGTTCGTGATCCATTGATCAGTCCATTCGAGTTTACAAAACTGTTGGATTTAGACGCTGGGGTTTTCCGTCTTTCAGTGATCTCATTACTGCATCGAGGTCTCATGCAAAAGATAAAAAAAGTAGTTATCAGAGCATCTCTCTCTCCTTTGGCCTCTCTTTTTCTCTCTGCCAATGGCGTGTGCTCTGATTGGGCGCTCACTCATGTGTTTTTCCTCTCTCTCTCTCACACACACACATATACACACACACACACACACACATATACACACACACACACACACACACACACACACACACACACACACACACACACACACACACACACACACACACACACACACACACACACACACACACACACACACACACACACACACACACACACGGGCACTGTTTCAGTTCGGGGTACAAGTGGATTGGACCGCACAAAGAGCGCTTGTCTCCCCCCATCAGTCCCCTCTTTTTATTCTTCTTCTGTGCCCACTCTACTCATCCCTCTCTTTCACTGTTATCTTCTTACGACTAAGCTTTTTGGGGTCCATCCATAAAGTCAGCAAAATGATGGTCCATTGTTCTATGAATCTGTGATTACCACAGTTATTTATTCATTTATTCCTCTGAATAATCCAGGAAGTTAATCATTATTTACGCCATAGTATATAGTCATCTAAAAGATGTAAATCCTTGTTTTAATCTGTAATAAAATGTGTTACAAGTGACCAAAAATTGTGGAAAAGGTGGTAAAATGGGATTTTAAAAACCACAGAAACTGGTAAAAAGCTGCAAATTAGAGTTGCAAAAAACGGACAGAAAAAGTGGTATAGTGTCAATAATGGCTTAAAATTTACAGAAAATGGAGAAGGGAAGGACAAGTAGGAAAATAATGGGCATGACAAATCGGAAATGTGGTTAAATTGGTCGAAATATGCATGAAATATGGTGAAAATAGTTTAAAAGTGACTAAAAATGGTGGTGAAATGGGATTTTAAAAACTACAGAAATGGAAACGGACAGAAAAAGTGGTGAAAAGTATCAATATTAGAACAATTAGTAAGAACATTTAGTTTAAACTGGCAAATAATGGGCATGATAAATCATGAATGTAGTCAAATTGGCAAAAATAAGCATGAAATATGGTTAAAAGAGGTTAAAAGTGACAATCATGGGTCAACATATACAATATTAGGTGGAAAATGCATTGAAATTTGATGAAATGTCAGAAATGGGAGTATTGTAGCAAAAATGCATTAAAAAGAGCAAAAAATATAGCATCTGGAAACGCCCCTCCCAGAATCTCATGAGCCCAAATTTTACCCTCCTCTTAAAGTCTTTCTTGGCAAAATCTTAAAATTTTAGACTCATTTTTGATGTTGTTGCTATTTTTGTGTCTTCTAACCTCTAGGGACATTAGAGAGGAAGAAAAGGTCTCAGGTCAAAGCATGTAGGGCATCAGACTCTCATTTAAACATGCTCTGATAACTGTAGAACACACACACACACACATGCACACACACACACACACACAACGTATATGCACAAAACATCGACTCAAAAAATAGGGTCATACAAAATACACAAGTTCTATCTAAAACATACACAAAACTAACAGAAACACGCAAAAAAGGCTACAATAGAACACTAAATCACTGAAAAATAAAAAAAAATCATAGAAATTAACAACAAAAACACACAACAACCAAAATAAATTGGATCCAAAAAATACACAATTACAAAATCTCACAAAAAAATTAACAGTAATGCACCAACGGGCTGTAAAATACAAAAAATCATTCCAGACATTGAAATGACCAACAAAGACACTCAAAACAACTAAAATATACAAAATGACTCCAAGAACACATTATTAGACAAAAAAATACATAAAATGACACCAGACATACAAAACAACAATAAAAACATGAATGATGTTCATGCAAAAATGCAAAATGACTGCAAAAATACCCAAGACAACGACAAATACACAAAATACACACATTTTATCTAAAAATTACACAAAACAATTACAAAACTGACAAAAAGGCAACTAAATGACAGAAAAATACACATTGAGATGGTCAAAATGAATACACAAAATAAAAAGTACAAAAATGTTTTCTAAAAACAACAAAAAGCATCTAAGCAACATCAACTGTTAATAACTGTGTCACCAGTGACTGGGTTCCATTTTTCATCTATATTTTCTGTCTATGTCAGTTGTGGTGACAGTCGTGTGAGAATGTGTGCTTCAACAGTTTTTTTTTTTTTCTTTTCCCACCCTTCCTACACTGAGGAAACCTTGTGATATGAACGCTGTATACAGTCAACACGTCTGCTGCTTTTTACAGCTTCTCGTTCTGTTTAATGTGGCTTAGGAGTGACGTAAGCAGATTGGAAACCACTTCTTTATGCGCTTTGTGTACGCCGCCTTATAACACGTTGTAATGTTTAGTATCTACAAGAAGAAGTCATACAATCTGTAGGTTTGAACTATTTCTTTTGTAATTTATTTGAATATATAAACCTTAGCATGGCTGTAGGGCAGTAACAGAAAAACTTGACAAATATTGTAATTAACACAAGGGTTCTCCTGCTGATAAACCCCCATTTCTGTTGTTTAAGCTCATTTGTTTTCATTGATTCAGTCATATACAAAAATCCATTTAAATTAGAAAAATTTGCTTCTTGTCCAATATTGTTATGAATGGCATATGAAATCATGATTACTTAATTATTAGGTTTGTAATTAGATTAAAAAAAAATTACTGACGTGCCACGACTACAAAAAAGATCCACTGTAAACACATTATTGGAAAGGTTTGGCACATTGCATTATGGGATATGTAGTCATGTAGACTAGTGTTTCTCATTAATAAGGGGTCTGTGAAAATAAAAAAAAAGATCCTCTTGATCTGATTTATAAGAAAAAATATCTCTAGCATCTTATCAAGTTTTATTTACAAATATTGACAAACTAAACTTTGTAAAATCATGCAGAATATACATAGTAGGGATTAATTAGGTTACATCTCAATAATAATTGTATTTATTTCATCCAACAGAAGTACAGAGATCGAGCACAATCAACATTTCAATTTCTAAGTGTGACATTTTGCGTGATATCTAATAAGTATGTGTGTTTATCTCTTCCAAACACTTGCTAAACATTTAACACCCGATCAATAGAGAACATTTGGTAAAAGTGCGCAATGTTCCCCCGTAACATGTAGGTGAGGGTCTGTTCTGTGTCATATCGCTATTTTCATTTCAGGAACTTATTGTTTGATTGCTGAGCCAACTGTTATCTGTTAGGGATATCAAACATTCTAGTGATTCTGAGGAGGAAAATACCCTTCTGTGTGGTGAGATTAAAACATGAAGCTCTCGTCCATAGTTTCCCCGTAAATATCCAGATATCACACAAGCAGAACAAGATTTAATTTTAAAACAGAAAAACGCTGCTTATCTGGTCAAAACAAAATAACCACACTGTTTATTTGTTATTTTGATTTGGTTTTAAAACAGAATAACCAAAGAACAAAGGATACATGGATTGAGATGCTAGGATTATTTAATATTTTTTACCAGCATTTATTTATTTGTTTGTTTGATTGTCTCTTTGTAAGATTTTGTCATAAGTACTTTACGGTTAATGGAACTCACGCCATTAAAGATCCAATTACATTTTGGAGGGGATCGGTCTCATTATACTGATTCTGGATCAGTTTCACTCTCATTATTGGCAAAATTTTGAAAATGCATATCAAGGTAGGTAATTGACAGATCTTTATGAAATTTGAGTTTCATCCTGATCGGATCTGGATGGCGGATTTCATTGCAATTTCTCAAAAGAAAAAATGAGGTTGTCCATACATTTGGACATATTGTATAGTTATTAATGGGAATAGAATTTTCTTCCTAACCTTTAAAATGTTACTAATGATGGGACTATGTTTAGGATCACTGATCCACATCACCAATATCTGGAAAAGAGAAGATTTCTAGCTTAGTGCAGGTTTGTGCTCTCTTGTTTTAATAATAGAAATGTAAGCTTTTAGATATCCAGATGAGAAATAATATATGTCCAGTTTATGTGTTTCTGAGAGGAAATCTTAAATTTTTTTGAGGGAATGTTTTTTCGAATAGTGGAAAGAATTTGATGAGATGAAATTCGCTGGCAATGTGTGTACGATGAGTTTCTGCTGTGTCACGTGATTATTAATAATGATGACTTTTCCTCTATTTACCTTTGGTTTTCTGTGGTTCTTTCTCTCTCTGCAGAAGTCGGATCATGGTCAGGTGCTGCTGGACGCCGTCTTTAAGCACCTGGAGCTGACGGAGAGAGACTACTTTGGTCTGCATCTGGCTGATGACTCCTCAGACACACCAGTCAGTATTAAACATCTCTATTCTAGCATTGCAACACAACATTCTTTTATAGTAGTTTCATACCAGGGCACTGTTTTAATGCACTTTGATCTGTATATTGAATTGTACAAGCTTCTCTTTTTGTGTGTGTGTGTTTGCTTTATACTTCTGTGTTTAAGTGTTTCTGACGTGTGTGTGTGTGTGTGTGTGTGGTAGTAAATAATTGAAGTGGTGTTGTTGAGATTCATAGTGTCTTTAAGTGTCTCCCAATCAATATTTTACAGCGCTGGCTGGATCCCAATAAGCCCATCAGGAAACAGTTAAAAAGTAGGTGAAATCCACCACACACACCTCCTGTTGGTTTTCAGCAAAACAATGAATGACTTTGCAGGTTTTTTGTTGGGTTTTTTTTTCAGTCTGGTTTAAGACAAAACAGCAGTAATTAAACAAAAGTCATTGGCTTTTATAACTTGTAGTAGAATGAATAAACGAATGACTGAAGGGAGATTGAGTGTCACTGATTAGCAATAACATTCTGATCTTTGCCAAGTTTTTACAACTCACAGCTTTCTATAGGTTTCTGTGATGAAAAAACATAAAAAAACAAAGCCAAACATACAGTAGGTCTACATGTATGGATGAAACTGATGAAACTTAGTTCAAAAATTAAGGAACCAACCTGACATAACTGAGTCAAGTTTCATAAAGATCAGTTCATTACAAACCAAGATTTGATTTAAATTTCCAAGAATCAGATTTCTCAATTTTTGAAACTCATCCAGAATCTGTGTATTGATCCAGATCACTTTTAAAATTTAATGTAATCTTCCATCGCATAAGATCTAGCTTTGTTTAAAGTTTTGTCAAAATCCGTGAAGTGCGTTTGATGTAATCCTGTTAACAGACAAACAAACAAATAAAACAAAACTTAAAAATGACTTCCTTGGCATAGGTAAAAATACTTTTGGGAAGTTTAATAACCAGTTATGACTTCTAATTAGGCAGAGCCAAAGAAACAAAAATGTAATTAAATAAACAAAATTTAAATTAAATTCAACAAAAATCAATTAAATGAAATGTAACAAAAAATAAGTTTCAAATTATTATTTTTTAATTAATTAAACCAAAATCCAGATGTCTAAATAACATTGGGCAGGTGGTCATAATGTTATGGCTAATCAGTTTCTTTGTAGTTTATTCATATTTTACTCTACTTATTAAGTGATTCTTACATGTTGTTAAATTACTGATAGCATATCGTCTTTTTATACAATAAACAGTTTATGAAACGCACACACACATCCATTCACACGTGTGTGTTTCTCTCTCCAGGAGGGTCTCCTCACAGCTTGAGCTTCAGAGTCAAATTTTTTGTGACGGATCCAAGTAAACTTCAGGAAGAATACACACGGTAAGGTTTTACTTTATTTATTTAAACTTTAGCAATATTTTCATGGGGTTTCCAATCCGTGTTAGTTTCTTTAAATGATGTTGGCATTAGAGAAGACGTCTTCGTGTTGTTCCACAGGTTCTAAATATTTGACTTCTTGGTTCTGGCAGGAACCAGGCCAAAGAGAACTGGAGAAGTTCAAGCTGTCCGCTGACTAAAATTGTGAGGGCCAGTTAGCGTTAATAGCTGTTTCTGACTTAATCAATGAGATTTACGTCTTCAAACTGTTTTAATTCGCTCAGGTATTCTTTGTCTGGTGACCAATTATGTTTAATACAGGCCTACAGGTCAAAGCAGATACAGAAAATGACTCTGTAAACACACAAAAAAACCATGACTGATGCACAATGATAACAAAAACACACAATACAACAATGCTAATGCACAAAATGACATGCAGAATGAGTCTAAAAGAAGACAGAAAGGCAGAAAAATACACAACACGACAACAAAAGCACACAAATTGGCAAGTGAAAAACACTGAACGACAGTAATCATACACAAAATTTAAAAAAAACACAGTGACAGAAAAATACACAAAATGACAACTGAAAAACACAAAATTACAGAAAAACACACAAAATGAGAATAAAAAACAGTCAAGATGACTGAAAAATAGATAGGACAACAAAAAACATGAAATGACAAATAAAGAACATTAAACGACAAAGAGCACAAAATGACAACTAAAGAACACAAAATGAGAACAAAACCACTAAAAATGACTGCAAAATACATAGAATGACAGCATAAGAACATTAAACAACTGGAAAACACAAAACAGCTAAAACATCAAAAACCTTCTTCCCCTTATTAATGCTCAGATTTGTCATTTTTCCAAATGCTGACGTATATGTTGATAATGTGATCATATAATCATAATCTTGTCTGGTCTGAGGCATGAAAATAGGATTATCAACACTAAAACAGAGGAAACATTTAAATTGTGTTCTATGAGCGTATAATTAATCGATGATGGTTTTTGTCTCCTTTCAGTTATCAATATTTCCTTCAGATCAAGCAGGACATACTGACTGGAAGGTGAGTGTGTGTGTGTGTGTGTGTGTATATAGAGTTATGATCACATGACTCGATTTTTAAATGTGCGTATTGTTTAGCTAATGAGTAACTAACTACTGTAATAATTTATATGTAGTCCACAAAGACTTTAAGGGAAGGAATGAATGAAAATTAGTTTGTAAGAATGATCATTTTTAATGAAGTTTTGATGCAACGCTGACATATTTGTACATCTTTGATTCTATGGTAGTTACTGTGTGTGTTTTCTTGCAGATTACCCTGCCCTCACAACACAGCTGCACTGCTGACGTCCTATGCTGTACAATGTAAGTGCAGCCATCCTCTATAACGCTGAAACAGGCAATTCATTACTACACACACACACACACACACACACATCCACTGTGGTCCACAGACAACAATAATCGTTCTCAAGCCATTTCGATCCACCAACCAAGGCTTTGTGGTGATATATGACGAGACTGAGGCTCTTTTTTTTTTATATGAAACGAGCTCCAAAAGTCTCTGAATATGATGGTGAGGCGAGCGTTAACTGATGCTAGCTAACAGATGTTAGCTAACAGATGTGCTTCTAGTGTGACGTTCAGCACTAGCAGCGCTAATCTCGTCCTCGATTGTTGTTCAGCATCTGGGTCCCCCCCCCCCCAACACAGAGACCTCTGTTTGTCTCATGTCGTTTCTTCTTTTATGGTTTCCCATTTTTCCACAAAGCGTGTTTCCCTTTTTTTATCATCTTGCGGTTGTCTTCCTCATCCCTCTTTTTCCTCCTCCTCCTCCTCCATCTCTCTCTCATAAACCCCCTTATCCACTTCCTCCCGTCTCTGATCCCCCTCCCTCCCTCCTCCTTTCTTCCTCTGTGGCTTTTTTTTTTTTTTTTTTTGAAGGGAATAAGCGCAGTATATAGGTCAGTGAAGAGATTTGGCCTAGACTAGCAACATCATGACACCGCTACGCTCTCTCTCTCACACACACACACACACACACACACACACACACACACACACACACACACACACACACACACACACACACACACACACACACACATACAGGGTGTTGCTTCGTCCGTGTTGTTACGCCACTCATTGCCAGCCTAGATTATAAAGATAAATGTTTGCTTTGAGGGGGGGGAGGCGCGACGCAGCTGCTACGCTGCTAATTCCAGTGGATCCTTCCAAGTGTTTGCATTCACAAAATACAGCAGAGCCCTCCCACCAGACTGAGTGCCTGCTCAAAAATGACCATCAACATCCTGGAAGCGACGTAAACAACTTGTTAGGAATACATACTGCAGTGCATTCACTACAATATACACAGTTAAAAGGGTGAGAAAAGTGGATATTTGCTTTAATTTACACTAAAACGATGATATTTATGAGAATTTCATGCTACAGTTTACATGTAGTTAAGGTTTTCTTTTATCACTCAGGTATTCTTTATCTGGTGATCAATCATGTTTATTACAGGCCACTTGCTGTCTTTAGTCAAAACAGATGCACAAAATGACATAAAACTGTGCAGAACTACTGTAAAAGAAAAACATACAGTGTCAGAAAAATACACGAAACGACAACAAAAGCACACAAAAAGACAACAAAATCATATGGAATGACAAATGAAAAACACAAAATGGGAACAAAAATGCACAAGAATACTGAAAAATACATAGGACAACAAAAGAACACAAATTAACAACTAAACAACACAAAACAATAACTAAAGAACACAAAAGGATAACTAAGGTAAGTTGCATCAGGACAACCCTACCTTACACCATTAAAGATTCCATTAAATTTTAGAGGGTACTTTGATTGATACCAATTCTAGAACTTTCATCAATGGCAAAATTTAAAAAATTTGTATCTTGGTTTGTAATTGACCAATCTTATAGAAATTTGACTCAGTTTTGTCAAGTTGGTTCCTCAATTCTCCCACCGAGTTTCATCCAGATCAGATCTGGATTGTACGTTTCATTGCGATTTTTCAACCCAAAAAATGGGGGTACCCAATGTCCATACAAAGAGTAAGTTTGTCACTTGGCGAGGTTAGCACTCTGATTCTCTTGTTTTGGATGTAAAGATATTATAAACAAAGACACACAGAGCAAATTAACTGCAATGCATTTTATATTCTTCATTTCAAAGGGAAAGTTAGATGATTTGGATTGAATTGGTCAGTAACATGAACTTGTCCCACTCTGAGTGAACCTCCAACATGGTACACATTTCAGATCAATGGACACAAAGACAGACACTTCATCAGCTCTGACTCTGACTCTCGTTAAAGCAATAGCCACAGCATAAAGTACTGCTGGTGTTAGCATGCTGCGCTGAAATGTGAGCTATTGACCCCACACGTGTACGCTCCGACTGGAGCGTGCACGTCAATAAGAGGCTGAGCTGGAATTGATTCATTGGTCAATACGTGCAGAAGGCTCCCAGTTAGTGGCTCAGTCTAGGGACTGCTTGAGTAAATTGGTGCTTTTGAGCAGATCAGCGACGTGTTGGGATTCACTTCTAGCACCCAAAGGTCTCAGTGCTTTAGTCTGCATGTGTGTGTGCGTGTGTGTGTGTAACTTCTGAACAGGAGGCGGAGCGTCTGACTGATGCTTTGATTTGTTCTCTCTCTGTCCTCAAACCAGAGGGGTGTTGTTTGGCTGTGGCTCAGGCTTTGTTAACTTTTATTTTATTGCATGCTTGCTTTCACCACACTGTTTCATACCCACAAACAAACATTACAGCAGTGGGGACAAATATATGTAGCAAACACTATCATTATAAGGTGGTCGTCCTCCTCCTCCTCCTTCTTCTTCTTCTTCTTCTTCTACTTCTTTGGACTTTGAATTGAATGATGGTTCTGGCTTTTCTCTCTGGAGGATTTTGTTAGCGTAGTTGAGCTGCTGCTGGTGTACTCGTACAAACATGCTCCTATACCACAGACGACCAATTAGAGTAGATTTTTTAGTGGTGCAGTTTGGCTGTGAAAGAATGCCGACTGTGTGGAAATACTTTAAGTTATTGAGAGAAATGATTCTAACGCAGATTGTAGAGCTTGTGTTCCGCAAAATTGGTTCATTTAATACTCGTATCAGTACACAGATCTACTGAAATTACGGTACTTGAAGGAAAAAAAAGTGGTTTAGGATGTTCTTAGTGAATGTGGAATTTCCAAATTTCCCATAATTCCATTTTAGTTTACGCATTTCTGCATCAGCTTTACCCTTTCTGTCTTGTTCCAGTTCCTAGGCTTTCCCTAATCAATGTCATTAGTGGGTTTAAAAGTTCCCAAAATTGTGTCAGACATGGTTATTAAGGTTAATTGAGTATATTGTTGTTGTTATAATTTCCGTTTCAGGAAGTGAATTCTGTTTTTTTTCCACCTCTGTATTCTGCAATCGCAGAAAATCAGATCCCCTGTATTTTATTGTTTCTAGTGTGTTAAGTGTATTTTTGAGAAAATGCTATTTTTCTACTGTTACGCCAATATCAAAACATTGTACAGTAAACTATGAAAGGAAAGTGGTCTGTGTTGTTGATGTCAGTCGTATTTTTATTTTTTTAAATGTTTTACAGTTCTCTACTAATTGACATAAATACTAACTTGTTTGGTGCCATCGTTTTCACCATCACCTCTGCATGTAAAGAAGTCTAATGTAGCTGTTTATAGCAGCCAAACACATAGCTGTGGTCTTCTTCTTTGGAATAAAAGAAAAACATATATAAATGCCTTTCTCTACCACCTCATTAGTTGTTCAACAATCAACGGTTGACTGAACCTCGTCTCTCCCTGCAGCTGAACTCGGAGACTACAGTGAAACGGAGCATAGTCCGGGATATCTGTCAGAATACTGCTTCATCCCCAACCCCCCTCAAGACTTCCACAAGGAAGTTGCCAAACATCACCAGCAGCACAGGTACGCTGAGAGGGAACTCTAACAGACGTGTAGCTAAACTGTAGGAAACCACATATGCATAAATTGTAAAAACCTAAAAGCTGAAAACCTTTTCTGTACCTTTTTTGTTTTGTTTGATGTGATTTATTTTTTTACCCACACACCTTCTGGCCACTCTTCATCACTTTTTATCATGTCCTCCTCCTCCTCTCAGCGGTCTGTCTCCAGCCCAGTCAGAGTTTAATTATCTCAACACAGCACGCACGTTGGAGCTCTACGGGGTCGAGCTGCACTATGCAAGGGTAAGTAAGGCTTTTTTTAAACACACTATTGCTTCCTCCTTTGGTTGCACGTGTGTGTTGATAGCATGCTGCTATTGGTGCCACCAGGAACCACTTAACTTTCTTCTTTATCAAAAGAATCTTTACAAATGTGCTAGTTTGCATCATCATTTACAGGCACCGGAGGCTTCTTTGTTGGATTTTAAGTTTAACTGGTAACCATGGTGACTAAATTCTGACTGTGAAGCTCAGGGATAGGTAATCCACATCCTCAAAGGCTGCATGTTTAAGTTTCTCTTCTCCTCCTTGTGCCTTTTGCAGAGCTGATTGTTCAAACAAGCATAGGAGAAGTCTAAAACATGCAGGATTGGATCCAAGAGTCTTAACTTGTCCTCAGAAATGTAGTTCCTTTTTGTTGTCATTTACTGTATGTATATCTGCTGAACATTTCGTCACTTCACAATATTTTTTCGTTATTTGTGAGGAACATGTTGAATGTAATACACATGATACAGGTAAAATAAAATAAAAAAAACAACATCCATAATGACGACTTAAAAAACATGCTGTCATACTTAATCTCTTTTAGTTATTTGTAAATTATACTGTTGCCCAAAAAAGTCCATCAATGGTGCCCACAACACCCCAAATTCCTGTGCTTTACCCTAATAACATAGCTTTTACTTGAAAAAAAGATATAAAAGTTTGAAATTGCAGCTCTGAAGTTTGTTTTTAGCTCCACTGTAAACAATCTATTATTGACATTATTGGAAAAGTTTAGCGCATTGCATTATGGGACGTGGAGTCCTGTAGATATATTCATTGACATGTTTTTACTTTTTTCTTATTGTGATTTCTTGTGTTTGCCCCCAAAACTCTGCCAAAGTGACTTCCCATTATATGGATCAAAACTCATATCTCAATATTTTTTCTGAAAATGACGATATGCGATAAAAAATCTCTATTTTCTACTCAAGACAATTCTAGGTTCAGTTTGTTGATGCAAAAATGCCACACAGGCACATTTATTAACAATCAGCTGCTCAATATGTTCCACTTTTGGCTTTTTCTCCTCTAAGGGACAGCACGTGTGAGTGAGTTCTGTAGTGTAACTTGTTTAGAGGAAGGTCTGGGTTAGGACGCACTCAGAAATCCATCTTGCTGAGCTTTACATGTTTTTCTACAAAGTAGCAAAAGCAGTGACTCCTAAAATGAGAATTCTAATAAAAAAAGAAGCTACAAAATGAAAATATATTGTTATAGGTGATATTGTAGTTTTTTATATTGCCAAATAGATGTTTAGATATATCTTGAATCTCAATGTATTGTCCAGGCTTTTTTCCCAACACATTTTTAGCATTTTCACTTAAAGTTGGACGATGGTAAATGTTTATTTTGGGGTTTACATGGAAAGATCCGAATCTGTCCTAAATTGAATGTCCTGGCACAATATAGTACAAAAATGGGGTCAAACCAATCACTGTCTTTCTTATCTGTTGAAGAAACACAATAAATGACATTAAGAATGAAGTCAAAACACTTGGACTCAACATCCCACAATGCAATGGGCGAAACTTTTCCAAAAATGTCAATAAGAGAGTTTTTACAGTGGAGATCAACACAAACTTTCAAGCAGAAATTTCAATCCTTTAGTCTGTCTTAATCTGGTAAAAATAAACTACTGTCCCTCGCCTTGTGAGCTGCATATTCCCTCGTTAGTGCCCAGGGCTCCCATTAAGCTTTGACCAAAACTGTATTAATAAAGTAAAAATAGGTTCCTTGTATTTTTTACGAATAAATGAACCTGTTGTTTTCTGCTGTTTCAGCTGACAGTCACATTGAGTTTGACTAATCAAACTATCAATTGATATCAATCCTTGTTTGACAAGTGGAAAATGGAACTAGCCTAAAACGGCAGGCTAACATCTCTCAGCTTTGTCTTTTGCTCTACAAACTTTAAATGGAAACTCAGCAGCTCTACTGAATGACTATTTTAAGCAAAATCAGCTTCATTATCAGAGCCCCGTATGATGTGCTTTCAACTCCAAATAACGTCCATCAGTGGTATGGCGAGGACCAAACCTGTCCTCTCTGCCCAGCTCCAGCATCTCTCAAACACATCTTGACCAGATGTAAGGTGAGCCTCACACAAGGCCGTTACTCCTGGAGGCACAACTAGGCTCTTAAGAGTCTGGAAGCAGCACTTGAGAACAAGAGGATTACTAATAACTCCTCGCCCCTGAAACCAAGTCCTTCACAGCAACATCATTCATCCGAGAAGGACAGAAAAAGCCCAGCCATCCGCTTACAGAACCAGGAGCTGGACAGCTAGCCATGGCCCGGAATTGGAAGAGAGATTAGAATAGAATCATTTTATTGTCATTATAGTAAAAGTCTGTCAGAATAAAAAGTTGATCAGTATAAAATTTAATCAGTATAAAAGTGAATCCGAATAAAAGTGCATGAGATATAAAAAGTTCTGCTGGTCCATATTGGCCAGCAACTGATCTTTACAGAGATTAAAGACTAGACACTTTCTAGGAAGATGAAGATCAAAGGGCACAGACTGAGTGTGAAGTGGCCCAAAGCTGCAGATAGGAGAGAGCGGGAAAAGGTTATTGGACGCAAGCTTAGGCTTGATCACCCTGTAGCTGTCCACCTTTGATGAGGTTGTCTAGTGTTAAAAAGGCCCAAACAAACCCTGATTCAAAGGAACACTACTGTTTTTGCGTACTTCCTATATCTGAGACACAGCTCCCATGTCACGCTGAAATGGTAAATCTCATGTTACTACCATCTTTTGGCACATGTTAAATGATTCTGTAACCTTAACTAGTGTGGAGGAGAGGCGATTTAGCAACATTAAAGTCACTCTTGTGGAGGTCGACATGTTTGACAAACTTTGACGTAGTGATTACTCAAGGAAGTGCTCCATTCACGTAAATCACACTGGTTTGATCAGGTTAAAGGAATCCGAAGGTTGCCGTGATAGTGTCAAGTTCCTTTTTTATTATTCAGCATTAGTGCGTTCATGTGACGGGTTGCGTATCGTATCGCTTTAACATCTTCTATCTTTGTGTTTTTAGGACCAGAGCAACACTGAGATTCTCCTTGGCGTTATGTCGTCAGGCATTGTGGTTTACAAGAACAGGGTACGGATCAACTACTTCCCATGGTAAGTGATGCACACACACAGACAGATGGACAGGTCCTGTGTTCCTGGCTGTGTGTCAATAATACCACTAAATTACACTGCTTTGAACTAAAAAGTAATAATGAATGTACAAGTTAAGGTTACAGAGATAATATGCCTTGTTTCTAAAAAAAAAAATCAAATCTTAGAAAATGAAAAAAAAAAAGTTATTTTCCTATAGTGTGATTCGACCAGAAAGTGTAATTTTTCAAAATAAGAGCATATACTGTATGGAGATGGTGCGGTGTTGCTCCAAAATCTGACTTGTAGCTGTGGTTTGTGAAAGACATCTTCATTGGTAATTTTCACCTCCCAGGTTTTGCCAATGAATCAAATCTACGATTCAAAACTGTGGAGTCCATACAGAACCATTCATCTATCCTGCGTGGTGATGCTACTTCATGGTCTTGAGAAGGGTGGGATACAAATTTAAACGTCGACTTCATTCATAATATCTAACCAGATTCCCACTGAACAAGGGATTAAAGTGTACATGTGCTCGTCTCTAATCAGCCTCTGAACCATACAATAACCTCTCTGGACAGAAACGAGCTGCAGGATATTTTGGAAACCTCTTCTCTTATTGAAGGGAGATATTAACGTTTTAAGCCTCCATTGATGTTTAGTGGAATTCTGCAGATGATTCCATCGTGTTCGATGAGCACAGATTTGTGCTGCACTCAGTTTCCAGGAAATATTACGTGTGTCTAATCTCCACCAGCTTCATCCGTCCAGCTTTAGCCGGTACAGTCACGACCGACCTCAGTGCTCCATGAGTCTCCCTGTGTTTCTGAAGCATCCATTCAGCCACCCTCAGCAGCACAATAACTAAATATGAATCTGCGTTAGGGATGAGGGAGATCCTCTAAGGCAGGGGTTCTCAACTTTTGGGTCGCAGATGCTTTCAAGAAACTAAGGATATTTTTTGAACAGCTTTAGCCCATTTTTAAGAACAATTTTTCCACTTTTTCCGCAACTACACTAAACTTGCCATATTTTAACCTATTTTCTTCACTTTTTCTTGCCATATCTTTGCTCCTTTTATTGCATTTTTGCTACATTATTCCCATTTATGACACTTCTCCATCAAATTTCAATGCCTTTTCTGCACCTTTTTTCACTCTCAAGACATAATTGGCACTTCTAAACCCTTTCCACCACTTTTCTCACCTATTGTTGCATATGTTGACCCATTATTATCACTTTTAACCTCTTTTCACCATAATTCAGGCTTATTTTTGCCAACTTGAAACACATTCAGTTTAAACGAATTGTTCCTTCATTTTAAGTTGCATTACTCTTTCCCCCATCGTCCCATTCCCCCAAGCCAATATTGACACTTTGAACCCTTTTTAACACTTTTTCTGTCAGGTTTTGGCAATTTTTTTATCCTATTTTACCACCTTTTCCACCATTTTTGGTCACTTTTAACCCATTTTATTTTTAAAACATCAGGACTAGAGACTTGAGGACTAGAGTTGCGGACCCCTGGTATATACTATGGCCCAAATAATAAACAACATTAATAAACTTTCTGGATGATAGTGGATATTATTCAGATAAATAAATAAATGTGGTTATCACAGATTCATACAACAATGGACCATCATTTTGCTGACTTTATGGATGGACCCCAAAAATCTCTCCCCTTTATTCCCTGTGGGTCCCCGCTCTCTGGAACCTTTATTTTGGGGATCGTGGCCTGAAAAGGTTGAGAACCACTGGTCTAAGGTAGTAGAGAGATGTTAGGCATCCAGTGAGTGTATCTAACTTTAGCGACTAACAGTGGTGTCCCCTACAGACAGCTGAGAACCAGAGAGAGAGACGCACAATAGTGCTCAGTGTCGTGTGTCGACCCCCCCCATACACACACACACACACACGTGCTGTCATTTTTTTCTTTTAATTTTGTCTGTAGCCGTTCTCCGACAAAGCCTCAGTGTTTCTACATCTGCTTTTTTTTCACGTCAATGACATATTGTCCCCTTCCTATTTATCAGAAATAGTCCTGGTCAGAAAAAGCTTTTTTTTCCATTATCGTCCTGACAAATGAGCCGTGCTCAGCCCAGCCGGGGCTGACTCATATTCAGCGTGCGCCTGTGCATGAGTTTGTAAAGTATATTTAGCAGTGAGCGATGAGTCAGAGCCGACACAGGGATTATGTTACTCTGCTCCTGCTGGGGCGTCCGCACACTTCTTACACAGACCACGAGTGTTGTCACCTGATTGCACTTTTATTTATACTGGCTTCTTCTTTTCTGTGTGACACATGCTAACGCACGCTAATAATAATGTGCAGGGGGGCAAAATGAGGAATGAAAGCAAAGACTGAATGTTGCACGAGGATAAGAGGATCCATTATTAACTACATTTAGGGTTGCAAAGGCGCGGAGCATTTCTAGTGAATTTCCACAAGAATTTAAGCTCAGGAATTTGTGAAATATTAAAAAAATTCTCAGGGAAATTATTTATTGGAATTAACCAGAAATTGTGAGTTTTTTAAAATGATAAATAATATTAAAATTTTTGTATCAACTGGGGTCGCTCGTAATGTTAAAAGTTGGAAAATCTCCATGGGAATTAACATGAATTAACAGATTTTAACAAGAAATTTTCAAAATTGAAGATTGGCTCTTAACAGGAATGTTACACATATTTGGGAAAATATATTTTAACATCATCAAAAATATCAGCATCAGTTCCAATAAATAATTTCCGTGAAAAGTTTAATATTTTCAAACGTCCCAACCTTAAAGCGTAACATCGGAATTAAGTTGTGTTGTTGATTGATTCTTATCCAATTACTGACATTTTAGTCAAAGTCACATGTGTCAAACTCAAGGCCCGGGGGCCAAATCTGGCCCTTGAGTTTATCCAATTCGATCCACATGAAGAAGTGAAACATGAATCATTGTAGAAATGACCAAATATTTAAGTTGTAAAAACAATTTACACATTATTTGTTAGGGCTTTTGTACCTATATCACATTACTGCAGTCTTATTTCATTGCAAATTGTGGAAATGACAAAACGTTTCTGAATTCCAGGCATTTTCCCACAAAACTCTTCTAAACAGGGTCCCCACGGTCATGAAATTCCTGGAAAAGTTATGAAATTTGAAAAACCGATTTTTCATTCTTGAAAAGTCATGGAATAATCAAACTGTTTTGGAAATATAGCCTTTTTTATTTTACTGTTTGGGACATTAAGCCGCAGTCCCTTAACCCTGACATCTTGTGTTGTACATCGCTTTGGATAAAAGTGTCTGCAAATTGAAATTGTAATCTTATAATCTTACATTGACGCACTAAGTTAGTTGTTTAATGTTACATTCAATAGCTGATGCATCATTATTTAAAAAAATATTGCAAAATGGCTGTTAAAAGGCAATTGCTTCATTGTATGATGCTATAATGTAGATAAAGTGATGGACACAACTTGCATTTTCTGTGCCACGTTTTTGCTTCTAACCGTAGCACATTAGCAGACCTCTGTTACACTAGTACACTGTAGAGGCCCACTCCTTTATGTGCTCTGATGGTCTTGAATAGATCTTAACGATTCAGAACTAAGTCATGGAAAGTTGGTGAAATATTTTGGAAAAAAGTGTGGGAACCCTGTCTAAATCACATAACGTTGGTCACAAAAATCAAGGATTTTTGAAGTGTTGATTTTGAAGGGACTGATATCCGTCACTTATTGCTTGGATATTACTGGCGCCTTTCAAACTATATATACCAGTTATACATGAATGTGAAAACTAGGCCACATCAGTGTTAAAATTGTACTTTATTATTGTCTTAACTGATCCAGGAGACACACCCATAATCAAGGTTGGGTTTTTTTCTTTCATTTCCTGCCTGAAATGTTCTTCTCCTAAATGTTTTAAATGTACCTTTATTTTATTCCAACATAAAAGAATGCAAGGGCAGTAAACTGTTCATTTCTCAGAATTAAGTTTCCATCTCTAGCTTCTGTGCCACTGTTATTTGGTTGCTCAAATTTCTGCTCTCAGTAACATAGGAGATGCTACACATGTCACAGGTTTTTTTTGCTGCTGTCAGCAAAAAAACACTGATGGATCATGAGTTTAATTCCAGTCGGGTCCCAGGTCCTTAAATAGTCTTTTAAATTTATAAAGTGTTGCCTGTGAAGGTTTAGAATACGATAAATCAAACTCATTAAAACACATCCTGTCTTTTTTTTTGTTCCCAGGTTGAAAATAGTGAAAATCTCATTCAAATGCAAACAGTTTTTTATCCAGCTGAGAAAAGAGGCGGTAGGTACCACACACACACACACACACACACACACACACACACACACACACACACACACACACACACACACACACACACACACACACACACACACACACACACACACACACGTCTATAAACACGTCCACCCACACATGCATCCAAACATACCCTCCTCTTAACTCCCTCCCTCACACTGTTGTCTATTTTGTGAACATAAGTGTGTGTGTGTGTGTGTGTGTACTGTAGTGACTATATAAATCCATACAGAGCTGTGGGTGTTAACTCTGCTACGTCTGCGTACCCGGTGTCAGATTAACCCCATGTAGTCTGCTTTAATCCTTAAATGTTGGTCACGTCCTTTGTTTGTTCTCATGCTTTGAATTTGAACACAACAAACAAACACTTCTGTTGTCTTTGTGCAAATTATTTATTTTTTCACACTTTTTTTTCTACGTGACTTGGCCTTTCGGGCAGACAATATTTCTTGGATCTATTCTGTGTTTTTTTTCCTTTCCCATTTTATTTATAATTCCAGCTCTGTTTTATGTGATATTTACAATTTCACAATTAGGCCTTTGTTCAACTAGAAATGTCCACCTTATTTTATTTAAACTTTTTTTATTTATTTTCATTTTATTTTTTTTATTTTTTTATTTTATTATTTAAAACCTCTTTATTTATTTTGCAGCTCGGGTTTTTGTGACATTTTAAATGCTGTTACAAGCAACAAAATAACAGATCATTTAGATATGGTGTGTTTAAGAAAATGTTTTAGCATTTTTTGTTGTAAACATTCTTTGTAATTTTTAGTTTTGAAAGTAATATTTTATATTTAGCTCTTGGTTGAACTAGATGAGGAAATGCCTTATTCTATTTTATCTAATTCTATTTTATTTAATTTTTTAGTTTAATAATTTTTTTTATCATTTTATTTTATTAATTTATTATTTCTTAGTTTTATCACAGCTCTTATTATGTAGTATTTTAATAAAAAAATTAAAAGTGTGTGTGTGTATGTATATATATATATATATATATATATATAATGAATAATAATTTAATGGACACTAGCTGATGAAAATAGTTTTTTTTATTTATTTGGTTTTGTCAGTAAACATTGTGTGTGTTTTTTTTTTTTTTTTTTTTTTTTTGATGGTAGACCAGTCATATCTGTATGTGTGTATTGGATAAAGCTGAGTTTGTGTGTGTGTGTGCAGACGGAGACTCGGGACACCCTCCTTGGTTTCAACATGGTGAACTACCGGGCCTGTAAGAACCTGTGGAAAGCCTGCGTGGAGCATCACACCTTCTTCAGACTGGACCGACCCATCCCGCCCCAGAAGAACTTCTTTACTCACTACTTCACACTGGGCTCAAAGTTCAGATACTGGTAAGAAACACAGAAACGTCCCACTAGGACCTACCTGCGTGTGTGTGCACTCTTGAACCTGCGTTGTTTAAACTTTGATTTGCGAGGGTTATGGAATTCCTGCAGCCGCCTTTCTCACTAAGTTGCCCCAGAAAAACGCTGCTTAATTATTTATGACTTCCTTCAAAAAAAAAAGAAAGAAAGAAAGAAAGGTAGCTGGTTTGTCCTTGGCCTTGCCACCAATCTTTGATGTTTAACCCTCCGATTATCATTGGGGTCAATTTGACCCCACTGAATGTTTAGCACTCAAAAAATAATAGCTGACTTTGATGAAATATGAAGCAAACAAAAACAAAGACTGGCAGTTAACAGTCGAAACATGTCAAAAGATAGTAAAATATTCCTGAAAAACCTTGAATCGCGCTGGAACTATTACATGGAAGTCAGGTGAAACTTCAAAGGAAACATCAAAGGCGATCAGCAGAACCTAATAAATTTCCTGAAAAACGAATAAACGAAACCTCAACTTAACATAATTCATGACTTTTCTTCTTTTCCTAATTCAATGAGTACAATTGATTGAGCAATAAAATGATCTTAATGTTATGTTTTAATGTGCTGAACACATATTGCATGCATTGGTGTTCCTCTGGGGTCAATTTGACCCCAAGCTGTTTTCTTTCTGTAAAACAAGTCTGTCTGTCAGCAATTTCACAGTGAAAGTGACATAGAGGAGAATGTGTCTGAGACAGAGAACTTTATAATAAATAACACCAAATATGTTACAAAAAAACAAGTAAATAAGGAGCAAATGGATCACATTTATAAGAGCACCCCACACCCTTCAGCAGACTCTCCTTGTTCCTTTGTACATAGTTAATGTTACTGGGATTAGAGAAGAATTCAAATTTTTTGGTGGTAAATAAGCAGAAAAAAGATGCTTAAATTATCTAAGGAATTTTGTAAATTTTAATTTTGATGTGTTGTATGTGGGTATGTATATTGATATATCTTTTTAAACCGACATCGCAAAGAGGGTGATTTGAACATCAAAGGAATTTCCAGGTTTATTTTATTTTATTTATTTATTGCATTTCTCTCTGAGTTTTGTTTTAAGAAAGAGGACTCGTAAAGACAAACGGGCATCTTTTTACTTTATTATTTTATCTGTAAATTGTGTTGTATGCCATCCTTTGTAAACTGTGTGATTGTTCAAGCAAAAATACAGAAAAATAAAGAATTTAAAAGTAATAATAAGTAAATAAATGTGTTTATGACAGAAAGGGGGAGTCACCAACATTAATCAATATGGCTCATTCTATAAGAGCTATGAATGTGCACCCCAAATTAAAAATGATTTGGATGATATTTTAATGCTAAAAGTTTGTCCTGATGGTGGCGCTAGAGAACAGGTCAGTGTTTCATTTTCAAGGGCTTATTTATGGATTCAACGAATAAACAAAGTGCATGACACAAAAATTTGGTCAACAATTTTCTGACAATCATTTTCTTGAGCCAAATATCCCTGGGGTCAGATTGACCCCGAGGGTAGAACGTGTTAGTAATATTTGAGGATAAAAGGAAAGTTAAAGATAAAGTAGGCAATTTTCAAAAGCTATAGCATGATTTTGAATGTAGCCACCCCGAAGGCTCTGCCTTAACCGCCCTCACCCCTCCCCTCTGTGCTCTCCTTCTCACTCCTGTGCACACGCAGCGCTGCTGGAGAAGTAGAGCTCAGCTCATCGCTTGTATTGTGTAAAAACTACGTTGTCTCATGTTTCATTCAGCTGTAAGTAAACAATAAACTTTATCCTTATATATGTTAAACAACGTGACCAAAAACTCTGTTTTAATTCTGTCACTGGTGACGCGTTTTCAGTGTGAGCTCGTGCATGCGAGGGATCGAGAACGAGCAGGGAGACGTGATTGGTTAAAAAAAAAAGCAATTTGTTTTTTTTCCAATGGTTGAAGTTATTACAGATTTACGGCTGCGACAGATGATGGAATTTCTTCGTTCCTTTTTCAGAACACATAAGATCTTACTTTCTATCAGGACATGAAGACAATTTCAACCAAAAACTTAAAGTGTATCTGGAGGAAATCGCCTCCCCTAGCTTTATGCACACTGTGCACATCTGTATGCTTTGTTTTTTTCTGCTGAGTTTTAAGTTAATAATTCAGGAAACGGGTTCACCTGATGGTAAAATAAGAGCTCGTATTCCTTTTTCACAGATTTTTATTTCTCAGTTTATTGCACTTTTATGTTTCTCACTTCCTCCTTCTGCTGATATTAGACTGAGAGATGAAGTCTGAGCTGAAGGTCCTCTGATGCATTATTGAGCAGCGGTGATGCAAACCAGGGTGCTTTGTCTGATGTGCGTCTCTCTCTCTCGGTCTGTGTGTGTGTGTGTGTTTACCCTTGAGTTGACTGACTTCTATAAAAGAATGATTTTATTTTACTGTCAACACATTTAATGGAGATCCAAAGGTAATGTTTGGGGACATTATTTCAGAGAGAGTTCAGACATTTCCAAGGATTACGTTGTCTAAAGACATGTCTATCGTTCTCTGATATTGTTCTTTGAACGTCTAATGTTTTTTCTTTGTGCAGTGGGCGGACAGAGGTACAGTCTGTGCAGTATGGAAAGGAGAAAGGCATCAAAGACCGAGTGTTTGCCAGGTAATAGACGAGTCTATTGGTGAATTACAATTCATTTACAACTCTGATTACATTTCTAATCGGGGTGTGTACGGCACGAGTCACAATAGTTTAGTCACGATACTAAACGACATGATAGACATCGCAATATCAGAATCAAAAGTTTTACTGGCCAAGTAGAGTTTAAAGCAATGCAGGGAATGTGACTTGGTGGATGGTGCAAACAAACAAACCAGAAATTGTAATAATAACTAAGCAAGACCTGTATTTGCTTTGCGTTGTATGTATTTTGTTGTTGAGTAATGTCCCTTTATGTTGTTCTTTTTACTAATTAAATTGAAAGTAATAATGCAGGAAAAACAGAAGACTGACCTTGACCTTAAATATGACCTTGAGCGAAGGTCAAGGTGACACACTGAAAGGAAATGTTGTTCAATGGCACCAGTCTGAGCACTGGATCTCAATTTGTGGCCAAATTATAGGGAATTGTTTTTTTTGTTTTGTTTTTTTGACATCATGAACTTTGACCCCTACCGATCTTTTTACTGTTTGGTCGTACAGCTTCAGTCTAATTAAATAAAATACTCCACTTTTCATAATTGTAAGAAAATGTTGATTTTTGACACTTGACGCGACCATGGCCTTGACTTTTTGACTCCAAAAAAGGTCGACTGCACATCGTTGACATTGTTCCTATGAGATGACATATGAGTCATTGGTGCTGCATTAATAGTCTAGGAGGAGTTCCACGACAAAGGAGATGAAAAAAACAATAACTCCAACGAGAATAATGTATTTGTCAATTTTCAATTGCCATATACAATAAATTTAAAGGATGGATATGAACTTACTGTATATACAAGTAGTGCAGGTAATATTGTCTTTATAATGTCATTTCAAATTTAACCTTTACAAGAATAAAATGGCATGAAATACAATTTATTATTATTTTTTTAAACTTGTGAGAACAATTATATGGTAAATAACTGTAATTCAAGAACCAATATCAAAAACAAGTTGTATGTTTAAAAAAAAGTTCAATTGTTGCTTCTGAAACAGATTCTGATTCTGTTAAGTTTTCCATTCTTAAAAAAAAGTAAGCACATACGTCTATAAAAGTGCCCAGTATGTTTTATGAAAATAAAGTGCAATCAACCGTCAGCTAAAATGCACTGAGGAGTGACGTACAGTAGTTTAACAAGGTCTAATGTTTTGTTAAAAAAAAAAAAAAAAAGATTTCAAATTTTTTGGATCGATGCAATAATCATGCGGTGAAAAATGTCAATATATCACCAAATCTGTTTTTTCTAACACCCTTAATTTGTAAAGCCTGTTCCATTAACTCTGATGATGCAAACTGTTGGATCTCCAATGCAAACCGTGATGCCTTCCTGACATGTTTCTTTCTATGTCTCCGTCTGCCTAAGCAGGTCTCCCAGCAAGCCACTGGCTCGCAAGTTGGTGGGCGGAACCGACTGGGAGTCCGTCAGTCGGAACAGCCTATCGGATGAGAGACTGGAGACGCAAAGCCTGCCTACTCGCTCACCACCCGGCACCCCCAATCAGTGAGTTCTTCCTCTTTATTTGTTCACAAAGCAAGAAAAACTGCCTCAGAAATCAACCTTGATTGATCAGTCGCTAACCTTTTGCTCGGATTTTTCACCTGCAAATAACGAAAAGTGCAACAGTGGAGGAGGTCGGCTTTTTTAAACGAAGGTTCAGGCTCACAAGTTCTCATGTAGGAGAGCAGAAGTGAGCAGGAACGATTTGACTCTCCGTACAGATTCAGTTCCTTTATTTGTTACTGCTACATCATCTTTCCTTATTAAAATGACTTTACTGGCTAGTAACGTTCCTGAAATCATATGAAATGTACAAAATATGATCAATAGTCCACTATTGTATGCTTAAATGACTTATAGACGACGGGAGGGTTACAATGAAATCACGTGAGATCACATGACCTTTAGCCTGCTTTACAGGAAAAATAACACAAACGTGTGGTATGATCCCCAAACATGTAAGTGAGGGTTTAGTCTGTGTCACAGAGCCATTTTTTTGTTTTTTTAAGAACTTATTTTTTAATTTATTTAGATTGTGAATGAGATTGCTAGCAAAATTTGACACATTTGATCATTTAGTGGAATTACTAGACATTCAGCCGCTCGGATTCCAGGGAAAAAATAGCGTGTGAATGTGTGACGTCGTCTCAAGACATGCATGTGAGGCTTTTCTGTGCCATATTTGGGCCTGATTTCAAACAAAAAGGACAAAAAAAAAGAAAAAGGTTTAGATTTCTTCTCCGTTTCAGAATGTGAATTTCATGTTTTCCGACCTCTGTAGCCTTTTGTTTTTTTCTGGTAATTAACTTTAGCTGCTTTTCTTTCAGACAATAATCCACTGCAACAACAATTGATCCAAGTGTTTAAAGGCAAAAGCCTGTAAATTCACTTCCACAAAGTGCTTTTATTACTCTTCAAACACAAGTGTCAGAATGACATTTGTTCCCACTCTACCACAAGTCTCACTGAAAGACGACGACTGTTCAGACTCCCAAAATCATTTTTGTTAAATATGTAATATTTTTCTGCTATACATTTTTTTATTCTAGCTGTTTGTGGAGCCCCAATGATTCAGACTTCTGCTAAATCTGAGGAAAGAAACATCTCATCATTTGTTAACATGTATTCCTTTTTCAAAGACCAATGTGGGAATCAAAAGATCAAAGCTTTAAGTAATATCTACTCACAGGAATGACTTTAATTCAGTGTGTTGATCAAACAGTGGGTCACACAGGAGCAAAGGTCTGAACTCTGAACATTAGACATTGTTGACATGATTTTTTCCTACTTGTGTATCAGGAATTCACTGTTTGTTCAAGAGGGCACCCGACTGCGTCCGTCCTCTGTTGGTCACCTGGTTGATCACGTGATCCACGCGTCCCCCAGTCTCCCCGTCTTCTCCTCCAATCACAAGTCGGCCTCGTCCACGCAGGCCAACAGCATCAGCCTGGACTCCACGCCGTAAGTCTGGGTGTTTGTTTTCCTGCTCAGCTTGTTTTTAGTTCTAATCATCAGTGTGAGATCCGGTGTGTGAATCAGCGTTTTTAGTCCGTCTGTGACTTTTCCAACCAGTTCACAGCCTTTAGGTTCCCAGTGTTATCAAGCTCTGCCCATTGGAAAGATGCTTTAGGCTTTATTTAAAATCTACTACACTTCACTTTTAGTGATGTTTACACATTGATTGATTTAATTAAGAAACATTTTTCTCAACGTGGATTTTTGTTTGTTTTTTTCTTTTGAATACGTTATATTTATCTC
This sequence comes from Gouania willdenowi, assembly GCF_900634775.1. Taxonomy (NCBI): domain Eukaryota; kingdom Metazoa; phylum Chordata; class Actinopteri; order Blenniiformes; family Gobiesocidae; genus Gouania; species Gouania willdenowi. Next base: position 3,858,597 of record NC_041064.1, read on the forward strand.
TTGGTTCAACTAGAAATGCAGAAATACCCACTGATTTGCCTTATTTTGTTATATTATTATTTCATTTTTTTTTTATTTCATGTTATTTTATTTTATTAAGTTGTATTTGATTTTGTTTTACTTTATTAAATTAAATTATATTGGATTTGATTTGATGTTATCTTATTTTATTAAATTATATTTTATTTTATTTATTTATTTATTCATTCTAATTTAATTTTTTCTTATTTGAATTTATCTTATTCATTTATTTGTTATTTGTTTGTAAAAAAAATTTGCAGCTCTTATTTATGTATTGTTACAAACAAAAAATCCAATAACTTAGGTCATGTGTGTTTTTTTTAATAAAAAAAAAAAAAAAACCATGTCTCTCTCTCTCTCTCTCTATATATATATATATATATATATATATATATATATATATATATAGAGAGAGAGAGAGAGAGAGAGATGGATACATTTGTTCATACCCTTCTATTAATAAATAACCAAAAAACAAACAAACCCACAGTGTTCACAGATATAATTTAATACTGACAAAGGTGATCAATGAATAATAATTTATTAGATTGTGTCTAACAAAATAACAAGAGATTAAAAGTTTGGTTCAAACATAAAATATCAGGCGTATCATTCATTTATTTTCTGTTTCCTGTCTGAAACATGAGCTCATCAAAGGTGAAGCTGTGAGTAGAGTCAGTCCTCCTATAACAGACTGAAGGAACTCATTGCTTTTTACTGCCTGGCTGATATGAGGAAGAGGAGGAATGGGGATGGGGTGGGGGATGTTTGTCTTCCTCTTCAGCTCTTTTTATTGAGGTTAATGCGTTGTGACTAACACAGAGCTATTAAGCCTCCGTCTTCTTCTCAGCTCCCTTTGATCTGTTTATCTGTTTTCCTCCTTTCAGTCCATTTTTCTAACTAATAGCTCTGTTATGAAGAGAAATGTCTCTTTTTTATGCAATCAAACAAAAAATGGATTTGAAATAAAGAAAAAAAAAAGAGAGATTTGCAAACAAAAATAATGTATTTGAAAAGAAAAAAAAGATTTGCAAACAAAAATAATGATTTGTAATAATAATAAAAAAAAAAGTTGATTTGCAAACAAAACTATCATAATTAATTGGAAAAAAAAAAAATGCTGGTTCACAACCAAAACTTCTGGAAATGTAAAGTTTCATGACAACTAGTTTTTGATTTGTAAACAAAACCAGCATTTTAAAGAAACGGTTAATGATAATGTTTTTTTTAAATGATAATTCCATTATTTTTGTTTGCAAATCTATTTTTGTTTGCTAATCTATTTTTGTTTTCAAATCTATTTTTTTAAATTTTAAATCCTTTAGTTTTGTTTGCAATTTTTTTTTATTTTCAAATACATTATTTTTGTTTGAAATCTATTTTTTGTTTCCAAATCTTTTTTTAAATTTTAAATTCATTGCTTTTGTTTGCAAATCTTTTTTTTTCAAATACATTATTTTTGTTTGCAAATCTTTTTTATTTTTTCAAATATATTATTTTTGTTTGCAAATCTTTTTTTTTTAATTTTAAATACATTATTCTTGTTTGCAAATCTTTTTTATTTTATTTTCAAATACATTATTTTTGTTTGCAAACCTATTTTTTGTTTGCAAATCTTTTTTTTATTTTATTTTCAAATACATTATTTTTGTTTGCAAATCTATTTTTTGTTTGTAAATCTATTTTTATTTTAAATCCATAATTTCTGTTTGCAAATCTTTCTTTTAAATTTTCAAATACATTATTTTTGTTTGCAAATCTATTTTTTGTTTGCAAATCTATTTTTTGTTTGCAAACCTTTTTTATTTTTTTTTTAAATGCATAATTTTTGTTTGCATTTTTTTTTAGATTACAAATTCATTTTTCGTTTGATTGCATAAAAAAGACACATTTCTCTACATACTCTGTTGGCTCATCCATCAGTGTATCTATGAAGACTCTCCAGGGTCATCAACACAACACCTCAGGGAGCTGTTCTAAACCAGTATATATGAGACCTTCTCTTTTCTTCTTCAGGTCACCTGATGGGATAGATGGTCAGCCTCCAGCTCTGCCCCCCAAACAGCTGAGCAGGAAAACCCTGAATCAGATCATCCAGGCTCACTCTCAGCAGAGCCTCCTGGACAACCACCTCAACGAGATGTACGACGTGCCCGCCAACGCTGACAAAACCACGGTCAGAGACGCTTCAGTCGAGCATTTATCAACGAAAACTCAACTGTTTAATAAATAATAATTAAGATCAGTTTATAAACCCCAGATTTACTTTGTTTTGCTACGCTGACCCACATAATGCTGGTAGATTAGATCAGAGATGGGTCAGAAAAATGTGATGATCACATTCATGTCAGAAAAATGACCAATTATTTTGTTTTGTAAATTTATTTATTTTTAATTTTCTTTCATTTTATATATTTTCTTTGCCATTGTATGCATTTTCTTTGTCATTTTATCTTCTTTTCTCTCATTTTATGTATTTTCTTTGTTATTTTATATAATTTTCTCTCCTTTTATGTAGTTTCTTTGTCATTTTATAAAATTTTCTCTCTTTATGTATTTTCTTTGTGATTTTGTATAATTTTCTCCCATTTTATGTATTTTTGTTGCCATTTTGTATAATTTTGTAATTTTTTGTCATCGTTTTGTGTTTTGCTTTCCCATTTTATGTGTTTTTGGAATTATTTTGTGTATTTTTCTTGTCCTTTTGTTACTTTTCTATCATCTGGTATGTTTTTGGAGTCATTTTATGCATTTACTTTAGTTGGGGGGGACGCATGTGGCCCTCACCAGTTGCCCATGGCTGCATTAGACTCATCATTAAATGTGAAAAGTGTATAATTTTTTAGTTTTGAACATTTAAAACCTCCAGACAAACTCATTGAAGGCATGGGTGTCATTTAGGTAACCTGTCATTGGAATAAAATGAGAGTAAATGTGGAAAGTATTTATTTTATTTTATTTTTTTTGTCTTTTTAATGCACTGGGTTTAGTCTCAAAAGTGTTTAAATCCTGGACATGAACATGTAGAGCAGTTAAATATTAGATGTGTTTTTTTCTCACTTTCCTGTTTACAGTTGAATGGAGTCGTTCCTCATGATAATCTGGTCCTGATCAAGATGAGACCCGACGAACACGGACGATTCGGCTTCAACGTTAAGGTGAGGAAGAACTTGGTGGAACTTCTTCTCCCATGATGCTTTGGTGCATTCTTCCATGTTTTGAAGCGCTGACGTGTACTTGTTTGTCTACAGGGAGGAGTCGACCAGAAAATGCCTATTATCGTGTCTCGAGTGGCTCCAGGGACTTCAGTAAGTCAACATCCAGCTTCATTCTGCCATCGCTGTGTCACTCACACGTTTTATCTGGCACATAGTTCTTCTCAAATAATCCTTTAAAAGGATCCTCCACTGTTTTTACAAATGTGGCCTAAAATCTTAGAAATAGATCTACTAATAACAACATTTCAAACAAAACACATTATTATGCACCATATTTGTTTTACAACCTGTGTTCCACCATCTTGAAATCACATGATTGTCCTAAGGGACTTTTACTCTCCCTTAAACAGTGCGCTGACATGCTCTGGTGGCTGAAGTTAGCGAGTAAATCACGGACTGTTGAAGACACAAACTCAGAGGATAGAACTCCTTTTGGGTGGGAGTCCTTTAACAGTCTGTGATTACTCGCCAACTTCAGCCACCAGAGCGTGTCAGCCCACTGTTTAAGGGAGAGTAAAGGTCCCTCAGGAGAGCTCTTCTTCTCTGCTTCATTGTCTACTACCAAACTACAGAGTGGGAACTGTCTGACCCTGTGGTCATAGATTATTTTTTGTGTCACAATTGTTTTTATCTTCTTACGGTTTACATCAACATCTTTAACTTTTATTGATTATTTTGAGCAACTAACAGCAGCAGAAGTTGTCAGTTTGACTGAAAAAGCTACTAAATGATCTAAAAAGCTACTAAATGATCTAAAAAGCTGCGAAATGATCTAAAAAGATTTTAGGCCACATTTGAAAAAACAGTGCAAGGATTCCTTTAACGCTAAAATATTAGAACATTCTGAAACATCTGTGCTCCTCCTCTTCCTCCTCAGGCCGACCTGTGCGTCCCACGTCTCAACGAGGGCGATCAGGTGGTCCTCATAAATGGGCGGGACATCTCTGACCACACCCACGACCAGGTGGTGATGTTCATCAAGGCGAGCTGTGAGAGCCACTCAGGAGAGCTCATCCTATTGGTCAGGCCCAACGGTGAGTCATCCTCAGTGTGTCTGTGGGAAATATTAACTTATAGTTCAACTGGAAACAATACTTGGCACTATTTGAGTGCATATAATGGTTTCTAAAGTGTGGGCTGTGGCCGCTAAAGATGCTACATGTGGGCCTTGTGCTTGAAAATGTCAGAGTTTGGGTTTGAAAGTATGTTCTAGGTCACATGTGGATGTTGTTTTAGATGCAGTACAGAACATGTTCACTACATCAGTGGTTCTCAAACTGGGGTCCTCGAGCTGTAGCTTTGGGGTCCGTGAAATAATAATTGAAATAAATAAAACTATTATTAATGTTGCATCATTACAAACTACATATGGGTACTGACTAAAATATTGAGAGTTCAACCTGAATCATCAACAAAACCTCTTATTAATACCACATACATTTGTTTTTTGTGTTTAGTTACTCTTTATGTTAATTCCTACTAATAAGATCTTTAATATTTAGTCTGAAACGTTGAAAGAATAGATCATTCCTGTCATATTTAGGGCTACAAATGTTAATTGACGTGAGAATTCTGAGTCTCCGGTGTAAGGAGTCCCTGGATCCTAAAGTGTGAGGACACCAACACAACATCATAGAAACAATACTTCCTGATTGTAAACACATGAGTAGGATGTAATATACAAAGTGCCAATCCTAAAAATCCACAGTTACACATCAGTTTATAGCAGATGTAGTCAAATGGGTCTGATTGTAAGTGGCCCCCAAAGTAAACACACACAATTATATCAAAATACCCAAAAGAACATCAAAAATACACTTAAATCTACTTAAACAAATACAACATTACAATAAAAATACAGGAATAGACAAGAAAAACACAGAAAATACTCCAGAAACACACAAAACTACTACAAAAATTAACAAAACGACAATAATACAAAAAATGACTCAAAACATACTAAATTACAGAAAATGATAACAAGAGTGCACAAAAAGACAAAATTAAACACCAGAAAAAATATTCAGCTAACCCACAGTACTACAAACAGTCAAAACAAGAACAGAAATACACAAAACAGACTCCAAAAGAGAGAGCGTTTACAGGAAAAATACACAAAAGCACAATAGAAAAGCACATAATAAATGCACTGAATGACAGAAAAACACACAAAATCACTCTAAAAGCACTCAGATTGGTCATTATTCTAAATGAATCAACATTCATGTCAACATAATGTGGCCCTTTGATTAAAAAACACATTTTTGGGGCCCCCACTCTAATAAAAGTGGCCCACCTCTGGTTTATAGCTTGTGTTTTTGTGTTGCTGCTGCGTTTTAAACATTGTGGAGTTTTTTGGTTGAGGTCCATCTGAGCTGTGTGAGCTTCTGCTTTGCATTTCCTTTAATCAGCAGGAGGGAAACACGGAGGGGAGGGTGTGTGTGTACGTGTGTGTGAAAGATGATGAAAACCTAGAAATTCTTGGTATTTTAAGTGGGTCAAAGAGGGATTTGTGCATCCTATCCCTCTGTGAGCATTTATAAGATTCAATCAATGCATCAAACGTCCAGAATGTGTGTAAATATAAATCTATATGGCTCCGTGCAGTATTGGCAGCAGTTTTCTCACTATCCCCCCCGTCATGCAGCCATCTACGACGTGGTGGAGGAGAAGGCCGACTCAGAGCCAGACTTCCAGTACATCCCAGAGAAATGTCCCCAGGACCCGACTCAGCTGGACCAGCACGCTCTGAGGGACTCCATGGTCACTCTGAAGGAAGGCCTGAGCAGTGGAGCCATATTGGCACAGTTTGATGTGAGAGGACACACAATATTCATACACACACACACACACACACAGACTCAAATATAGCAGTTTTTTCTTTTTACTAACAAAGTAAATAAAGATACACATCGACGAGTCCAAATTCACATGCGTTAAAGTTTCCAAGAAATTCTCTCAAATGTTTTTTGCCACGACGACAAATTTTAAGTCTGATTTCAGATGAACGTCAAAAATATGAAGGTAAAGGTTAATACATTTTTTTTTTAATAAATGTTTAAGTATGAACCTCGGTACAAAAGTCAGTTAATTCTTTATCGGTACAGTAATTAAAAAAATACAATTATTAAATATCTTTTGCTTTATTGTTAACTTTATTCAAACGTAACACCACAGCAGTTTGCTCTTTTTTCCCCACATTGTTTGAATGAAAAAATAATTAAATATTTAGTAATATGTGAAATTTAGAAAATTAAACCCTGCTCTTGTTTTTTTTTTTTTTTTTTTTTTTTTTTTTACATTTTTGAATGAAAAATGAAAGTATAAACGCTGCTTTTAAACAGTTTTTAATCTAATAAAATTAAGTGTGGTTAACACAACATGCATATTCATTTAAAAGGAGACAATCTGAGTCTTAAGAGCAGTATTTAACAGAACAGTTTTTAAAATAATATGTATAAAAACATACAAAAATGAAAAGAACAATTAAATAAATGGTCCGGCTCACAAAAACTGGTAAAAAAAACTAAAAAATAGTATAAAATCAGATCTTGTGCTCAAAAATAAAGTCGCGTCTTGAATGGTTTGGCACAAATATGCATACCGTCACAGCCTTGTTTTTTCTAATTTTTTAGAAATTAAATCTAGTTTTAATATTGACGACTGGAGAAAAACAATTTTCCAGAATAAAATGAATAAAAAAATATTTAGGAGGCCCTGGGGAGAAAAATTAAATTGGAAAAATTGTGTAAAAAAAGGGCTCCTGGATTTGGGATGGACTATAGATTTATAAGCATTATTAGGTCTCACGGTTAGTGTGTTGTACTAATTTATAATCTCTTTGCTAAATGTTTCTGTTATTTAAAATATTCAATTTCTTGTTTATTTTGTTACAGCAACTGTACAGGAAGAGGCCGGGGATGACCATGCTGTGTGCCAAGTTACCTCAGAACGTCTCCAAGAACCGCTATAGAGACATCTCCCCGTGTACGTATGAGACCACAGCTGCTCTCTGCACACCTCACAGATACCCACTCACACATCACTCTCATCTTCTTCTTCCATCCCCACAGACGACGCCACACGGGTCATCCTGAAAAGCACAGATGACTACATCAATGCAAATTACATCAATGTGAGTTCATCCTTCAGCTTTCTTCTTTTTTTTCTTCCTCCATTTACGTCCGTCCTCTCTCTAACCTCTGTCTGTGTTCTCTCTCTGACCTCTGTCTGTGTTCTCTCTCTGACCTCTGTCTGTGTTCTCTCTCTAACCTCTTGTCTGTGTTCTCTCTCTGACCTCTTGTCTGTGTTCTCTCTGACCTCTGTCTGTGTTCTCTCTAACGTCTGTCTGTGTTCTCTCTCTAACCTCTGTCTGTGTTCTCTCTCTGACCTCTGTCTGTGTTCTCTCTCTAACCTCTGTCTGTGTTCTCTCTCTAACCTCTGTCTGTGTTCTCTCTCTGACCTCTGTCTGTGTTCTCTCTCTGACCTCTGCCTGTGTTCTCTCTCTAACCTCTGCCTGTGTTCTCTCTCTAACCTCTGTCTGTGTTCTCTCTCTGACCTCTGTCTGTGTTCTCTCTCTAACCTCTGTCTGTGTTCTCTCTAACGTCTGTCTGTGTTCTCTCTCTGACCTCTGTCTGTGTTCTCTCTCTGACCTCTTGTCTGTGTTCTCTCTCTGACCTCTGTCTGTGTTCTCTCTCTGACCTCTGTCTGTGTTCTCTCTCTAACCTCTTGTCTGTGTTCTCTCTCTGACCTCTGTCTGTGTTCTCTCTCTAACCTCTGTCTGTGTTCTCTCTCTAACCTCTGTCTGTGTTCTCTCTCTAACCTCTGTCTGTGTTCTCTCTCTAACCTCTGTCTGTGTTCTCTCTCTGACCTCTGTCTGTGTTCTCTCTCTAACCTCTGCCTGTGTTCTCTCTCTAACCTCTTGTCTGTGTTCTCTCTCTGACCTCTGTCTGTGTTCTCTCTCTGACCTCTGTCTGTGTTCTCTCTCTGACCTCTGTCTGTGTTCTCTCTCTAACCTCTGTCCTTGTTCTCTCTGTCCATAGATGGAGATTCCTGCCTCCAGTCTGATAAACCGCTACATTGCGTGCCAGGGACCGCTGCCCAACACCTGCCAGGACTTCTGGCAGATGACGTGGGAGCAGGGCTCGTCCATGGTGGTGATGTTGACCACGCAGGTGGAGAGAGGGCGGGTACGTAGTGGTGACGCTCTGCACGCCACAGCAGAGGAGCTTGTTTTTGTTATCAGTTTGTGTGTTTTTCTCTCATTGTGTGCGTTTTTGGAGTCATTTTATTTATTTATTTCTTATTGTGTATTTTTTTGTTCTATATTTTTGTTTGTATTTCATTTTGTTTTATTGTCATTTTGTGTTTTTGGAGCCATTTTTATGTGTTTTGGTGGTCATTTTGTATATTTGCTCTTTTTATGTGTTTTGTCATTTTGTATAGTTTACTTTCATTTTGTGTATTTTTAGTGTAATTTTGTTATAATTTCTTTGTGATTTTTGTTTGTGATTATGTATATTTTTTTTTCTTTTTGTCATTTAGTTTTATTTATTTTTTGTCTGTTTTATGTTGTGATTTTGCATGTTTACTTTAGACGCTGCACAAAATTATGCTTTTTTTTCTTTTTCTTTTTTTTTTTACAGCTAATAGAATATTTTTTATACTTTGTGGCTGAATAGTGTAATCACACCTTCTGCTGTGTGTGTGCAGGTGAAGTGTCACCAGTACTGGCCCAACCCCGACAGCAGCGCCACCTATGGAGACTTCACTGTCACATGTCACAACGAGGAGGGCAACACGGCCTTCCTGGTCCGAGAGATGACTCTGGAACACTCACAGGTAGTAACACACACACACACACGCTGTCAGCTGCCACGTGCACACACAAACACACACACATCATCACAACATGAAACTGAAAGTGAAAAGGAGAGGGTGACGTTGAGGGTCTGGAGGGAGGACGAGCTGGCTGACGACCCCCCCGAGGAAGCCTGTATGTTGCCATAGTGACCAGTGTGGGCTGTTCTTTTTCTGGCTCGTGTTGCTGAATGCCCGTCCACATATTAGAACAGCGTGGTTACCGTGGCAACCCAACCACCCCAGTCAGTCATTGTGAGAGGAGGAGGAGGAGGAGGGGACCAGGGGAGCTGAGAGTGGGATGAAGATTATAGAAAATAAGTTTAGCTTCACTGCTCCTGGTCTCACATGCTCAGACTTAACGCTAGCATCAAATATAATAATAATAATAATAATAATAATATTACATAATTCTCCTGCTGATGGTTTATGGTTTCCTGCTGTCTGCGTTTACCTCGTTACTCAATCCGCACTTATTCCCTTTGCTGTTGACCTTTTAAAGTAAACAGATATAAAGACAAGCCAATTAGCATCTTCTCTGCCTGTGATGGTTGCCATGGAGACAGATGTGTTACCATGGTAACGCAGCCAGCCAGGCAGCGTTAGAGGGGAACGATGGTCAGTGCTGTTATTTAACAGCACCAGCATTGGCTGGTGCATTTAAATGCAGCAGGGGTTTGTTTTTGTTTATCTTATTATTTAACGTTAAGAAACGTTAGGATGGATTATCAGTGGAGCGGAGATGATGAAAGCTCTCCTGGTTGCTGCTTATTGTTCATCATAAAGTTATTTAAATTCTATGTTTGCTGCATTCCAAAAGTAAAAGTAAAAGAATCTGACTGGATTTTGCCCCAAGTGACAAAATTAGATTTAATTTTTATTAATTGACAGATTTCAATATATTTTGATGTAGTTTTGAGGCTATTAGCAACAGATTAAAACGCAGCATTGCCTTTTCTCTCTCCCGCTGCCTGCTCCGATCGCTCGCAAGTCACATGACCTGTCAAACTGCAGCCTTTGTAGCCTCCTTTTATAATATCTTGATAATTTCGCAAAAGCAAAATGAATCATCCCGGCAAGTTCGTTTTGTCTTATTTGTCTATTTATTCAGACAACTTTTTTTATTTCAGGAAATGTACTTTGATCAGGAGATCAAAGTACATTTCCTGAAGAAAATGAAACCTCAACATATTATTGCAAAATTAATCGTTCAGCCCTAATAGGGATAGAAATGTCTTCCAAGCCTTTAAATCAGTGATTCTCAACTGGTGGATCGGGACCCAAAAGTAGGTCACGGACAGCTGGTCAAAAATAAATAAATACTTAATCTCTCTCATGTTGGACTTTTATTTTGTAAGAAACTTGCATGCTGTGAAATGCATGTTGAAGAGGAAAATATATAGATGTTTAAAAAATATATATGTGTGTTTTCAACAGCTGTTTTTTAAAAACTAAACTTGGTTGGTTGACTTCTAAAAAGAAAAATAAGTGAAGAAATACACACGCATGTTCACACATGTTCACACGTAGCATCTGTTCCTCTGATGCTACGTGTGAACATGTGTGAACATGCGTGTGTGTTTCTTCTCCTGTGGTCAGAGCGAGCAGCAGAGGGAGCTGACTCAGATCCAGTACCTGGCGTGGCCCGACCACGGCGTCCCTGACGACTCCACTGATTTCCTGGACTTTGTGGCGCTGGTTCGGACCAAACGAGCCGGACAGGACCATCCGATGGTGGTACACTGCAGGTTTGGAACCCGCGGGAATCTTTAACCACGTGACATAAATAAACACACGCATGTTCACTTATTGGTTCTCTGTTTCTGTTCTAGTGCTGGGATTGGCCGAACAGGGGTCCTAATCACCATGGAGACGGCACTGTGTCTGATGGAGTGCGGTCAGCCGGTGTATCCTCTGGACATTGTGAGAACCATGAGGGATCAACGGGCCATGATGATCCAAACACCAGTACGTAGACCAGGGGGGTCAAACTGGGGCCAATTACGGACCAGTTTGGACTGAAGTGGGCCACAGATTTTAGATTGAACAATTATTGTGTTCTAGTTTTCAATATTGGTCCATGCTGGATCTTCACTTCAAAAATGATTGATTATGTAACAGATTTTTGTGGAATTTAGTGGAATTATTTGTGAGAAACTGCAAGATTTTTTTTGAATTTAGATTTATTTTCATAATTTTTAATAAAAAAAATACTGCATTCATGTGATATAAGTGTGGGAAAACTTAGAGCCACAAAAATATTGTTGCGTTTCATGAAATTTGTGAATTTGATATATCTACGATAGAATTATTTGTGCATTTTCACAATAATTCATGTTTTCATCTTCTTTGAGCCAAATTAAATGCTCTAAACCAGTGGTTCTCAACCTTTTCAGCCCCCGACCCCCAAAATAAAGCTTCCAGAGAGCGGGGACCCCCACTGTAGCTGAAGGTGGTTGAACACAGACATGAACATTGAAGAACAGTCATGTAGAGACAGGACCATCTATAAGGGGAATAAAGGGGAGAGATTTTTGGGGTCCATCCATAAAGTCAGTAAAATGATGGTCTATTGTTCTATGAATCTGTGATAACCACATTTATTTATTCATCTGAATAATATCCACTGTTATCCAGGAAGTTTAGTATTATTTGTGCCATAGTATATAGTAGCAGAAATGTAACAAAAATTCATTAAGAGGTGCAAAAATATGGCAAGCAAAAGTGAGGAATAGGTTAAAATATGCCAGTGTAGTTGCATTCTTAGTTTCTTGAAGGCATTCTGAGATTTCACTCGAACATTCTCATGGAAAAATTCTATCTTTTACATTTAATTTTAAAAACCACAGAAATTGGTTAAAATCAGCAAATTAGAGTGGCCAAAAATGGACAGAAAAAGTGGTAAAAAGGGTTCAAAGTGTCAAATATTGGAACAATTAGTTTAAACTGGCAAATAATGGACATGACAAATTGTGAATGTAATTAAATTGGCAAAAATAAGCATGAAATATGGTGAAAAGAGGTTAAAAGTCACAATAAAGGGTCAACATATGTAACATTAGATGGAAAAGTGGTGGAAAGAGTTTATAAGTGCTGAACATGTGCAGAAAAGCCATTGAAGTGGCAGAAATGGGAGTAATTTAGCAAAAATACATTAAAAAGAGCAAAATAATGGCAAGAAAAAGTGATGAAAATAGGTTAAAATATGGGAAGTTTGGTTTAGTTCATGAAAAGGGGTTAAAAATAAGCAAAATTGGGCTGAAATTAATAAAATAATCTTAGTTTCTGAGGATGAGAATCCCTGCTTTAGTTTGACGCATGATGTAGACGTCTCTGATCCACGTCTCCGTCTCTTACTTTAGAGCCAGTACCGCTTCGTGTGCGAGGCCATCCTCAGAGTCTACGAGGAGGGGCTCGTCAAACCTCTACAGACGTTCATCTACAAGGCCAGGAAAACGCTGAACGACGAGGAAGAGGAGGATGAAGAGGAGGAAGAGTGCAGGAGCGAGTCGCTGAAAGCTGGAGACGAGGGCGAGGAAACGTCACCGATGGACGAAGGCGACGGAGTGGCGGCGGTGGTGGGGGCGGGGCTACTGGACGAAGAGGACGATGACGAGGAAGTGGAAGTGTTGGACGTGGGGGAAGTGATAGAGGAAGATGAGGAGGAGGAAGAGGAGGAAGTAGAGGAGCCGAGCGTCGCCAGCGGAACGAGCGAGACCAGCGTCAACCCAGAACCTGAGCCTGACCCCGCCCACCCGTGACCATTGACCTCTGGCCAGGGTTGCCCCGGGTTACCGGGAGAGGACAGAAGCACTGTTGCACTTTATGCTGACGTGAAAAACGTATAAAAGAGACAAATGGAGGAAGAGGAGGAGGAGGCGGAGCCAGCAGTGTGTGGAATAGGTACCGACAGGACGAAAATATTTAAAGAACGAGAGAGAGTGGTGGATCGGATTCGCTGTAGTGCCATACGTACGAAGGGGGAGGGGCTAAGCTCGTCTGCCCCGCCTGTTTTTTTAACCCTTCGTCTGTCAGACGGACCTGCCTTTTTTTACTGTCCTTTCAGCCGATACAGAGACCACGCCCCCCAGCCATTCGCTCCTCACTGAGTATTTATTGTGTTTAAACCCTTTCCACTGAACAAAAGAAAAACAAAATGTGTTACGTGTACGTTTTATTATTTTCTAGCAACGCTCCACGCATCCCTGATCTGACCTGGAAACAGTCAAACAATGTGATTCCTTCTTCTTTAAGACACAAACGCTGATTTAAGTTATTGTTCGTTGGTTGTGTGTGTGTGTGTGTGCGCGTGTGCGTGCGTGGCCTCTTATTTTGAAGTGCTACTGGTTATCTTGCTTTGTGCTGCGTTTTTGGAGCTAACGGACGCCCTCACTGCCTCAGATGCTCATTGATCGACGGATTGATCAATTTAAATGACAACTTGGATCAAACATATCTTGAAACTTCTTTTTTTTAATTGGGTGTGGGGGGGTTTGTTAGTTTGCTAATGCACTGGTTCTCAAACACTTGATTTCTACACGTTTATTGTTTAATTCTTCCACTTTGATCACTATCTTCACATTTAACGTTGGTTTGTTTTAATGTTTAATCCACTTTGTTCTTTGGCATATGGGCTCAGTTGTTCAAAAGTTGTAATATGGATCATAACTATCCAGATTTTTTTATTTTTAAAATAAATCATTTTTTTATTCTGTATGGTCAGTACAATTATTTTCCACAAGAAAAACAGGAGTATTATGAAATAAAAGGAGATAATTAAACTCAAGGAAAAATAAATGAGATTTCTTAGAGAGTATGTACAGTATACAAAATAATAATGTTCTTGTTTTTTTTTTTTCTTAATCTTTATTGTTTTTATATGCCAACCATTTCCCCCAATCATCTTAATTTTAAGATTACAAAATCCAGATAATTAGTGTTTTAAATTAAACGGCATGTCACACTGAAGGCTACTTTAGGTGTGCGTAAAAATGGTGTGTGGTAGACAGCCAGCATGAGGGCTCTAAATGGTAATTATTTACAGAAAAAAAAAAAATAGAAATACCTTGAATTTAAAAAAAAAAAAAAAAAGGAAAAAAGCAGATTTACATTCCATATGCTTCAAATTCAAAGTTTAAAATTTTCAACCTTGAAACACAAGCTAATTATAAACAATGATTTTTGGCTGTTTTTATAAATATCAAGTTTTAAATTAGAATTGAATATTGTTTGATTTTAACAGCTTTTTAAGAGGAATATTTTAATTTAATTCTACTTTATTGGTCTTGTAGTGTGAACTATTCTATAAATTCAACTTTATGGTTTGAAAATCAGTTGGAAAAAAATCAATAAATAAATGTATATCTACTGCATGATACGTGTAAATTATTTAACCTGTTAGAATTTAATTTAAATCACATTTTGTTCCTGAAATACAACACATAGTGGAATCAGAATAATGCCTGTTTTTTTTTTTTTGTTTTTTTTATCCAAATCCTACTAAAAAGTTTTGAACACAAACTGAGGGTTTGCTCCAGATTAAAACCAATATTAGATTACGTGATCTAATCTGATCTCAAAATCTGATTTATTTTTGTTTTGAACAACCAATTTTCAATATTTGATCCAAAATGCGATCAGATCAACTTTTGAACAACTGGGCCCTCCAGAATAAAGCTCCACAGGCTCCAATTCCTTAGTTTTTATTATCAAAGCATTAGATGGCTCACATTTCTTAGGCTTTTTTTTCACAACATAAAACTAATATTGCATTAACTTCCTGCTTTAGTCTAACCGATGATCTCACTTGTATCTAATGTCACATTAAAAGCCACATTTTATGAGTTCTATTATCAATATTATGATGTTTGAGGACCACTGCAGAAGGTTTAACTATTTCACTTCCTGATGTTTAATATTAAAAAGCTATTTTTGCTTAAAGTAGCAGCACAGATGCGTCAGTTTCTCACTCACACACTATTGTTTTAAAAAAATTCACCAAACCCAAAACCGAGCTAGTTATCGAGTGGTTGCTGTTTCATAGCGTCATGCTAGCATCGCTAATGGAGCTTTTTTTACATTTGGATGATAGTTTCTCATCGGCTGCTCCGATATCTGCTGTTGTTGAGCTGGAAAAATCTACTGCTGTGTGTGTGTGAACATGTGTGTGTGTGTGTGTGTCCTCCTCCAGCGCTCCTAGCATGTGGTTCGTTAGCTGTCTGGTCTACGCCTGCTTGTCTGTTTTAACTGGAAACAAAACGTTGTGCCGTAAAGTCACAAACTTATCGCTCCCATCTCATGTTTTATGTTTATTTTTTTTAAAGATGGAGAAGCAAAGTGGTCTTTTTTTAAAAAAAATTCTCCTTCTGAATCAATTCACTTTCTGTATCGCATCCCACACCTAGCCTAGCTTAGCCTAGCCTAACATCCCTTTGAGCCTGCACCATCAACAGTGCGTTCTTATTGGTTCTCCCACAGATCTCACACCTTTAAAGGCAGCGACACATATGAGGAGCTATCGATGGCTTTCGAAGTAACGCTAAGCTAACGGTTAGCTAAAAGTTTCACAAAATTGCGCCCATCTCTGTTTCTATTATTTATTTTTTTCTTAAAGATGGAGAAGCAAAGTGGTCATTTATTATTCTCCTTTTGCTTTTGAATCATGAATTCCCCTTTCTTTAAATTTCTGTATCGCATCATGCCTAGCTTAGCTTAGCCTAGCATCCTTCTGAGCTTGCACCATCCACAGTGCGTTCCCATTGGTTTTCCAACAGATCTCACACCTCTTAAGGCAGCAAGACATATGAGGAGCGGTTGATGGCTAAAGTAGCGCTAAGCTAACGATTAGCTTCACAGTTTCACAAACTCCCTTCCATCTCGTGCTTTGTTTTTGTAAAGATGGAGAAGCAAAGCAGTTGTTTTTTGTTCTTCTGCTTCTGAATCAATTAATTTGCCATTCTTTAACTTTCTGTATCACATCTCACACCTAGCTTAGCCTAGCCTAGCCTAGCATCCCTTTGAGCCTGCACCATCCACGGTGCATTCTCATTGGTTCCACCACAGATCTCACACCTTTAATGGCAGCGACACATCTGAGGAGCGATTGATGGCTAAAGTAGCGTTAAGCTAACAGTTTAAGCTAACGGTTAGCGAACAGTTTCGCAAACTCTCACTCCCTTCTCGTTTTTTTTTTGTTGTTTGTAAAGATGGAGAAGCAAAGCGGTTGTTTTTTGTTCTTCTGCGTATGAATCAATTAATTCCCATTTCTTTAAATTTCTGTATCACATCTCACAACTAGCCTAGCCTAGCTTAGCCTAGCCTATAGCATCCCTTTGAGCCTGCACCATCCACAGTGCATTCTCATTGGTTTTCCCACAGATCTAACAGCTTGTCACATGATCAATGGATCCAAATGCCACCAAATTTAGATGAACTAAAGAAAAAACCTTTTGATGCAACATTGTTTATAAGACTATGAAAAATTAATGAGCAGAAATCCATCAGAGAAGTGTTTTGTTTTTTGTTTTTTTCACTCTCGTTGCTCCTTCTCCGCAAACTTCCCACAGCGAACAGTGTCACGTTCGCTGTTAGCTTCTAACTGGTACCGTTAGCTTCTAAAACCGGTACCGTGTTAGCTTCTAAAACTGGTACTGTGCGCATTGAAGGGTATTGATCAATGCCAGTTTGGTTCTTTGGAGTCGGGTCGGGGGGCGGGGCAGCACTTTGCAGGAGGCGGAGACTGCGAGTGCTACTGAGAAAGAGTTGGATTTGTAAAAGTCGTTTTCTCCTGTTTTCATTTTTGTTTTTAATTTATCGGTTTGATTTTTAAAACTCGCGACACCAGTAGGAATAAAAAAAAAAAATCAAGAGCTCCTAACTACACAGTGCCACTTGTTGATTTTTGTGTAAATATGACTAGAACATGTACATACAATGTTGTATATGAAAAAAATCTTTAAAATAAAAGGGAAAATCCTTTGTGAGCAGAACGATTTTTTTGTTTTTTCCCCCTTTTCTGGATGATTCAATGTGACACAAACGGTGTGTTATTATTATTCAAAGTTGCTTCTTTGAAACATTGTGTTAGATTTGGATTATTATCTATATATATACATCTATATATATATACATAATGACCAATGTGTTGTGGTATATTACACCTTTGGTTCACTTCTACCTGTGTCATAAAAAAAGAACCAGTTTTGTCCTCGGTTGCTTGTTTTCTCTGGTTTCTCGGTGCTTTGGACGTGTCTATAAAAGCTTGGATATGAACAATTAAAGCTTGTCTTGTCAAAAGCATGAAGACGTGGCTTGGGATCGACGTGCTTTTCCACGCTGTGAGTGTGAACGTGAGGTCAGGCAACGCAAAGACACAAAGATGGAACGGGACAAAGAAGTTTGGCATCGGTAGAAAAAGTTTTCCATGTAATAAACACTAAACGCCGTAAATAGAGAATTTAAAGAGAGCAACACAATCACAGCTACTTATTAGGGCTGTACAAATACAACTTTTCACTTTCAATACAATTACGATATGGCATTCTTTATATGGGCCAATATCGATTCGATAACAGCATGGATCATTATTTTGTAGTGTGGAATGTAAGAGAATATTTGATAAAGCAATAATAATGAGATAATAATCTGCAACAGAAAAACTGACTCATTTATTATTAACCAATTTGTTACATACACTTCAAACATGAGAATATTCTACAATTTAATACAATAAATGAGAAAATAATTAGAAAACTCAGGAAAACAACCAAAATAAATACATAAAGTGCAAAATAACCGT
This sequence comes from Gouania willdenowi, assembly GCF_900634775.1. Lineage (NCBI taxonomy): Eukaryota > Metazoa > Chordata > Actinopteri > Blenniiformes > Gobiesocidae > Gouania > Gouania willdenowi. The sequence continues at coordinate 3,876,492 of NC_041064.1, forward strand.
GAGTTTAACTCAAATGTAAGTAAAATGGACAACTGAATAGAATAAATGAATTAATAAATTAGTAAACTCAGTCACCAACTAAATAAATCCAATAAAAATGATGAAATATGTATTTTAAAAGTGCAAAATAACCAGTAGTTTAACTTAAATATAAGAATATTCTACATTTGAACAGAATAAGTGAAAATTAATAAATAAGGAGACCCTAAAACATAAAACTATTTATGCATCTAAATCAGTGGTTCCCAACCTGTATTGGGTCGTGACCCCATTTTTATATCACACATTTTTGATGACCCCAGAAACATTTTTTCTTCCTCTATAATTAGCTTTTAATAATGTTTGTTAATGTTATACTGTGTTAAAAATAAAGAGTAGGCCAGGATTAGCACATGTAACAAGATGCACCAGCACAGATTATTTTATACAGTATTTTATTATAACTGGATTTATATTTGAAAAAGTGAAAGTATAGAATGCAGTTTTTTAAGATTGTCTAAATAAATGATTAAAATATTTTAAAAATGTGTTTTTAATCTTTTAATTTAATTACTATTACTAGACATTTCAGGCTCCCCCATTTGAATTCCAGGCGACCCCATATAGGCTCACGACCCCAAGCTTGAAAAACCCTGCTATAGTCTATGGCAAATGTCTTGGTGTCAGATGCCACAGCACATCTTTATAGGTCGATGCATGAGTCATATCAAGGCCATATAAAAAGCATCCGTTCCCATGGTTACTGCTGCTCTGTTGTTACCCAAACCGTCCAGAGGTGGGCGCTGCTGTACAATAGACTGTTTCTAAACATATGAAAATGTTTTTTTCTAAAACGTTTCTTTTTTGTTTGTTTTTTAATGACATAATTAGTATTTTAAAACTATACATTTACAAGTTATTTGGTGTATGACGTAATATCCGGGCCGTTTTCATTTTTGTTCGTAAATTAAACAATTACTGTAGCCAAAAAATACTGATTTTTTTTTTTTTTTTAATTATATGCAATAAGAACGCTAATTAATAACGGAATCAAAACATGTCGCAGCTAACAGTAAAAATGCTCGTGTCACTTTAAAACATGCTAATTCCCTTTTGGTTAGGGATTATTGATGACGTCACTTCCTGGGAAGCCTTCGCCGCCTACTTTTTGTTGGACTGAGGCAGGAGATACAATCCTGGAGAGAGACCAGCGAGGGGCGAAATAAAGGAACGAAGAACAAAAACATCCTCCTAACGAACAATGGACACCTGTGCGGTTCTACCGTAGTGGTTTAGCGATGCAAGCGGACGTCCTTTCACCGTGAATTCCCAGCTCAGCTGCTGCAGGTCTTTGTAAGTAGCCAAACATCCCGGGAGCTACAAGTGGGGTTGCTTGTTTTGTTCAAAGGGGCGCGCTCACACGGTCGGAGTCGTTAATGTTTGACGGTGTTTAAACGGGAGCCGAGCTTCCTCTGTGTATTAATCAAACACACACCTGTTGGATCGCCTTCACTACTCTTCAGACCGTGACAAGGCTTAAATAATGGGCTCGTTTTACGTTAAATAACGCGGTTTGTTCAGCTTTTAACGCAGGTTAATATTCTCCTTTTTAAACCAATGCTAAAAAGATCATGACATTTTGATTTGTAAGTTTTGTTAGCTAATTTTAAAACCGTTCGTCTAAGAAAATGCGTTCAATAGTTGCAATAATTGACTTATTTACATCTATTAACCTTTATAAATATAAAATTTAAACGTTACGCCATCAGGCTAAAGGTTTATGGTTATTTTTTATCTCAACGGGGGCCACAAAAATGTAATTTTCCAATCTGGGGGCCACATTGTCAACATTCATTAAAAACACTGGTAATAATGACCAATCTGAGCATTAACACTGGATAGAACAAAGGGTTTTTGTTGTTGTTTTGTGTATTTTTCCTGCTATTTTACGCTTTTGTATTGTGTTTTGTGTATTTTTGTTGGCGTTTTGTGTGGTTTTCAGAATAATTCTGTGTTTTTGTTCTTCCCAAGTGTGTTATGAATTATTTTGTTGCCATTTAGTATTTTTGTCTACTTTTGTTGTCAATTCCTATATTTCCGTTATTATTATTATTATTTTTTGTGTTTTATCTTAATTTTAGATGCATTTCAAATCAAATCATTCTGTGAAATTATGCTGCCATTTTTAGTTTTTATTCTCTCTCTGTATATATACAGGTATAATCATTTTATTTTATTTTTTTTTTTCAACTTTTTTGGGAGTCATTTTGTGTTTTATAAATACCGCGATATTTTTAGGCCATGTCACGATACACGATATATATCTCGATATTTTGCATTACCCTTGAATTGACACTTTGATGCACAAAATCACACCAGTATGATGATTCTATATGTCTACATTAAAACATTCTTGATCATACTGCATTAAGATATGCCAATTTTAAACTTTCATGCAAAAAAGGGGATATCACAACTAAGTCAAAGTTGACATAACTGTATTTATTAAACAGTGAGTGGCTCAAACATAAAATTGTCAACAGAAAGTGCACGTTCTGTGCAAAATTGTCACAGAGACATTTCAAAACAAGACATTAGTGCAGGATGCAACTCACATGGCATTTCAAAACACAAAATTAAAGTGCACTTTTTGTACATAATGCCACTACAATATTTTAAAACAAATAGTGCCCTTTTGTGCATGTTGTCATTAAGATGACATTTCAAAAAAAAAAAAAAGTCCGCGAGTTTAACGGTATGGTCATTTTCAACACCGCACAGACTACAAGCTGCGATATATCGAGTATATTCGATATATCGCCCAGCCCTACTTTCATTGTAACGTATCTTTCAGTTTATATTTTTTTCAGTCTGACAAAAATCTTCAAACATAAATAACAATTTCAAAATATACAATAACACTGAAACAGACAGAAGCAAAAATGCATATATGCCCAACATAAATCATTACATTCAGGTTACCTTTCTCTAATAATACACACTATAGAAATGCATGCATTCGAGAAAGTACATTTGAGTTTCCTTTTCAAAAATACTTAACAAAGAACACTTTATACTCTTCCAAACATATTTCTACTGCTTTATATAACTTTCTAAAATATGTTGACATTTTCTTTTTGAAAATAGTGTGTCACTCATTTTTATTTCTTTATCAATTCAACATTATTCCACAATTTCTTTGATTTATTTATTTTTTTTTTAAAAATGATATGTAAAATAAAGATATTATTATTATTATAGTATCTTTTTTTGTTTGCTTTAATCTTTTTTCTCCTCCTTTACAGATGTGATACTGGTTTCCTCCCACTCCTCCATCATGCTGAGTTTCCTGCGCAGGACACTCGGCCGGCGTTCCATCAGGAAACATGCGGAGAAAACTCGCCTACGGGAAGCCCAGCGCGCCACAACGCACATCCCCGCGGCCGGGGACGCAAAGTCCGTCATCACTTGCCGTGTCTCTCTATTGGACGGGACGGACGTCAGCGTGGACCTGCCGGTAGGGAGAGATGCTCTGTGTTTGTGTGTGCTGCTGTGGTTGTTATAACAGGGACTAAATGATGATTAATTATAGCCGTAATGTGGTTTGACTTCACATTAAGTTTTTATAAGTTTACATAAAAATGTGGCAGTGAAAGGCGTGTCAGTGGAGTGTCTACTTAAGCTCATTGTGTGTGTGTGTGTTGTGTGTGTGCGTGTGTGTGTGTGTGTGTTGTGTGTGTGCGTGTGTGTGTGTGTCTTTGGGGGGGGCTGCTCCTCCTGATCACCTGTAATACCATGATCCTCTCTGCAGAACACACTTAAGCACATGACAGTGTCACATGACATGTCACATACATACACACACACACACGTCTTCCTTCTTCCTTTTTGGCCGAGACACTTTTCTCATGTTGGGACGATGTCACGGTCAGCGCCATAGCATAGACCGTAAAAAGAATGGACGGGACAAGCTCCCCGGTGGAGTGAAGCTTTTATTTTTAGAGCTCCTCCTGCTGACTGGCTGCAGTATAGGTCATAAACCCCGCCTCTTTAATGATAACGGATGGGATGTGGGTCAAACTGTAAAGTTAAAATACTCGTCACATAATTTTTTTCCAAACCTTAACTCTCTGTCTGGAAACGGGCCAACCTGTCCGTGGACTCACAGAGCGTCTATATTTCGATTCATCTGAGCACTAAAACATTTCTGAGCAGAGTTGACGGGGCACATAAGTGTGATTTATGTTACTGTAGTTACGTGTCGCTAATGCTATCGGCAGTGTATCGATTACTGAAACGCTGTTTGTGTCTTTATGGCTGAGTTTAATTCCTCTTTGTTTCTTCCTCTTCAGCGCGAGGCTTATTGTGTGCGTGTGTGTGTTTGTCCTGCAAATTTCACATGCAAAGTCACACCTCTGAGCCTGTCAGTGTGATGATGTAAGTCTAGTTAAATCCTCAGCATAGTAATCCATCGTATTAGCTTAGAGTGCTACGGTTAGCGGTTAGCGAGGCTTCTTTTTCAGTTCCTATCAACCAAACTGTTTCTCTCTCTCTCTCTCTCTCTCTCTCTCTCTCTCTCACTCCCTCCCTCCCTCCCTGTGTTTGACTTGTTTCCTGCCTGTATCGAGGTATAAAAGATTTGTTTTGGATCCCCACTAGCTAAAGCATTAGCTTTCAGCTATTCTTCCTGGGGTCCACAAATTACACAATGACAATACAATTTATACAATGAAAATAATAATCCCATTTCAACAACCACAATTCAAAGAAAATCAATAACAACAGACAAAAATGCTCCCAAGTATTAGAATATTAGTGTTTGGCACTGAAGTTTTGTACTGAAAGAAAGCTTTTTAGTTTGAGTTTAAGTTAATATTTAGTTAATATTCCATAAGAAAACCATCAGTTAGTATAATAATCTGTCTTTAACCTCAGATCATGTGAGATTTTGATGCATTTTAACGAGATTTGTCCTGTGACCACATGGTGACTGCTTTGTTCTAGGCCAGCTGCAACAATCACTTTTCCATTATGTTGCTTCCCTAGGGAGCGATGGCACCCCCTACGTTCAGTTTTCACCAACGTAGGGAGGATTTTCTGTTGTTTTTTTTCTTTTTTAATCGGTACCATCGTAATAATTGTGGCACACTTGGACACATAAGACTTCCAGATGTGCACAGGTTGTTTAACCCAGTAACACATTCATCAGGCGCACCATCTATTTAATACAGGCGATCTGCTCGGATGTTCCGTCTTCACCTGAGGACTCCTGTAGCCACTTCAACCAGACGTAGCGCACATGAAGCTGTGAGTTGAAACGTGTTCGCGCTTAAAGAGACATTGGCTTCATTCTATTCTCCTGGGCTGAGTTTTCTTTTTTCGGCCGATTAAAGCTCGTGTGTGTGCGCATGTGCGTGCGTGGTCCAATATTACTGCAGGTCCCACATAATATCTCATTTAAATTTGAAAAACGTGTCTTGGAATCAATCTTCTGAATAAAATGTTATTTAGTGTCTTTACAGTGTGTATATACTTGGTATATATATATATATTTGGTAACCGAATATATTCGGCCGAATATTGCAAAAAAAGCCACATTCGGCCTTCGGTGGAGTGAGTTAAAAGCAAGGCCGAATATTAGCGTGTGACGCAATCAAACAACCTGCCACAAATTTTCATTTTGGTGCATCCCTAATATATACCAAGCATTAGTAACTCTTTAACTACATTCATCATCACCAATTCAACAAATAACGTTTAGCTTTTAAGTAAGGCTGAAACAAAGCTTCACTAAATTTGGCCCTCAGAGAGTTATAGATTTTAAAATTTTCTGCACCGACGGTGCTGGGTCGCCCGCCATGCGATCCCCCTATGGTGTGAAAAATTCCAGGTGAGAACCATGGGTTCTGTTTTAGCAGTTTTAAGAGGGTTAACGTTTTTATAGTTACAAAGGCAGGCCCAGGCCGCAGTGGGAGTTTACATCTGTTTGGGAAGAGTTTCTCCTTCAAAGCTAACTCTGTGTAATCCCAAACTACTCCGTGTCTGTGTCTGTTCCTTCCAAAGCGGCAGCTGTTGACAGATTGTTCCGAGCTTCTCCAAACCCAAGGCCTCTTGAGTTTTGATAACCTTTTCACAAGCAGCGCTGCTCTGGCGGCTCACTCTCTGCTAATACGTCTGCTCATATCACTGCTTTCTGAAGTAAAAACAAAGCAGGAAATAAAGTGTGTGTGTTGGAACTTAGAGGGTTAATGCCGCACCTTAACCCCTCACAACTTTATGAAGCTTTTGTTTTTCTTCAGCTCGGGGAAGCCTTTTAATGTAGAATCAGAAACACGGTGGAGAAAAACAAATACAGGTATGTGTTGCATTACTTTAATAAAAAACACAGATTAACTGTGTCTCTGGTTATTGCTACAGAAATATCTACAATATCTCATTGTGAGACAGTGTTGGTCATTCCATGTCATTTAAACACATTTTCAGGACGATTTTCACGCACTTTGGTCTCAATTCTGAAATTTTTACCAATTGTTTAATAATTATTCAATAGGCACACTGTAGATTTTTTTCTTTGATCCGATTAATACTTTTTGAGATATGGACAATTTAGTGAGTGGGGTATGTGTTGATTTTCATGTGTCCTCTTTACTATTTTCATTGGCCCATAACGACGATCTGATCTGTTTCATAATCAATATTATGTTTTCAAAAATATTTTTTTTTTGATGCAATGGTTTTTGATGTTACTAGTGAAAAACTAATAAGCAATAAATGATTATAAGACACAGAGTCCAGCTACAATGGCCTCATGTAAAAGATTTTCAATATCTGCGGGTGAAATAATCCAAAGTTGGGCTGCTAAATAAAAATGAACATTTCATATCCCAAGAAAGAGTAACCTTTATACTATAAATTAAAACAGCAATCAGACTTTTTCCTACATTTCCACATCTAGTTATGGGCCAATGAAAATACGTGTCACCCAAGAACCAATGCATATATGTGATTAATCATTAGTGATGTGAACAGTCTATGTTCACATCAAAGTAAAAAAAAAAATACAGTGTGACTATTGAATTATTAGGGAACACTTGGTAAAATTTTCCGAATTTTTATTGACCAAAAGTGCTTGGGTCGTTTATTGAAATGACATGGAATATTCCTATTGTTTATTGTAAAATCTTTTGGTTTAAGTTGTATGCATTTTCTCATTAAGCTTTGTCTTTACACAATTTTTTTTTTCATACACACAAAAATTTACATTGTGATCATTTTATTCACATTGTCGCACTCGTTTAACCTGATTGTTTTTTTTGGAAGAAGAATTTGACTAAATGCCGTGAGCATTGCTCTCACAATGTGTTTCCTCAAGTGATAATATCTTGGATTCTCAGACCGACGATCAAGTCAAAGGCGTTGTAAAGTTGTTTACTTGTTCAAGTCCCTGTAAATCCACAGCTGTCATCAGAAGCTGTATAGGCCACGACAGGATTTACATCTGTGTGTGTGTGTGTGTCCTGGGTACATAAAGCTAGTAGCCACGTTGTCATGGTATGCCTGTGATTGTCCACAGCTACGGTAGTTTCCTCTCCGTTTTATTTACGTATCGTTTGTGTTCCCCCCTCCTTAATCCCTTTTATTCTGTGAGCATTGACTCTTAAGCCCAAAGCAACGCCTTTTAAACGTGAGTTAAAGAGTCGAACCAACCTGTGTGAACGATCAGATGTGTGACTTTTGCATTACATTAAATATCACGGCCATCATCATCACTATACTGAGTTCTGACATAAAGACACTAGCTGCATTTTGACTGCGTATTGTTAATATAGGCTACAAAGTTTCTTTTTTTGTTTGTGGTGTGCCTTGGGATTTTTTTCAATGAAAAAATGGATCTCAACTCAAAAAAGGTTGAAAAACACTGGCACAAGAGAGAAACTGATGTTTAAAAATGTTAAAATTAGAGCAAAATTCAAGGAAATGGTGTAAAAAATGAATTCTGATATTTGTCTAACGCCATGTACAACCTTTGCCAAACTATAGCTACTTCATAGGTACTGAATAGTCTAAAGGGCTACTCGTTAGAAATGCACTTCTTAAATACTAAATGTTCACAGTTTCACTTTAATTAGAGGGTAAAATAATAAGGAAGGTTTGCAGTAACCTATTGTTTCATTTTCATTACATTTCATAGAAAATGATAATTTTCCTATTTTACCAGCGTCTAACAAACATTTTTTAACTGATCGTATAACGTAATGTTTGTAAAATGTAGCAATTATGTCATAATTGTTGGAGAGGCTTTACCTCTCTAACATATCTAACTAACTTCACGTTTCATGAAACATGTAAACATGTGGACTGAACTTCTTAAACACTCTGTGAACTTAACAAAACAGTACAAGACAGGTTTAAAAAAAACAAAAGATTACAAAATAGTGTTTTATATCGCAAATGCAATTAATTGTTCAGCCCTACTGACTATACACCAAATCAGCAGCACTTAAAAACATTGGTCACAACATTTCAGTAAAAATAAACATTTAATGATGATGATAATAATAATAATAATAATAATAATAATAAAGATGGTGATTTAACACTAAAACTTTATCAGGTGCAGCAGTATTTACCTTACTAAATACTAACTACATCTGTCTTATGTATCTATCTTTGTAAGTTTGAATCCTGGAAAATAAATCAGATTTTAGATGGAGCTCATTGAGGACTAGAGCTCCTGAGAACACCTCACATGGTCCACTCCAAAATGTTGTCTACAGTCAAATGTTTTGATCCACTGTAGGATCAATTATTGATCAATCACAAATGTGTGTGAATGGTTTGTGTAGGACAGTCTGAGGATGAGCTGCAGCACAATGTGTGAGGAGATACTAAGGTGTACAGAAGTTTTACAGCTTTCATAGAAATAGAATGATGTACTTCATATTTTACAATAGGTTTAAATGTGCTAAAGTTGTACATTTGAATCACGTTGAATTTTCAAAGTTTTAAATCTAGAGGATTGCTGCAGCTGTTCTTCCCCCAATTACAATGAAAGCGATGCGTTCAAAGCGCAGTTATACTTTATCGAAAATTTTAGAGATGTCGCTTTTATTTTGCAAAAAACTGTAATGGAAACACAGCTAATAACTGCACAATCATATTTGACAACACAAGGTTAAATAAACCCACTTGTTTTTGAATAACCGTCAAAGCAAAGCACGATCGTTGGTTAAATATTATAGTCGTTGTTGAGAGAATCTGTAACTAGAGTGACCCCTCGCAGGCAGAAAGACTGCAAACAGTGTGACAAAACTACACACGCACACACAGAAACACACACACACACAGACAATGAGACCTTTGTACTCTCTCTGGGTACTGTAGGGGTGCAGTATATCATGTCCACTTTCCCAGCAAACACACAGTAATTTCTCAATTTCTTCTTCTCTCATAAAACAGAAATACAAAGGAATGCACGTTGTTTATGAATTAATGATTGTCCAGAAAGTAAAAAGAAAGAAACTCCTGTCTGATGCAGTGCAAACATTGCCTTTACAGACACTAATGCAGCGCTACTGAATTATTAGCTTACATTATTAGAACTAATGTGTCCACATGCGTAACAGAAAACGGTATTTATCTGTATATCTCACATTTGTTTTTTTAAATTTCTTAATTAGCTTGCAGTGATGGACCTGTTTTCTAAAAAGCTTATGACAAGCTGGTATAAATTTATAATAACAAAAAAATCTAAGACTAGCGCAAATATAAATATGACAAACATGTTTGTCAGTTGAAGGGGTTTATTTTGGAAATAATTGAGTGAATGAATTGAAAAATTGAAACTTACCCTCAATGTTTTTGTTTTTTTTTTTCAAAGTGAGATATACAGTTTATTTCTATAAATGTTTTGCCTTTTTTTGATATGGATGTAATGTGCAGCTTTTATCTCCACTAAATGGGGAAAGGTTCCACGCTGTTTGGAGTGTTGAAAAAAAAAGTGATTAACTGTGATATTTTTCTGTAATTAATTGCAATTAACGCGTTACATTCCCAGCCCTAATATATATATATATATATATATATATTTTTTTTACATTCATGATTAAGCTATTTAAAAAAAAAAAGAAAAAACAATGTTGGCTTGAATTCGACAATATTTTATGGGTATTTTTAGTCGGTTATTGAAAAATCACCGAACACTGGAATGAGTAAAATTTGAACCTCAATATTTAATATTCTCATTACAGAAAGTGTGAAATCTAGCTGCAGATGAATCTACACAGCCAAAAATGATCACCTCACTTCTTACTCTTGCACCATGTTATTATTGTTGTGCTTCATAGGCAGACTTTTAGAGTCATGTGTGCGTGTTTGGTGTGTGTGTGTGTGTGTGTGTGTTGAGATGAGGAGACGTTTCCCAGACCCAGTCGAGCACAGGAAGGAGGTGGAAATGCCTTTTTAGGTTTTCAAAGCGTAGAAGTGAGTTACTCTGTCTCATCTCCGTTCTCAAGCCTTTGAAGCTCCATCATGTTGTGATACTCACACTTCGTTCATAGAGGTTTGTGTTGCACTGAAATGAAGTTCACAGAGTAAAGTTTTACTACACAGTGATTACATTCACCTGAAAATACTAATTTACACACTGTGCCAGTAATTAAAGTCAACGATGTTCTGACAATGTCTTCAGAATCTAGAAGGTCTAGGACAAACTGAGGTCATTATGTTTCTCCCGAATTATTAAAAGACTTTTAAACTGACGTTATTGATCTGCGTCTTTAGCCATAGATATATAAAAAAAGATAGGACACAGTTGGTATTAGTCATTTCTCGGAACCATTGGATTTGTTGCTTGTGAAATGAAAATTTACAATATTCAAGAAAAGTGTCTAATATTTCTTTTAAATAATTTTATTTGTTTTTAAGGATTAACTGATATGTTTTTTTAGTAGCCAATCAGTGGAGGCTGTAGGCGGGACATTGTGACATAGCCAAGAGTGGTGACTTTATATGTTGACGGCTATCAGTGGGAAAAAACGGCCATGCAGATTATAGGTCGATCCTTAATTTTTATTGTTGTTTATATTTTATTTACTAATGCACTGCAAGTCTATAACTTACTTGCATTTTAAGAATTTTTTTTTTTCGCTCCTTCTCTTGACATTTTACTGCGATTCAATTTTCAGAGTATCAATATGAACCGTGATATCGATGAATCGATTTTTAACTGCCTTACTATTAATCGTTACATCCCTAAATGGCACTAATAATTGGCATAATCATTTATTTTGGCCAAGAATTTTTGTTTTGGTGCATCCCTATTAATAAATCCATTCGGTCAAGACTACAATTAAGTTTGTGGTATCAGAGCTTTTATAACGATTACAAGTGCACAACTCTGTGCAACATGCCTTTGATTGCGTTATATATTTTTGTTGCATTTATTGCGCTATAGTTTTACACTATCACTCTTTTCATCACTGATATTTCTTCATGCTAATCCAGTCTGTGATACTCATTTATTTTTCTTTGCAGAAAAAAGCCAAAGGTGAGGAGCTGTTTGAGCAGATCATGTACCATCTGGACATCGTAGAGAAAGACTATTTCGGCCTTCGTTTCATGGACTCAGCACAAGTCCCGGTGAGAGCTCTGACCTGGATTTTAATTCTAATGGTTAAATCTGTCTCCAAAAGTAGTTGTTATGGCTTTTCTTTGCACTGGGTTTTCCACACAGTGTTTTTGATTGTAATCCAAGTCACTTTCTGCCTGATTGAGATGGAAACTTAACTTCCCTCTCTTGTATGAGCTAAAAGGATTGGTTCTGGTTCTGGGCCTCTCCAAAGTTAGTAGACTGTCAGTGACCCTCTTCCTTTACACTGACGCCCTGTGAAGGCTGTGAATAGCGGAGGGTGGGTCGGGGGGGGGGGGGGGGGGGGGGGATGATGAAGGCGAAGGAAACGTAGGACACACCAGTATTGAAGCTTTAGAGAGGGCTGTAATAAGGAATGTGGGGGAGTGAAGATTGGCCATGGCTGCACGTTCCTCTCTTATCTCTCCTTCCTGACTTTCTCTTGAACACACAGCACCACCTTTTTCTCCCTGACATCAGGGCATGTTCTGTATATATGTGGGTTACTGCAGTTTCCTTTACAAACATGTGCTTAATGTTTATGAGTTACAGGTGTGAGAATGTCTTGTAACACTTAGAAGAATCTCACTTTTTACTCTTGTTTTCCAGCACTGGATTGATGTGACAAAAAGCATAAAAAAACAAGTGAAAAGTAAGTGATTTTCCTTCTCTGTGATGTAAGTGTCTTCAAGCAGCAGATCTAATGAAAAGCTTTGTTTCCATTGAACACTGAAGGACATTTTTATTATATTTCTATTCCAGTAAAATTTTTACATCGTTCACTGATAAAAAAACAAAAAATATAAATTGTAAACACAAATGTTCACAAGTCTTGAATGAAAGGGAGCAGAAAGAAGAAGAATCTGATGTAATCCACCCCTTTCAAATAATTTACAAATAACTCAACATAGAAAATGATAACAATACAATAAGCAACAAAAATGTAAATGTAATTCCGATGTACAAATCAGTGAATAACCATCAAAAACAGAAATAGTCACACTTTCATACATATTTCATTAAATCTCCTTAACATACTGACTTTATTTTTCTTTTAAATATACATTTCTATTTGGATTCTTTGTTTTTTTTTTTTTTTTTTTGTTCAGATTCTTCCATAAACTCATGTTCCATCAGTTTTGTCCTGTTTTAATGATCTGTTGTTTTTAAGTTCTTTTTTCAAATCTTTCTGTTCAGTCTGCCAGGTTAGCTGAATGTCATTTATAGAAAACTTAATGGAAAAGTGTAAAGTGACATAAACCTTGAAACAGAATTTGGGAAATTTTGAAATTAAGTGATTTGACTAATTTTCTGTTGTGTATTTAAAATCCAAAGTATATTCAATCTGAGTTCTCAATGAATAGGTAGACTAATCAATAGGACACTTGGTTATTTAAACATTTAATAACTGCGAGGAGTCAGTTGGACAGATGTGAGTAAAATGTTAATGTGATTGTTTCTTTAGTCGGCCCACCGTACTGCCTACACATGAGAGTCAAGTTTTACTCCTCAGAGCCCAACAATCTGCACGAGGAGCTCACCAGGTTAGTTAAAAGATAACAAAATGACCGTTTTTCATTCTTTAACAATGGTCGATGAATGCTGGCGTTAAAGGTTGAATCATCACATTTTTCCTTTCAGATACCTTTTCGTCTTACAATTAAAGCAAGACATCCTCAGTGGCAAGTAAGTGATTTGTGATGCTAAGCTTCTTCACAATCACTTTACTATCATTTATTTTTATTTACTGTTTTCTTCATGTCTGTATTTTAGGCTTGAATGTCCTTTTGAAACAGCAGTGGAGTTAGCAGCCTTCTCTCTACAAGGTAAGAGCAGCAGTTCTTCAGCTTTTCTCCATTATAGTAACCCAAGTGTCCACGGGTACCTTTATGCAGTGGACAGTGCGTTTATATTACGATTTTGTGATGCAGTGAGAGTAAACCAGATGGATTTAATTTACTCAACACTCATCAGACATGAGGATTTTCTCTGTGGAAAACACACAAACACAAATATTAGGCTCCTACGATCACTGTTGTGTAATGTAATTTACAGGGACCCTTCATTGTTTTTACAAGTTTGGCCTAAAAGCTTCTACGTTTACTAATTAGAAGATCTGTGCTTTAGGGAAGTCCTCGTTACTCACCATAAACATTTTATTGTCTTTTTTAAAGATGGGATATATAAAGTCTTGTAAATTCCTTTTTCACAAATTGCCAAAAATCTTTCATGGTCTTTTTAAGTAAAGCAGACATTGGAAACTGGTGGTCTGCGGACCACATGTGGCCCTCGGTTTGAAAATGCACAATACAACACCAAAGATTCACAAAATGACTCCAAAAACATATATATTCTGAAAAAATACACAAAAGGACAACAAAAATACACAAATTGACAAAAAAATATACAAAATTACAGAATAATACACAAATTCATTAAAGTACAACAATAAAAATCCACAAAAGGCCACTGAAAACACACAGAACACAACAAAATTGCAGAAAAATATAATATAATAAACATCTGCAAGAATACACAAAAATGACTATAAAAAATTCCAAATTACAACAAAAATACACAGAATTACTCAAATAAATATACAGAATTACAGAATAATACACAAATTGACTACATGAATAAATAATAAAAAACTGACACACAAGCCGACTACAAAATACTGGAAAAATATACAGAACAACAACAAAAATACACAAAAAAACAAAGGTATTAATGCTCAGATTGGTTTTTTTTCTAAAAGCTGACATGAATTTTATTACTATGGCCTTTGGATCAGACGATCAACAGTGCGGTGGCCCCTGCTGCTCAACATGCTGAAGGATAATCAACTCTTTTTACCTGCATTAACCAAACTACTTATTATTTTAACCCAATACTCAACTGTGCTACAAACTGTGCAGCTCCTTCCTCCCAGAATGTGTCTTTTTGTTCCTATAATTTCCATCAAGCTGTAGCTCAATAAGGAGAGACGGGTGTTCTAACAGAGTCCAGTTCCCATGTTTGTCATGTCTCACTAAATCAGCATCGGCTCACAGTAACACACAAAAACTCCATCACAACAAAGAGTTTACACAAGGAATTGGACAATTTTATTAATTCATTGTAGCCTTTCTTTTGTTTACTCGAGTGTGTAATTATTGTTCTTTCACCAGCTTTCTGTTTAATGGAAAAGAGGAAACATTTGTTTGTTTGTTTTTTTTTTTTACACATGCGGTCCTTGGTATGAAAATGCAAAATAAAACGCACAAGATGCACAAAGTGACTCCAAAAAACAAATATACAGAAAAATACACAAAAGCACAGCAAAAATAAACAAAAGTACAACAAATATACACGGAAGTACAACACATAAACAAAAGGATAACAAAAGTACAGCAAATATACATGAAATGACAACAAATATGCACAAAAGGACAATATATCAAATATGTACAAAGTTGCTGTAAAAACACTGAACTCAACATCAAAATTGTGGAAAGATGTTCAAAACGGTTGCAAAATATGCGTAAATGACTCAAAAAATTCAAAATGACAACATAAATACAAAAAATGACAACAAATATTCTGAAAAGGGTGACGTAAACACACAAAAGGACATCAAATATACACAAACGTTATCGCAACAAAGAGATTACAGAAGGAATTGGACAATATTATTAATTAATTTAGGTCTTTCTTTTCATTACTCGAGTGTGTAATTATTGTTCTTTACCCAGCTTTCTGTTTAATGGAAAATCGGAAACATTTGTAGGTTTTTTTCCACATCCAACAACAATAACAGTCATGTTTTGACTCATAACCACAACCTCAGCTTTTACCTGAAAGAGCAATGTGAGCTATTTCAAACGTTCTTCAGAGGAACAATGAGCGAGTCACTGCAGACCTTGATGGAATGAGCTTGCGTGCACAAACCTTTGAGTGCACACATGCACGCCACCACCACCACCACTGTGGGGGTAAATGCCAGCTCATTAGTGTGCTATCCTCTTGAGAGGCCCCCTAATCCAGGCCTCTCTCTCTCTCTCTCTCTCTCTCTCTGCTAGACTTTTCTATTTGTCATCTCTTTTCTTTTTCGTCCGTTTGCTTTGGAATGACGTCACGGAACTGGATGACACGTAACTAAACACTAAAACATCAGATTAAATTAATTATTCCACCATAGACGAGTAGTTCTGACGTAACTTGATATGCAAACACTGATTGGCTGAAATCTCCACATAAAAGGGATGATTTGCATAATTTATTGTCATTTTGTATATTTCTGTTTCTAATTTTTTGTATTTTAATTTCCCTTTGCATATTATTTCTCATTTTTTATGTTTTTGTTGTTTTGTATAGAATTCTGTTATTTTCGTAGTCAACATTTGTTTTTGAATCCCTTTTTTAATATTTCCGTTATCATTTTGTGTATTTATGTTTCTCATTTTGTATGTGTGTCATTGCTTTGTGTTTTTTTAAGTAATTGTTAATGTTTTAGTTCTTGTTTTTTATATTTTTCTACTATTTATGCAGTAATTTTTCGTGTTTTGTTGTTCATTTTTGTCGTCATTTCTGTTTCTAATTTTCTGTATTTTCTTATTGTTCTTTTCAATTTTTCTCTTTTTGTATGTTTTTATTGTTGATTTGTATATTCTGTTATTTTTTTGTATTTTTGTTGTCATTTTTTGTGTTTTTGATGCCATATTTAATATTTTAGTTGTCATTTTGAGTATTTTTTGTCATTGTGTATTTATTTTGTTATGCATAATATTTCTGTTGTTGTTTTGTGTGGTTTTTTGAAGTAATTTTTTTTTAGATATATTTTTCTACTATTTATGTACGATAGTCCTCTTTTTTTTATGTTGATTTTTTTCAGGTGTATTTGTGTTGTCATATTGCGTATTCTTCTGTACGTTTTTATAGCATCATTTTGTGAGTTTCTGCGCAAAATTAGCCCAAATTACATGTGCAGTCATGTCATGGGTCGTATCGCTTTAACGTATTTTTTTCATGAACCATTTGACATCAGTTTTTCAAGTCAAACATATTTTGTGTCCACTGACTGAGGATTTGCTTATTCATTATGAAGTTCACATGTTGTTAATCATGATGTGAGTTTGTCTGAATCTACAGTTTGTTTAATATATATATATATATCTGTGTTTTTTCAGCTGAAATGGGCGACTGTGATCCACTGGAGCATCACTTGGCACTGGTTTCTGAATTTCGCTTCGTTCCTGAGCAGACGGAGGATGTGGAGCTGGCCATTTATAACGCATGGAAAAGCTGCAGGTTTGTGTTCTACGCTTCTAATATATACTACACTGCTTCTCCTCACCATAACCTCTCATTATATTTACATCTAATCATTGTTTATGTTTGTTTGTTTCCTCCCACTCTCAGAGGTCAGACTCCGGCCCAGGCAGAAATTAACTACCTGAACAAAGCCAAGTGGCTGGAGATGTACGGGGTGGACATGCACATGGTTCAGGTAACGGATTTGTCTCGTGAACCCATGTCGACTAAGTTAGTAGTGGAACGTCATCGCTGAACTGTTTGAATTGTTCCTCATTCTCTCATTTCCTGAAGGCGAGAGACGGAAACGAGTACAGTCTGGGTTTGACGCCCACTGGAGTTCTGGTGTTTGAAGGAGAAACAAAGATCGGCCTTTTTTTCTGGTAAGTGTCCTTAATCAGTGGTTCTCAAACTGGGCTCCTCGAGCTGCAGCGTAGGGCTCCTTGAAATAAAAATACAAAGTAAAAAAAAAAAACTCATGTAAAAACATGTTTAAAAAAAAAAAAATTAAAAACAAATATTAACAAATCATACTTAAGTTTGAAAAGGGAGTATGGCGAACTATACAATTTTTGTATTCACCTTCCCCCCATTTTTATGACCAAGTTTCATTTAACAGAATAGGACTAGACTTAGGACTTAAAGTACACATTAAATAAAAAATAAGGAATAACTGTCCACTTTTCAGGAATAACCATCGAGGATACAAAACACAACATAAAGATGACATACAGACAAATCCTCATGCAAGAGGAAACAAAAACTAAATAATACACTTTTTAGTATTCTTAAATGTTAGTCAATCTCAGATCAGACCTGGTACGTTCCTAATATAGTTAATGAATGATATATTAACATTTCATTTATTCAGACAACTTTTTTTCACGAATTTTACTTGGAAATTTACTTTAATCTCCTAACATGTTTCGACTGCCAACTGTCAGTCTTCCTCAGATGCGTCTGAGTAAATTAGTAAATTTCAAAGTAAATTTCCTGAATAAATGAAACCTTAACATATCACTTAAAATAAGAAGACAAAATTAACTTGTTTGAATTGGTTCATGAATGGGTCCCAGGTTTTGAATAATTTGTCAGTAGATTAATTCAGAGTGCATCTGATTTTTTTTTTTTTCCCAATCTGATATTTAGCATCATATATTTAACCCAGTAGTTGTGTGATGTGGATTTTTATCTTTCCATTTAAGCAGAATACATCACCTCGTAATTAAAGAAGAAAAAACTACAACCTTTATTCTTTCCCATTTTTAATTATTCAGTTTATCTCATTGGTAATATTATATATACGCACAAATATCCGTATACTATCATTAAAAGGTGTATAATTACGAATGGGGTCCAATAAAACATACATTACATGTTCAGTATATGATAGTGGACATGACTCTCATAGGATTTGAAATCGTGCAAAAAGCTTCTTCAACATAATTTTTTGCAAATAAATGTGCACATATTTTGTTTACTAGTAAAACATTAAACATATTGTATGTTAAATAAATACAAGACTACTACATGTACTTTTTAACTAAAATATCTGAAGTATATTGAAGTTGAAATATTTAAAGAATGAATAATTCCTGAGAAATTTAGAGTAACAAATGGCAGGAAATTGTTTTTATTTGATGTGAGGATTATGAAAAGTTCCTGGATCCAAACAGTTTGAGAACTCCTGATCTAAAGGAACATTTGCTTCACTGCTTTCACTGAAATAACAAATTCATTTTTTTGTTGTTGTTTCCTTTACGTGTGCAGGCCTAAAATCACTCGTCTGGATTTCAAGAAGAGCAAACTGACGCTGGTGGTTGTTGAGGACGACGATCAGGTGATCGTGTGGACACACACACACACACAACATACAACTCTAACTCTAACCAGACCATCACTCACCAGAGGAACTTATTTCAATGATAAAATGGAGCTCCATTAATTAATCTGTTGGTCAGATGCTTGTGTGTGTGCTTGAAAGCGTGTGTTTATATCCACTCAGAGGTTAATAAGGATGCCTGCCCCCGCTGGTATTTCTGGTATGCGCCGTTCTCCTGCAAAACACACTGAGTTCTCGCCTCCCAAGGCTTTTCAGAGTCGCTGATGTAGTCTTACTGTATGCTACCGAGTTACTGTATACACCACATTATCACGTCTGACATTAACGAGCTGTGTTGGATGAAAATATAGTGAATAAAGTAAGAGGTTTATGATATGTCAAGGTTTCATTAATTCAGACAACTTTTTTCAGGAAATTTACATTAATCTCATGACATGTTTCGACTAAGGTCACATCAAAGCGATCAGCATACGCCTCTGAGGACAACTGACAGTTGGCAGTCGAAACATGTCAGAAGATCAAAGTAAATTTCCTGCAAAAAGTTGTCTGAATAAATTATTACATAACTTATTATTTCCAAAAGAACAGGCGGTTCTGGGGCCTCGATCTAATTTTGCACTGCCCCGAAGGTAAATGCACAAAATGCCTTCAATAACACACAAAACTACAATGAAAATGCACAAAATAACTCCAGAAAAATATACATTAGAGAAAATATGATAAATGGCAACACAAATAAATAAAATGACTCTAAAAACACACAAATAAATAAAATGACTCTAAAAACACACAAAACTAAACAAGAATACAAAAAATAAAAAAAGAATTTTAAAAAAATGGACACAAAAACACACAAATACTAAAATGACTTTTAAAAAAAAAAACAAGAATACACAAAAACAAAAGAAAAAAAAAATACAAAACCTGTGTTTATGCCCTGATTGGTCAACTCCTTGACTGCCATTGATGTAGAAAAATGTCATTTCAAAGCCAACCGTTCACTGCCATTGACATATGTACGTCAATTTGCTAGGGGACACTGTGGCGGACGTCTCCCATGAATATCAGCCTTGTACTATGATGTAGTGACCAACTGGTGCCATGTAGGTGGCAGCAGTGCACCTTTGGATGAGAGATCACCCGTGATGGGCAGAGGTCAGAGAAAGAGGAAAATAGTTTGCGAGACAGAAAATGGTGCTGCGAGAGAAGACGGTGAAGCTCACAGCAGCGCACACTCAAGTCGACTATCGAGAGTGTTGCGATCGTGAGAGAAGACGATCAACAATCCGGGCCAAACAGTGCTACTCGGCATGTTAGAAATAGGAGGAGTTGCGTGTGTGGAGACTGAGGGAGGAGAGATATACTGTAAGGGAACCATACAACTCTGACCCAGATAGCAAAATAATCACAATTTTGCCATCAAAAGCCCGGTCTCAGTGTTGTTTTTGTTGTTTCATAGAAGGAAACCAATGTTCAGATGTTTAAGGTGTCACAGAAGCAAAAAAAATAATTGCCTTAAAGTAACTGACAGTTTTTTTTTTTCACAAAAAGCCTTTTTTTTCTCTGCTTTTTGCTCAGAAACTGGCATTTTGTGTCAAATTTACCTATATTCAACTGCTGATACTGAAGAACAAAACAAGCTAGAAACAAAAAGTAGAGAGTTTATTCTTTCTGGTTTCAGATTTTACACTGTCATAGTACAAAATATTCTGTGGCTCTTCAAAGATCAGTAATAATGCTCTAAAATGGCTGGCAATCAGGGGGTATCTGTTCTGAAAATGGCTGGCAGTGAATGAATTAAACTAAATGCAGACATGAATGTTTCCCTCAGATCAAACTAAAACACATTTTTGCCGCCCACGCTGTGATAAAAGTTGCCAATCCCTTCTTTACAATTGTTTTGCTTGTCTCTCTCTATTGGTTTTTAAATACATAATTTTTTACCATAATTGAGCCGTTTGCTGCCAGACGGAACATGAAAAGATATGGATATAAAACTGAGGTGGTTGCAGTGAGTCCAGGTTTTCAAACAGTGAAGCTTTCATCACGGCGTCCTGGAGAAATCAAATTAATGAGACGCTGCCTGTGTTTGCTGCTGCTCAGGCATTCATTCTTCACATTGTATAATTAGCTGTGCTCTTTCTGTAGTGTAAATAAGTCCATTGAATTGTTTTTTTGTTTTTTGTATTGAGTATTTGTACACACGCTGAAATGTTTCACACTTGGCATTTTAACAATCGTTCTATTTTAGATCGACGTGCAATTGGTCACAAATGGGAATAAGACTTATTTTCTTTATCTTAATCGTTCATACTAGGCTGAATAGTTAAAATTCAGTTTTCACTCAGGTGTTGGACTTAAAGCTGGCTGATAAAATACTGAAATATCTTAATATTTTGTCTGAAAATGTCAAAATACATTTTAAATCTTGAGTGTTTTTTCTAAACAAAGTCTTACCAGAAAGAGGATTCTGGGTATAAGCAACTACTTTCATATTATGACCACGTTGTGCCACTTCCTGCCGCTTTTTCTTTCATAAGGGACAGCTTGTGTGAGTAAGTTCTGTAGCATTTCATACATCTGCCCTCTGAACTAATCCCCACATTTAATTGTCCTCAGGGTAAAGAGCAGGAGCACACATTTGTCTTTAGGATGGAGCACCCCAAGGCCTGCAAGCACCTGTGGAAATGTGCCGTGGAACACCATGCATTCTTCAGGCTGCGGGGGCCCGTACAGAAGAACGCTGCCACCTCCGGTTTCATTCGCATGGGCTCGCGCTTCAGATACAGGTAAATAACTGATGGACGGGCAGGGTGGGGGCCCCGGAATGTTTAGTGGAATTAATGTCAAACAACATATTATATTGTTTTATAAGATTATTCTGTGGTCTGAGGTGTGTTATGAGTGAATTTGTCCTGATAATCTGCTCTGAAGCAAGTCTACGTTGACGATCGTAAATATTAGACTTGTTGAAATAATATTTATGACCAAAACTTGTCGTGTGTGAGGAAAGATGACTACTCCCGACTCATGGCTCATAATTTGTGACGTGGAACGGAATGTTGCTAATCAAGAAGCTGACTGTGATGCACGTAAAGCTGCGTTCAAGGCAACTCTGAACTGGGCATTTCCCAGTTTAAATCTCCGATCTCCAAGTTTAACCGCGTTCAGCAGCAGCAGCACCACCACAAGAATATTAGTTTTATTTCTAGACTTGGGCTTTGTTCCCTCATCGCACCTTTAATGTTTTTTTTTCTTTAATGTGTGTTTTCAAGTAGGAAGTTGGAAAATCCTGAGTTCAGAGTTGCTCCGTAACGTCTCTGCTGCTTAACTGCTGTGTAATTCACTGTCCATCAATCTCCACCACCTCCGTCTGTGATACTAACTGTTGCAATGAGGACTCAGCAAATCCCACTAATTTATGCGTGATTGTGCGTTATAACGAGTTGTAGTGAATACAAAGAGAATCACAAAGCCATACGAATAATTGATTGTGTCCTTGGAGATGAACAGAAGGAAATCCACTCAGTCCTGCCCTGTAGATCTTACGCTTGTGTGGAGATTATTGTGATTCAACTACGGATGAGGTCAGTATTTATGTGTAAATGCATGGGCTTATCTTTGCTGAATTAATACATCATTGCTCCGATGTCCGACAAAAACTGAAGGTCTGCATATTTTTAAGGAGGGCTGCAGACTGACTAAGTTTTTTGCGTAGCAGTGATGGACTGCATACACATGCGGTGAAAAAGAGTTGAAAAAGCAATTAGTTGGCGTTCCTCGATCGGTAACCTCTCTGAAGTGACCCCGAAAATCAACATGAAAAGATCTGGATTAACATTTGATCCAAGTACAACAGAAATCGTATCGCAGATACCAACCCAGTTTTCCTGAATTTAGTGGATGATTTTGTATAAATATTTTGTGACAGTGGATTATAGTGATTCGCGATCAAATCTTGATGTGTGTACGGTAGTTGGTGTCTTCCTTTCTCTTGACCTAATTTCCCTCCGTGTCCAGACTTCTGTAGACAAAACATCCTGAACACCTGGCACTTGTAGCTGCAGGAGAAACACAGCACTTTGCTGTGAGAAAATGGGCAGCAGTTGTGCTTGTGTACTGTAACTGTAGATGTTTGGGGGGGATGTGCCACGTGTTTGTTTTGGCGTGAGAGCGTCTGAACGTGGCACGGCGATAATCCCAGTGTGACATACAGTACTGCATAGACCTCTGTACGTACACGCAGGAAAGCCACATGTGCACACACTGATACTTGCCATGGGACGCAGTGTAAACATACGGCTGTGGCCAGTTTTAGGTCCTCTGTCTGTTCAAACATGGCCCACTCAGATAAGCAGTGGTGCTATTGTTGCTTTAACACAGGGCTTGCTGGTGGGGGGCTGGTTGGTGATAACAGGTTCAACAGGGGTCTTTTCTGCGCTAGTTGTTTTTGAGACAATGGGATTCACACAGCAACCATTAAGGGGGGTTATTTTTTATCTGAGATGATTTGGGGGCAATGGGGGGGAGACAAACGGACCTTTGCCTCCATGTGAAAGGAGTTTTCTTCTTTTATTGTTTTTGTAACCAGTGGGAAAACGGAGTATCAGACAACAAAGACCAACAAAGCACGGAGGTCGGCCTCCTTCGAGAGGAGGCCCAGTCGGCGCTACTCCAGGAGAACCATGCACAACAGAGGTGAGAACCAATCACACACTTTCACTGAACCATGAAACGTCACCAAGGTGTGGACGTTATAGGGAAAAGAACTTTCTTGTGACCGATATTCCTTAATTTGAGATTAAACCTTTAATTAGACGTAGAAAAAAAATTGCTTATTGCAGGGTTGCCCAATACGGCGCTACCCGTTACGCCGTTACTACCCCATTCTTTAAACGGATCTTCCAATGTGGCCAAAAATCTTTGAAATCTACTTATTAGAAGTTCTGTGTCAAACAAAACACATAATTTTGCACCGTGCTCATGTTATTGCCTTTTAAAATGGGACTTCTTTACAATTTTATCGCCTGTGTTCCTCCATCTTGGAATGACGTGGTTGATCACACGGCCCCACTACCTGTAAACATCCCATTGTTTTCTATTGGAGTGAAGCATTCAGCCTGATTTTTAGATAATTTAGCAGCTTTTTCAGTCAAAATGACAACTTGTGCTGCTTTTAGTTGCTCTAAATAATCAGGAAACGTTAAAGATGTCAATATATCCCTCTTTTGTTTTTTTGTGACCCAAGTCGCCCTTAAACAGTGCGCTGACGTGCTCTGGTGGCTGAAGTTAGCAAATAAATCATGGACTGTTGAAGATACACAATCCCTTAGGATAGAAGTCATTTTGGGTGGACTAATACGTATACATTTGAAATATTTTAGGCCAGACTTGTATAAACAGTGGAGGTTCCCTTTCACTGCACTACGTATAAGCTCCACAAACTAGCAAGGTGGAAACGGCGCCGACACTTTGTGTCATCAAGCGTCAAGTCTTCAAACTAGGGTTGTCCTGATTAGAGCTAGTAAAAAAAATGTCATTGAAATTTTACAAAATCGATTCATAGGTGCTGAAATTTTTTTTTTGTTGTTTTGCTGTACCCCGAGTAGTCTATCGTCAACTTTTTAACAATATTATGTAATGGCTTATTGGCTGATACCGATATTGATACGATACGATATCAACACGAATCATACATACTTTTATTATTTTTTTGTATTGTGGAATGTTAGAAAAGGCTTGATTAAGTTATATTAATCAAACAGAGAATAGTAGTCAGTAACAATATGGATAAGAAAAACTGAGTCGTTTATTATTAACCAACTGGTTACGGACATTTTAACCTTAAATTAATTAGAAGACCCTGCAAATTAAACTAAATAAATCAAATCAACTTGATTTATTGTACTGTGATATAAACTTAAGTTTAAATTACTCCACCTTTTCATTAAATGATGTGAAGAATATTATTACTTTGTCACAGACTATTATTGAAGTTACAAATTATTTTATACATATTTAGGAAAGAGACTTAGTTTGTTGGTTTTTTTGTCTGTTTTTACAGGAATGTTCAACCCTCAAGAGTGAGTACACTACCTTTAAGATTATATGGTTTTTCCTTTGACCTTGTGACGCATTGCAAAGGTTATTTGAGGTATTTCACTTGTTTTTATTTGATTGCAGACACACTATTAACAGTGCAGTGTGTGTGTGGGCTCAGACATGCTGTTACTCACAGCGCTAACTAAGCTGTCCTGAGAACAGCTGAGTCAAAGCGTTCATATGACCAACTATTGGACTTTTTCTCACACTAGATTAGATATGCCAACACAATGTAGAGCTACAATACAAACCACAGAGATTTCCTTCATGTCCACAGGACTTAAAGCAATGATACAAAGTAATTTATGAACTAATCTATCACCCATTAGGGACTTAACAGTGTAATTTGTTATTTCTCCCCAGTGGGAGACTCCAGTGATTATTAATGGTTGTTAATTCGATAATCCTCAGTATAGATAATAAAAAAAATAAAAATAAAGTCAATTTCATATGTCTGTCCTCGTATTCTAAATAAATGACTTTCATCACGGCAGGGCCACAAAACCATGATTGTCTCTGATCTGAGGGTCACATGATTTAGAATATTGACTAATCAGAGCATTAACGCAGAAAAGAACAAAGGATGTGTGTGTGTTTATGTGGTTTTTTAAATAGATTTGTGTTAGAAGACTTATTGTTTTTTGTTGTTCTTTTGTATATTTTTGTTTTGTGTGTTATGACTTGTTTTTGTTGTCATTTTTCATTTTTGTAGTTATGTTTTTGTTTTGTTTGTGTGACTTTGTTGTTGCTTTTGTTGTGATTCTGTTTATTATTTTGTGTTACAAGACATTTTGTGCTCTTTTGTTGTTGTTTTGTGTGTTAGGACTCATATCATGGAGTTTTTTGCGTAGTTTTGTGTTTTTGGAATCGTTTTGTTTTTGTTTTGTATATTTTGTTATTGTGTACTTTTGTTGTTGTTATGAATCATATTGTTGTCATCCTGTGCATTCTTGTTTTGTGTCTTATTAGTCATTTTTTGTGTATTTGTTTTTTATTTTTGTAGTCACTTTTGTGTACTTTTTTGCTCTAATTTTAGATGTTTTTAAAAAATAATAATTTTGAGCATTTACTGTGGGGAACATGCTTATTTCTAATCAGTCCGTGTCTGGTTTCAGTGTTCTTTCTTCAGGCAATGGAGTGAACAAAGAAAACAAGGTGAGCAGGAAACAGTGGTGTTTCTATATTGCTGTTAAAATCAAAACATAAAAAAAAAAAAAAAAAAAATCAAAACATAGCTTTCATACCTAAAGGTGTGATAATGAGTTAAACCTTTTTACTCGACTTATGAACTGATGTTCGTATCTTGTCATTCATGTCATTACTGTCGTTCTTCTTTTTTTTTCTTTCCTCCCTCAGGTTTCTTCCAGTCGCAGTGCCTGGTCGGCCGTGCCTGTGGTCAGCCCCGTCACCGCGTCTGCCTGTGGACCAGTGGAGATCAAGGCTCTGCCCAGGAGTCCTGGTGGTGAGAAGAGAAGGTTGGTACCAAGAGTGGGAAACCCTACTGTAGCTGAAGGTGGTTGAACACAGACATGAACATTGAAGAACAGTCAGAGACAGGGTCAACTATAAGGGGGAGTAAAGGGGAGAGATTTTTGGGGTTTATTCATAAAGTCAATAAAATGATGGTCCATTGTTCTATGAATCTGTGATAACCACATTTATTTATTCATCTGAATAATATCCACTGTTATCCAGTTAGTTTATTATTATTATAGTTATAGTCATCTTAAAGATGTAAATCTTTGTTTTAATCAGAAAAAATCGGGTCAAAACGGTGGAAAAGGTGGTGAAATGGGATTTTAAAAACTACAGAAATTGGTTAAGTTGCACATTAGAGTGGACAAAACGGACATGAAAAAGTGGTAAAAATGCTTCAAATTGTCAATATTGGCTTAAAAGTGGCAGAAATATGAGGAATTGTTGTTTTAAAATTATTCAGTAATGACAAATCATGAATGTGGTTAAATTGGCAGAAATAAGCATGAAATATGGTGAAAAGAGGTTAAAAGTGACAATATGTCAACATATGTGACATTAGGTGGAAAAGTGGTGGAAAGGGTTTATAAGTGCTGAAAATGTCTTGAAAGTTGGAAAAATATGCAGAAAAGACATTGAAATTTGACGGAGAAGTGGCAGAAATGAGGAATAATGTAGCAACAATGCATCAAAAAATGCAAAAAATATGACAGGAAAATATAGCAAGTTTGGTGTGGTTGCAGAAAAAGGGTAAAAATAAACAAAAATGGGCTCAAATTGTTCAGAAAATATTCTTAGTTTCTTGAAGGCATCTGGTGACCTCCTCCCAGAGTTTGACATTTAGGAAAGATGGAGGAATAACAATCTGAAAAAATGATGTGATTCAAGTGTAACTGCCTCCCTTTACCCCCCAGCCTCTGTCAGTGTTACTCATGCTCAAAGTGTGCATCTTTTCTTCCTAATTGTTCAGGTTGAATCTGTTCTTTGTGTAACCACGAACACTCTGTTTATTGTATTTATAAAAACCAAGATATTCCCCGTGTGTGTTCCAGTATTAAGATGTACTGAGGACAGAGTGTTCGGAGGCAGGTCTGGTAGGTACATTTACACACACATTCTCTTTGGCTTTAACCAATCAGAGGCTGCGCTGTGCCATGGGGCTCGTGATGATGATTCTGGCTTTGGAAATGACTTTGTGATTTCAGTTGTAATTTGCTCTTCTGATCAGCATGATTTGGTGCCGGGAAGGTTTTCTGTGATTGGTGCGCTGCGTGTTTGTTAGAGACTTGAATCAGTTTTTAGCATGACTTCAGCTTTGGGTCTGTTCTGTTCAACGTTGGTCGATTCTGGCGAGTCGTCGACTAATTGGACTCTCTGCACATCCTGTCATTTTGTCTATCTTTTCCATTTCTTTGTGTCTTTGCATTGTGAACGTTTCCTCTCATTACTTCTGAACAGAGGCTCAGCTATTGCCTTTAAATGATTTTCTAATCACATTATACATCATTAATGGGTTTTTAGTTTAGCTTACTATGCTAACTTAAAGTTTAATTCTTGATTGCAGATTTTTGCGATTGGTGTAAAAGCAACAAAACACACATTAATGTATAAAATAAAAAATAATTATTATCTATAAACATAGGATTATGTTTGCTTGTGGCATGTACAAAACAGCTTATAATAGCAGTTTTTTTTATTCTTCATACTGCATTTATTTATATAAGTATAATAGTTATAAGACGGATAAGTTTCCTTCTCCTCAGATGAGGTTGATGACTCAGCTTTAGGGGCCTTCTAGTGGCTCATGGGCCTAAAGCAAGAAACGGTTGTGCACTTTTATGATGTTTTTGATAAATAAAAAAACCCAATTGATGGACCAAATCTTTTGAGTCCAATTTTATTTTGAGTTAATAAAACTTTAATCTTCTGTCCTCCTACACCTGTGTGTTAGAACATGTTTTTCAGTATTCTGGACTTCCACTCGTGCACACTTTATAACTGACTAACTTTATAATTATGATTTGACAAAGTGCAACAACACTTTTTTTTATCAGATGTAAGATTCATAAATTAATAAATTGAAGATTTTTTGTCTCCCCTTTAAACACTCTTATTGACTTTTTGGAAATGTTTCCTGCTTTGCATTGTGGAATGTGACGTCCTGTAGACCATATTTGCCAAACTGAAGGCCGGGGGCTGAATCCGGCCCTTTAGAGCATCAAATTCGGCCTACTCGAGAAAATAAAAATTATAGAAAAGAAAATGAAACATTTAGTGAAATACAAACTAGTTCAGCTGTAGATATCTCAGCACTTTCAAATCCAAAAAATCAATTAGAATCCACAATATTTGCAGAGCTCAGTCATTTTTTATCTCAATTTGTTGAAAGAACTCTCAATTTTTCTAAAATCAGGCAAATATTCCTGAAATTATTTCACGAAATTTAAGTGAAGATCCTGCAGCGACTGATGTACTCACATACTCCACTCTGCAGAGAAGGTCATCGGCTGCAATCTGCCCTCCCTCCAGGACGTGTACGCCTCCAGGATTTTGAGGATTTTTATATTTATCCTATTTATCCTTTATTCTCTATCTATCCTTTATTTATCCCTCATCCTTTATATTTATCATTATTATTATTATTGTTGCTGGGTTGTTCTTTGTTTTTTTTCTTTATTTTATTTTTATTTTTTTGTTGTTTGTTTTGTGCACCAACTACCAAGACAAATTCCTTGTACTGTCCTTAAAACTGTACATGGCCATTAAAAACATTTCTGATTCTGATTCTGATACTTCATACTATCATTTATATGTAATGTACATGTGGAAGTGCAAACCAGGGCACATACATTTTGAATTAGCTCTTTTTCCTACCGAAAATCTGTGGCCCACTTAATCTTAAACTGGTTCGTATTTGGCCCCTGAACTAAAATGAGTTTAACACCTTTGCTGTATACAGATGTATAGAAGTTTTTTTACTTTATTCTTACGGTGATTTCTGGTGTTTGCCTCAAAAACTCTGCCAAAGTGACTTTCCAACACATTTCTGGAGTTTTCACTGAAAGTTGGAGCGACACAAAGGAAACACACTTCTATGCATCAGTCTACCGGACTCCACATCCCACAATGCAATGCAGCAAACTTTTCTAACAAAATAAACATTTACAGTGAAGATGAAAACAAACCTTTTACATCTTTTCCTCAATCAAATGATCTCTTTGCACGTCTGCTCAGGCTGCACATCATTGACACGCCCTCTTTTGTTTTTCTTTTGCTCAGCTTGTTGCTTTTCCTTGTATTTCCTTTATATTATTCTTTGCATGATAAGCTCACTGCTTTTCATTAGTATCAGAGCATATTTCCTCTCGTCCTCCCTCCAGTCACTCCATCACCACCTACCTGTCGTCCCATTTTCACTGCACCCTGTTCTCCCCAGGTCTCCTCCTCCTTCCACCTCCTATTCATGTCTCCTCAAAGCTTCCCACTCGGAGACCCTCAGAGACCCGGCTCAGCACGTGTATTGAACACCGTCGGTCAGAACACTCATAAATGGAAAGAAATATCTTGGCTATGAACCGACTTGTCCTTGAAAAACCCTGGGTTTTTTTTTTTTGTTTGGTCAAACCACACTGAAGGACTGTGTTTACTTCCTCATGTCTCTGTTATCTCCACCATCATACCTGCTACTCTATCTCTCTCTATCTCCTCTTTACATTCCACTCATCACACACATTTTTTTTTTTATTGTGACCTTCACTTGTGTACCTCGCAGTGAAACTGACTGGAGTGAGCTGGTATCAGTGCGAGGCTTAGGAATTCAATTCCACTCTCATTTCTGCGAAGAAACAAGAGGTCACATAGTTCCTGGAGGCTTTAGTCCATTCATCCTGGGCTCCTCACTTTAAATCTCTCTGAAATAACTCACAGCTTTTTCATTTCTTATTGAAAAACACGACTTTGCTGACTCCAGTGAAACATTTCTAAAGAGGTAAATAGGTTAGTTTTTTGTGTCTTATTCGTTCTTGAACACATGCACTGCTCTCAAAGAGTTGATTTTATTGTTTTATTGTACAGAGGGATGATTATACACACTAAGAAATCACAAAGCTGATTTATGAAGTCGCCTTCTGTCCGTCAGAGGTACATTCCTGTGATTCCTGATCAGATACATTTCCCCTTTGAAGGGATCCTTCACTGTTTTTACAAATGTGACCTAAAACCTTTGAAATACAGTATACTTATTAGAAGATCTATGCCTAAAAAAAACTGGTTATTTTGCACCATATTCATTTTATTAACTTTTAGAAATGGGACTAGTTTTAGAGCCTGTATTCCTCCATCTTTAAATCACATGATTGATGATGTCACACGGCCCCACTGCCTGTAAACATCCCATTGTTTTCTGTTGGAATGAAACATTCAGCCTGATTTTTAGATCATTTAACAGCTTTTTCAGACAAAATGACTACTTGTTCTGCTTTTGGTTGCTCTTAATCAGTGGTTCTCAAACTGTTTTGGCCACAGTATCCCCTTTTCTTATTTCTGAATCCAAGTATCCCCTTTGTCTGACTACAACATTTTGTTCAGAATACTATACTACTATAGAGCATAATGATTGAATGAATGAATGACTGATAACACACATTTTAAAGAATTTAATTGTAAATAAGGGAAATTAAACAGTGTTCAGTGTCTCCTTTTTTTTCATAGTTTTTATCATTTCTGGTCATCTTCCACCTGGTGTGGGACCAAGACGGACCCTTGTATTTTCAGGTCATGTTCAAATCAAGAATATTTTCATCATCAATATTATGATTATAATTTTTAACCAAAAAAAACCAAAACATTATAAAACCCTTTTAGTTTTAATGTTTTCATTTGTTAATTTTCCACTTTCTCTCTCTCAAGTACCCCCTTTTTTGCCGTTTTGTACCCCTTGGGGTACACATACCCATATTTGACAAACACTGCTCTAAATAATCAGGAAAAGTTAAAAATGTATATGTAACCCTCTTTTGTTTACCAAAAGAGAATAAAAAACATCTGTGACCACAGGGTGCGACAGATCCAACTCTGTGGTTTTGTAGTAGACAATGAAGCAAAGAAGAAGAGCTCTCCTAAGGGGCCTTAACTCCTCCTTAAATGGTGCGCGGCTGGTGCTCTGATGGCTGAAGTTCAGTGAATAATCACGGATAATTAAAGGACTCTCACCTAAAAGGACTTCTATCCTCAGGGCTTGTGTTTATTCAACAGTCCGTGATTACTTGCTAACTTCAGCCACCAGAGCGTGTCAGCGCATTGTTTGAGGCAGAGTTAAGGTCCCATCTTCTCTGCTTTCAAGATGGTGAAACACAGGCTATGAAACCGTAAAGTAGTCCCATTTTTAAAAGTTAATGAAATGAATATGGTGCAAAATAATGTGTTTTATTAGGCATAGTCGCCTAAAGTACATTTCAAAGGTTTTAGGCCACATTTGTAAAAACAGTAAAGGATCCCTTTAAAGCTGTCTGAACGACAAGAAGTGAGATCAATTCCAATACGATCAAGATAAGACGGCATCAAAACTTAAATCAATGTTTAATTTTAATTGTTGATACACTGCAATCAGTTTTTAACCATGTAACTACTGTAGACGCAATGAAGTGCGGATTCAATGAAGTCGACCAGTAATATGTAGAAGAGATCATGTAGGACTAGATATATATATTGATGTATTTGTATTTATTGCACAGCTCAACCAATGCAGATGATTTCATAATATAATAGTTAAAGGTTTACACGAGTGTGACCAAAGGATATCAAATAAAACTTGAATAATGACAGACGTTGAGAATCTTTGTTGTTATTGTTCTTTACTGCTTTAGTTATTGAATCAATGACTTCTTTCTTTCCAATATGAGAAGGTTTCATTGATTGAGACACATTTTTCATAATTTTTAAAATTAACTTGCTGAAATTATTTCACGGATGTTAAGGACACATCAAAGCGATCAGAAGATGCCTCTGAAGAAGACTGGCAGCTGCAGGAAATCAAAGAAAATTTCCCAAAAAAATGTCTGAATGAGTGAAACCATAACATATAGTTCAAAAAGAACTTTCTGGAATTATTATGCGGAAGTCTAGGACACAGCAAAGCGATCCTCAGACGCATCTGAAGAAGACTGGCAGTTGATAGTCGAAACATGTCGGAAGATCAAAGTAAATTTGTCTGAATAAATGAAATCTTAACATGTAACTCAAAAAGAACACAAAATGAACTTGCTGGAATTATTTTGCTGAAGTCAAGGACAATCAGCAGATGCTTTTGAAGAAGACTGGCAGTTGACCTTGGGAATATGTCAGGAGATTAAAGTAAATTTCCCGAAAATGTGTCTGAATAAATGAAACCATAACATATTATTCAAAATGAACACAAAATGAACTTGCTGGAATTCTTTCTTTCCTGTTTCACTTCCTTGTTTGTTTCCAAGCTTATGGTGGATTCCATGTACCGTACCTGGTTTTCATGACATACATTGCTTAACATCTGGGACTGTTTATATGCGATTGTGTGTGTGTGTTGTTTAGCCCCTCTTCTTCCAGGGTTGTCTTAAGTAATAAATGTACTAGCGTAGTTTTGTCTCCAGGACACAGCAATATGAGGTAATAATTGCCAAGCTGAGCTCTCAGTCCTCGTATCTAATGTTTTGCTTCGAGCACTTTTTAGTATCAGTGTATTATTATAGCTTGTTTTTGTTTGTTTTGTTTTCTGCTTCTTCTCAAAGTCTGTTTGGCTCTTTCTTGGACTATTTTCTGCACACGCAGGTTTCTCATCCGTCTGACGGATCAAAGGCTTTGTTTGACATTTGTTGGTAATGTTTTAGTGGTTCTGCAGTGTTTGAAAGGCTACGTTTGGTGATGCTGTCACAGTTCTCATTGGTTCGGCTGTTTCCCTTGGCCCATCATCACTTATGAATAGAGATTTTTATTCAATTAGCTCCAAACACAACAATAAGTCATCTCATAGGACACATCGCAAAATATAAAGTTGTGATGAAAAGACCTGACATTTACACGAGTAAGCATCAGCGATGGTGGAGAGAAATGACTCCCTTTTAAATGAATCAATCAATCAAACTTTATTTATATCGCACCTTTCTTACAAATTTAATTGTAGTCCAAAGTTATTGACAAAAGGTAAACTAATCAAAATAAAAATGTTTAGTCTAATGCAAAAAGAAGTAATTATATAAAATAATTTAAAAAATGACAAGCGAAAGTTAGATATAAAATATTTTAAAAACTAAGCAGAAAGGGGGAGAATTTATAGAATATAAAACATTAAAATTAGCACGATAACGGTAAAAGTTAAAAATGACAATAACTAGAATATTTGCATTTCCTGAAGAAAATGCAAGTGAGGATGCAGATGCTGGTCCGCATCGTTAAACACTGCATTAGCTTAGCATTATCCTCTCATTAGCTTCGCATTAACCTAGTATTAGCTTAAAATTAGCATTAGCTGAGCATTAACCTAGCATTAGCCTAACATTAGCATGAACTTAACGTTAGCATGAACTTAACATTAGCCTAGCATTAAAATTTGCCTAGAATTTACCTAGCAGTAGCATAAACTAAGCATTAGCTAAACATTAATTTAGCATTGGCCTTGCCTTTGAACTTTTACTGTCAATTTTGTGGAACCAAATGCAGGGTTTTTCTAGAATG
The DNA here is from genome assembly GCF_900634775.1 of Gouania willdenowi. Classification (NCBI taxonomy): domain Eukaryota; kingdom Metazoa; phylum Chordata; class Actinopteri; order Blenniiformes; family Gobiesocidae; genus Gouania; species Gouania willdenowi. Next base: position 3,910,520 of record NC_041064.1, read on the forward strand.
TAAAAAAATGTTTGAACCACACACACACATATATATTTCGCACAGTATTTTCAAGGTAAAAAAGCACTTTTAGTCTCTTTAATATGATACACTATTGGTTTTGTTTCACATAAAACATCATCTGTGCAAAATAAGAAAAGTAATTAAACTTCAGTTAAGGAACAAGTGACGTATTTATTTTAAACATGTTGTCTCAAAATGCACATATCACCTTTTCTCAATATTACTGGAATAACAAATCCTAATATTTCATTTGAGATATCAGCAGTAGTATCGTCCTGTGTGTTTTCTTTTTTAAATCGTTTACCTTTTTTCTGTACTCAACTTTGATAAAATCACCAGAAGCTATTTTTTACCATCATTGCAGAGTCTGTTCATATACTGTGGAGGATGATGGTAAGTTGTGTAATAATTAATATTTTTGTGCAAGAATAAAAACTGTTTTCTCTGTGAACCTGTCTGCATTTATCTTGTGATTATTTGACTATTTTGTGTGTTTTTCCCTCTTCATCCACTCTCTTATCTTGGCTCGTCTCATCCAGTTTACCTGTTGTTGCTGACCTTATGGAGACGTGCTTAGATGACGTCCTGGGGGCCCCCGTGGGTCCCGTTGGTCCCACAGTGACGACCTCAGAGGAAGCTGGGGCGAGTGCTGCATTTGCTGCTGTAGCTGCTGCTGTAGATGATCCACTAAGTCTGGCTGGTGAGGCCGTTTTTCAACAGATACACTTGGTTTTGCTCTATTGCTGTGCGATATGGAGAACATTTTATATCACAATATAGGTAGATTAATATGCTGATAAAGATATATATCCCAAATGTAGTATTCCTGAAAATTACATGAAATGAATGAAATAAATAAATTGGTAAAATGACTTTTTCCGATTTTCCAGTACTTTTAGGATTTCGCGACCAATTCCTGCGATCTTTACGGCTTAAAACGCCTGATTTTGCAGCTGCTCTTTCCAAATATTGTTTCAAAAGTTGTGACTAAGGCTACTTATTTTTTTTACAATATGGCTTTATTTATTAAGATGTGAATATTTTCCATCACAGCGTTTGTGTAAGTTTGTAAAACTAAATAAAATGAAATAAATGGCACTTCTCTTTTAAGAATATTCTCAATGACTTTTGCTACATATATTGTTTTCACGTGTTTTGATTTGTAAATTTGTATGCTGAAATCCCACCAATTCAATTCAACTTTATTTGTATAGCGCAATTTACAACAAAGTCATCTCAATGCGCTAATCAAAATATGAAATTCATAATAAGAAAGAAAAAACTCAACAAGATCCACATGAACAAGCATTTAGTGACAGTGGGAAGAAACAACTCCTTTTTAACAGTAAGAAATCTCCGTTAGAACCAGGTTCAGAGGTGGCAGCCATCTGCGTTGACTGGTTGTTGTTAGTGGACAGAAGGACCAACAGAACAGGATAGAGAGATAGAACATCAGAGTGTCCCAAACTAGAACCACAGATCAGGAACTGACGTCATCAGCTTCACGACACCTGAAACAGAGCAGAGAGAGAAGAACGAGGAGAAGACACTGACTGCAGAAAAACATGATACATTATTATCAAGTCAGCCTGACTTGACCTTGGGCCTCACTCCCAGTGGACTAGTCAGCACTTATTATAGAGGTGATGAATCTCTTCCCGTTTATTGGTAACGAGCCCATGTTCACTCCAGTGGTTATGTTATGATTCTGTCCTGTTTATCCGGACTGTAAATGATAACCAGCTACATCAGAATTTGACCAGGGGGCACAAAAATCAACAATAATGGCTCCTGCTATTGTTTTAAACCGTACCTGTAGTGAATTTTACTTCATCAAAGATCATATGATAATAGAGGTTTTGTAGAGTGGGACCAAGACCTCACACATTAACAATAGAGGGTTATATCGTACGGTAGATGTTTTTATATCGCACTACAATATATAGCGTTATATCGCACAGCATTATTTTATTCCAGTAACCAGTCCTGGGTTTTCTATGTTCTTGGATGCAAAGTGCAGTGAGCGTGTTTGTCTTTGATTTTTTTTCTTCAGAAGCAGCAGCTCGTCTCAAACAGCTGGAGTTGGAGAACAGTCCACTTCTTGCTACGCCACGGAACAACATTAACGTCAACATGGCCATGAACAATCAGGTCACCACACGCACATTTCACAATGATATCATTGTCTGTATTTAAAGCCTCTGGGGCACAGATGGGGAACTTTTATCACAGCGAGGGGGCACTAAAATGTGATTGTCTGATTCAAGGACAACATTTTTAAAATTCATGTCAACATTTAGAATAATGACCAATCACAGCATTAGCACAGGTTTTGTATATTTTTCTTTCACTTTTGCGTATTTTTGTTCAGTTTTGTGTTTTTAGAGTCACTTTGTGTGTTTTTGTCGCCATCTAGTTTATTTTTTGGATTGTACTTTTTTTGCACATTTATTTTGTGTATTTTTGAGTCATTTTAGTGGTTGATTTTGTATTTGGAGCATTAATATAGGAAACAACAATGGGCTTGTGTGTTTGCATTGTCATTTTGTGAGTTTTTTTTTTTTAAACAATTTTGTCTATCTCTTTTTTGGAGTTTTTCTTCTCATTTTCAGTTATCTTTTTTCTTTTTTAGGATATATGTTGTAGTCCCGTCTGTTTTTAGTCCTATTTGTATTTTTCTGCATGTTTTATGGCATTATTTGATTAAGTTTTCTATAATTTTGATTGTTTACTTTGGGGGCCAGTTGTCCATGTCTGCTCTAGGGCAGTGTTTTGCAACCTTGGGGTTGTGACCCCATGTGAGGACTTAGATTAAAATTGGGTCTCCTGAAATGTGTGTGATTACCTTTATATTTTTTATTTTATTATCATCATTATGTCATTCTTATTATTTACCACACATAATCTCAAACAAAAGTATTATATGCCTTTACTTTCTCAAATTTTAATCAAGTTTAAATAAAATGCAGTATAGAAATATCTGAGCTGGTATATTTTGTCCCTTTGTGCACTAATCCTACAATTCGAGATATAAAAATTATGTCACATCCCGGAAAAGGTTGGGATCCACTGCTTTAGGGACAATCTTTGTTTTTTTATCAGCTAAAGACAATAAATCAAAGATCATTTGTCGGAAGAAAATATGTAAATGGTTGAAATTGTTGCGCGTAAGTTTGTTTTTTGCCTCCACTGTAAACAATATGTTTATGATTCTTGCAGTGCATTGTGGGAGGTGGAGTCCTATAGACAGATGTTTTTAAGTGTTTTTACTCTGCCAAAGTGACTTCCCAACACATTTGTGGTGTTTTTACTGAAAGTTGCAACAAAACAATGGAGGATGTTTATTTTGGGGCTTGAAAAGAAATCTTTGATTTATTGATCTATGAAGCTATGTCTTTACACTATGTCTTTATCTGATTTTTTTATTTATTTTTTTAAATATTGTTTAACAGGAGGACAAAGTGAAGATCACAGAGAAGTGTGTGCTGAGCAGTGCAGGCAGTAGTCCAGCCATCACTCCACTGAGGACCCCAGAGGACCTGAAGAGCAACATTCTGAAAGCTCAAGCAGAAGCTGCTGCTCTCAAGGTAAACATGGGATTTTTTACTTTTTTAACCAAAAAGTTACTCACTTTTGTTCAACAAATCAGTGATCAAGTATCCAATTCAGTAAAAATGTCAGGTAAAAGATGAATCATCATTTTTCTCGTGGCGATATCACGCGACTGCAGTCATTTATAATTGCTATTTGTCGAAGGAACTTTCCATTCTTTTAAGATCCTGCAATTTGTTTCAAACAATCCCACAAAATTCCCCTAAATTAACCAAAAATTGTCACAATTTAAAGGATTTGTAATTGGATATGAGATACAAAACTAATTTACCACCATAATTTGCAAATTAATTCATTAATAATCCTACAATGTAATTTTCTGGATTTTTTTTCTCATTTTATCTCTTAGTTGAGGTTTACCTATGATGAAAATTACAGGCCTCTCATCTTTTTAAGTGGGAGAACTTGCACAATTGGTGGCTGACTAAATACTTTTTTGCCCCACTGTATATATATATATATATATATATATATATATATATATATATACAGTATATATATGTGTTTCTGTATACTGTATATATATATATATATATATATATATATATATACAGTATATATATATATGTGTGTTTCTTTCCCCAACGTACAGTATTTTTCTATTCTTAACTTGTTATTGTCTCACACTAATAGCACAATACCATCATTCTTTACTGTAATTATCTGTCTTTGCATTATATGAGGCAAAAAAAGGGGCACAAAAATGTTGAAATTGATCTTTTTTCCCCACCTGTAATCTTTGGCTCACTTGAGGTTGAACTTCTTTGTATTTGGCCCCTGAACTAAAATTGAGTTCAACACCCCTGCAGTCAGTAAATCATCTCATAAATGCTGATGTTTCTTTTTTGGCACAAAGTGGCCTTGAGCTCCTTCCATTCCTAAGTGATCACATTCCTGTTAATAATCCACCTCTGCTTACACTAGCGTGCACCATGTGCTGCTTTCTGTACAGATGCCTTCGGAGGAGCATGCCTTCATCGCTGGAGATAAAAACTGTAACGTGCAGGAAGCTTCCGTCAGGTATGAAAGAACCAACTCACAAACTCACGTTTCCTGAAACTGGGCCACATCACACGGAAAGACAATCAGCGTTTGTGTCTCATTGTCTTGAAATCATCCTCCTCCTCCTCTGTCCTCCTGAGTCATGGCAACCATCAGGGCCTGTTAACCAATCACAGAGCTTCCTGCTGCTGTAGCTGATTAACTTCCTGAATATTTATGAGGATTATGAGCATTGCTCACAACATTACATCATCCACTGCTCAGTTTTTTAATGTTTAGCCTCTGAATGTGGTGAAGGTAAACGGGTTAAGATGAAAATTAACAAGACATTAAGGTTTATCTTACACCGAGTACTAAACTTATTTTAAAATAAAGTGGCAGCGTTAGCCAGGGTTGGGGTCGATTACATTTTTCAGTTATAATTATGTTTTCAATTACTCATGTTCAATTAGAAATTCATTAATAATTACAGTAACCAGCATTTTTTCCATTTACAAATAAATTCCGATTATTTTTTTATCCTCACAAAGTCAATTACAATTATATTCTCAATTACTAAAGTTCAATTACAATTAATCACAATTACTGAGCCTGAAATAAATAACCTAATAAGAATTAATCTTCCTCTTGTGTTAGCTTTCTGTTAGCATCTCTTATGATAACAGGTCCTAAATCAGCTGTAAAATACACTAAAAACAAATATCTATCATCTAATTACTTTCCTATCTATTGGTTACCTTGTTAGGCTTCCTAATCAATAAAGATATTAACTATAATTGACAATTTTTATAGAATTTTAATGGCAATTACAATTAGTCAATTGCAATTTGATTACGTTTATGACAGCAACAGATTTTTAAAATTACAATTATAATTACGCCATAATTATAATTAATTATTAATTACGCGATTACAATTACATATATTTTTTTGTAATTATAATTACATCTTTAGTTATCCATGTTCAATTACAACTCAATTATGTTGTTACTGTGACTGGCATTTTTTCCAATTACAATTAAGATTAAAATTATTATTTTCCCTCTGAAAGTGAATTACAATTATGTTCTCAATTACTAAAGTTCAATTACTTTCCGAGCCTTTAATAAAAAAAACCCATAAAACTTTACCTTCCTCTTGTGTTAGCTTTCTGTTAGCATCTCTAAGTTTTCACCCATGGCTTCAATAAGCTGTAAAATACATTTAAAAATATCATCAATCATCCAATCCAAACTTCCTTATCCATGAAATTATTAGTATTAATATTTTTGATGTGAGCGTTTGTACCTTTTTTTGTCAGTATAACCCTAGATTTACATTATTTTTAAAGAAATTATTAAATGATCCTGAAGAAAAATGACAGGTAGAGGAAAAAGTTGATCTGAAACATATTTTAATAATTAATAACTACGTACTGTATGTGTTGTATATGTTTAGCAAAGAGAGGAGTTTGTTCATCGTGTCAGTCATGTTTGGTTTCTTTCTCTCTCTCGCTCTCATTGAATCACACTGAATATTTCATGTCTGCTTGTTGATACAGCAACACACTGACACCGACACTCTGACAGAAAAAACATGTGGTGTGAGTCTGCCATGCCTGAAGGCGTCGATGGACCCACAGTAACCCTTCTTTCTCCCTCTGTCTGCAGCCACCCTGACGTCCAGGACTCCTGGGACCTGCTGCACACGGCTGCAGAAAGCGGGTCAGTCTGTGCATGTTATTAACATTCAAAATACAATCAAATATTTAGACCTGAACAGAAGGAGAAACCCATCACAGGTTAGACATGGTCAGACTTTATTGATCACCTACGGATTAAAGAAAGTAAAACCAAATCACAAAAAAGGTTTCACTTTAATCCACGTACTCTTTGTTTATTTGTTATTTTCATTTGGTTTTAAAACGGAATAACCAAAGAACGGTGTGGTTATTTTTATTTTTTTACTGTTAACATGTCAGACTTTTTGCAGCTCACTAGTGAACGAGTTTGTGTTTTTGAGATCTTTGACATGAAGAATGCATCGGCTAGTAAGGATGTTGACAACTTCACCTTCTGCAGCTTTGCAAGCGCTCCTCTGACTGAAAGACTCCAGTTTAACATATCAAACATGTGGTCAGACTGGTATTCAACCAGTATGTGGAGGAAAAACAGAATGAAATTATTTTATTATCCACAGTATAAACGTAACCTACAAAGGAACTAAAAAAAAATACCTTTCCTTGTCTTTGCTGCCACCTGTTGGTATGACGCGGTAGTGCCTGTGTGTGTGTGTTCATTGATGTGTCTGCGTGTCCTGAGTCACGTGATTATATTTCTGCCTGGAAACTGCTGGCGTCGCTGCTCTAGATGTTTTTACAGTAGAACAGGATGAAAACACAAAGCTTACACAGTTGGAGCTGATGGTTAAAAAGCAGCTGCAGAAATGCCTCAAACATCACAAATTAATATTCCTGACTTCTACTATCAGTCCTGATTTTTGTTAAGTTAATTAGTCAACAATAATCACTCATTATTTTTCTGTGCAGATTTAGATAGACGGGATATTTAGGAGCATAGATCTGGTCCGACAGCTGAACACAATCATCCTGAGAGTTGGTTGGTTAAAAAGGAAAACGAGCGTCTGCTTTTCTTTACGATTTGTTTCCTCCTAAATTTAGCTTTAAAATAGTGAAATTGTGAATGAAGCACATTTTAAAAACAGCAACACCTTTTTTCAAAAATCAGGCAACCTGTTTTAGTTCACTTAGCCTTTAAAATTACAATAGCCAAGCCAAGAGTAAATTAAAGCATATGTAACACCCTCAAAATCACCAAAAGATAAAAAATAACGCATAAAACTTTCACTCATAGTATGTCTCTGCTCTGCAGGGCGGAGCATTTAACAGAAGACCTGAAACCTTGTGTTCTAAAGACGTCAGCAGAGTGTGTGGCTGAAGGCTCCACCCTAAAGGTAAGAAAATATAATAAATTCTTTTATATTTTCCAGATTTGTATGTATCTGTTTTAATATTTACTATTAAGGAGTAACAAAACCCTAAGGTTTTGGCTGGAAACTCAAAAAATGCCTTGGGCGGGACTTCTGGAGCATTTAGGACACAGTCTATGTTCGAAGAATTGAACCAGAATCAACACGACCAAAATAATAACCAAAAGTCAGGGATTGTTGTGTTTTTTTTTTGTCAGTGATTGTGTTTGTTTTTCTCTGCAGGTTAAAGTTGAGGAGGCTGAGCAGCTAACCACCGTTGCACCGCTGTCTGACAACCTCATTGACTTCACGGATTCCACTCCAGTGGTGAGTTCTGTGTCTGGTGTAGCTTTAGCATGGTGCTGCTAACGTGGAGCTAACAGTCGTTTTATACCACTTTAATTTCAGTGGATGTTGAATTTAAAAGGTGAGATTAAGACGCAAAAACAATGTTTTTAGTATCAAACGAGATCAGAGCAAACAAAGAAATGAGACTAGTGAAGCAGGTAGGAGTGACCTGCTTTTCATTAGGGGGTGGGGGGAAATTCAATAAGTGATTAATCATAATTTTATTATTGACAATTGTGAATGGATTCTTGCATTTCTATTAGTGACACAAACTGGGTGAGTCATACTAATGTGGTAACTTCAGTGACACTATACAGTAGTGATAATACTGTGAAGTGTTTCTCAAGAGAAAAGTCAAATAATTCAGCAGCAGATTGATAAATTGGTAAATGGAATATCAATAATTGAAAGTTGAATCGATAATAGAATAGAATAGACAGCACTTTGAAAGAGCAGACAGTAAGAACAAAAATAAATACCAACACTGGATAATAGTGCAACACATAAGGCTGTAGGACATACAGAAATGAGAAAAAAACACACAAAACAACAAGGTAATAATCAAAAACCAGTTTGTAATTGAATCAAGACTTTGATAATCTAATTAATCTAATAAACCGATTAACCAGCCATACTTTTAATTAAGGTTCAGGTTTGAAGCAAAAAAAAAAAAATCAAGAGAACCGAAACAATCGGCCTAAATAAATAAATAAAAAACGCAAATAATCCAATCATTTTAATTCCAGAAAAAGAAACATTAAATTTGTAACAAAATGAAAAATTTTAAGTTCGTGATGAATCCTTCAGCCTCATATCGTGGTTTTGTTGCAGCTTCCTCCGGTGCAGACGCCCAAACCGCTCATCACTCCTCGCTGGATCATTCCCGCCGCTGCTGTGAGTCCATTGTTTTTTTTTCCTTTCTTTCTTCACCTTCTTCTTCTTCCTTTTAGTCTTCTTCACGTCCTCTAACTGTTCTGTTGCTCCATCTGTGTTACAAACTGACTTGTGTCCTCCTATAAATCAGCCTCCGGGCATCTTCACCAATGGTCTGCTGGACCTGGAGCCCCCATCTAAGGTGGCCCCTCTCCTTTCTGCAGAGGGCGGAGTGGCGGCACTAAGCCCCGCCCCTCCTCACCTCCTCTCTCATGCACGCAGCATCATCTCAACCAGGTACGTGTTTATTCTACATTTAATATCTGCAGTATATCCTAGGACATCCTCAGGTCTCAGAGCTTTTCCTGATACCTCATATCTCACTGTTATTTTTCAGAATAAAAGGACTCATGTCTTATGTTGATTAAAAAAAAATACAGTTAAATGTAACCTTGATATATCATAACCTTTAAAAATAAATAGAAAATAACAGCTTTCAACTTACCGAAGCAGCACATATTGATGACATCACATGTATTTCCGGTTTCGTCAAAATATGACATCATGTAGCGTTTTATGGCCTGAGGTCGTTCAGTCTGATAACTTTTATTTTGAAGCCTGAGGCCATTTCTTGTGACGGCGTTTGGTCTCACAAGTGACAGAGGTTTTCATGATACCTCATTCTGAAACCTGAGGATGTCCTAAAATATGTGTCAAACTCAAGGCCCGGGGTCCAAATCTGGCCCTTTGGAGCATTAAATTCGGCCCCCAGGATAAAGTCAAAATTAGACAGCGTGAATCACTGTGTAAAAATACCAAGTAATTCAGTTGTAGATATCTCAGGCCTTCCAAATGCTTTTATCACTTGATCAAAAATAGTTGAAAAATAATACTTTATTTTTCCAAAATTCTGCAATTTTATAAAAATGATTCCTAAAATGTTTCCCAAATTGAATAGAAATTGGTCACAAGCTCAAGGAAATTTCAAGATTGAATATTTTATGTAACTTCCATTACTTTACATATATTTATTAGGCAGAATAATGACACAATTGCTTGTTTTGGACTTGAGACCAAACTGGTCCATATTTGGCCCTTAAACTAAAATATGTTTGACATTAATGTCCTAAAATGTGCACCATTCTTCAGACAGAGACAATTAAAACACCTTTGATATTTAAAACCAACAGTTCCTCGTCACAACCGCCGACGGCCTCGGAGGGCGGAGCCAAACCCCCGGGTCTGCTGACCACGGAGCTCTGATGAAGAGGAGCAGCACCTCCACCTCCACTGTAGAACTAACCAGTTTTAGGAGAACAACGGAGAACGTGTTGAACTGTCTCTGTGTTCTCCTCGTGCTGACACTTTGCTCGTTTTAGTAACCACTGGATCCTGCTGCACCCAGAGCTGCTGGAAGACCCTAAAAAAGAGACACGAATGTGGCAAAGTAATGGATCACCTCAGGAGAAAAGGACCATCATGATGAAGGTTTTATTTCTAACACTTTTTAATCTTCTCACCTTTGATTTTTTTTTGTTTTTTTTAATTCAAACACATTCCTTTTTAATGGAGCTCAACCACGTCTTAAAAGCTTAAAAACGTTCACGTTTCACGACAGGTTTTATCGTCATGTACGACTTCTGATTGGTCGTTTTTTTTATTTTTTAAAGCCGTTTGGAATTTTTTAGCTTCTTTGTTGGAGTAAAAAGTCAAAGCTGTGATCAGTGGAGTGATGTAACACACTGTAGCTCTATCCCTGCCTTATGTTAATGAATGTTCTGCAGAAATCAATCTGTTAGAACTGGAGGAACACCCTGAGCGTCTTAACCTGTTGTTAGCGTTTGTTTTTCATCTTTGATCTTAATCCCCACATGTGGACACTTCGTTCTATCTGGACCAACCTACTCCGACTGTTTTTAGCAGTGACCAGTGTTCATGTGCTGTAATTTTGACCACAGAAGAAGTAGACGACGTGTAAAGAAAACGCAGAGATTTTTTTGTGTTTATTTTCTCTCTAATGCAATTTTATATAAACCTTGTTTTTTCTCTGGATCTTCATCTGATCTGGAGTCAGTAAAGCTTTGCTACAGTAGAAGTTGTTATAAAATGTGGTTGTTACATGTGATTCTGTTGTCTGTGTGATCGCTTTCTGTGCAGGAGATGGAAAAGGTAAATATTCCTTACTGTGGAGCAGGGGTCACGAGAATTCAATTCAATTCAACTTTATTTATATAGTGCAAATTACAACAAAGTCATCTCAAAGCAATTAACAAAAAATAGTCCATAGAAAGAAAGAAAGAACCCAACAAGATCCACATGAACAAGCGTTTAGCGACAGTGGGAAGAAAAAACTCCCTCTTTTTTATAGGAAGACATCTCCAGTGGAACCAGGTTCAGAGGTGGCAGCCAGAATAGGATAGAAGGATAGACCATCCGAGTGTTCCAGACAAGTTGAGCTGTGAACCAATGATCAGGAACCACCAGCTCCAGCATCAAGGCACCTGAAACAGAAAAGAGAGCCGAGGAGAAGACAGACTGCAGGAAAAGCATGACACAGTATGATACACTCGTTCCTAGTTGTTAGGTTAATATTAATAATAAACATCTTCCATGCTCTGAAATGCTACCATTACAGATGAGGTTTCATCTTTTACTGGTCGCACGTATTGATATATGGGGTGGACATCAGTGTAAATGGTGTGAAGCAGTGTGATGGGTTCAAGAAAACGCACAATTTTACCCTTTTTCTGCAAATACATCAAACTTGCCATATTTTAACCAATTTTCATCCCTTTTCTTACCATGTTTCATGCAAATCAGTTCCTTTTTGGTGTAATTTGCCATTTTTGAACTGAAAATATTCCATTTATGTGATTCGTATGGATCCGATGAGTGTTTTGTGTCGTCGTATGCCGTCTTTCTCCTGGCACGCTGGAGACTAGATCTGTTCCACACATATCTATCATCCACAAACAGATATTTCTACACGTTACTCCGCAACAAACTAATATGTGAGCGCTCGCGCTCTGGACGGACCTGCTTGGGACAAGTCATAGGAGTGGATTAGACCGGTTTAAGCTCTAGAGCTAAACACATGTCGAATCGACCACCCGCAAAACCGACTAAACTGCCAAAAAAACCAAACGACACAACTCATCACTCACTCCTAAATACACAATTCCGGCCCCTAGTGGTGAAATAACTGATGGATCTTGTGTCTATTTATTTTTGTCTAATCATCTTGAATAATATCATCAGGATAATTTAAATTAGGTTATTTTACTGTCAATGAAGTAAATCAGAACCTGCTCAGATTCAGTAAACTATTGATCCCTGAGGTGAAATATGGTAACATTAATTTATCCATCTTTATATGACATGATTATAGATGATGCAGATGGAGCAGTAAGAATAATCTGTCGTTACAATCTATAGCTACCTTTTAATTGGAGTTTACACATGGTTTCATTTTTTTTAATATTAATTTTGTTTCCTCTCAGGAGTTGAAAACCAATATTTTCTGAAAAAAATTAATGAAGTATTTCTTCAAAAAATTTGAAAAAATAATTTGGAAAACAGAATTTGGAAAGAATAAAATAAATATATTTTATAGTGTTCTATGTAAGTTGTGTTAATGTTGGTCAGTTATTTCACCCTACAATGAAAGTGGAGAAATAAAGAGTCTGATGATAAAAAATCTCATGGATCATCAAAGAAAGCTAGAGAAAAGGACTATAAAACCAGTAGCTCAGCAACACTGGTGTTAAGTAACAAAGTGAATAACTCTACAAAGGTACTTTTACTTTAACATCACAATTCTTTATATATATTTAAATATATATATATATATTTGTTTTTCACAAACCACAACTTGTGTGTTTTGCCTTGTCGTACTCTTCAGAGTGTTGGAGTTTTCTAAATGTGTTCAAATCAAAACATTTCTCTGCCTTTGGTGTTTGTATGTCTGCGTTTAATTTGTTTTTACTACATTATTCCCATTTCTGCCATTTTTACATCACACCTTTCTACCTTCAAGACATTTTCAGCACTTATAAACCCTATAAACCACTTTTCCACCACATGTCACATATGTTGACCCATTATTGTCATTTTTAAACTTTTTTCACCATATTCCATGGTTAATTTTTGCCAATTTAACCACAGTCATGATTTGTCATGCCCAATATTTGCCAGTTTAAACTAATTGTTCCTACATTGACATTTTCTGTCTGTTTTTGGCCACTGTAATTTGCAACTTTTAATCAATTTCTGTGCTTTGTAAAATCCCATTTCACCTCCATTTCTACCATTTTTGGTCCCTTTAACTCATTTTATTTGTGATTAAAACAAATAGTTACATCTTTAAAATGACTATTTACTATGGTGCAAATAGTAAACGTTCCTAGATAACAGGATATTATTCAGACGAATTAATAAATGTGGTTATCACAGATTCATAGAACATTGGACCATCATTTCATCAGTTTGGGATTTTTGGTAATATTCAAAAATATAAATTTTTTATGTGAATTACTGTATTTATTGAAATTTTTCATTATATTTCAAGTAACTGTATCCTATCAAAAAAAAATTGCTTTTATTTAAAATAATACAATAAAAAAAAAAATCACATTTCCACTAAGTTAGCGACATTATGGGAATTTTCAAAGTTGGAAACTTTCCATGGGAATTAACTCTAAAATAAATAATATAGTTGGGGAAATTATATTTTAGAATCATCTGAAATATCAACTAAAAATTACTCTAAATTTCTTGTAAATTCTAATTAATAAATCATGAAACATTTATATTTTTAAATCTTTCCCAAATGTCCCTCCAGTTAAAATTTACTGCAAATATTATGCCCCTTTTCAGCCCTAGTAAAACCAAAACAACTCTCTTAATGTCAGTAAATAAACAGATATTTGGTGTTTAAATATGTTTATTTAAACTCAACTCAAACCTTAAACTATCCATAGCATGTTATTGTAGGTTAACTTTATTTTCAATCATATGAAGGATAAAGAATGAGCCTCAGTTTAGTTTCCCAGCACAAATTCTGACAAAGTCTTGTTGATATTATTTTTGTCAAAAAACATCAACACAATGAACACCACTCAAAATATTACACTATTTTATTTATCTCGAAATATTACAGAAGTGTTTGTAATCTGATTAACAGTGTTGTGTGACGGTGTCCTCACCACAAGGTGGCAGCACCACACAGACAATAAATATATCTGTCCCTGCAGGATCTTCAAAAAGAGTTTAAAGTGTCAATATTGGAAACATTTGCTTAAACTGGAAAATAATGGGGCATGACGCATCATTACTGTGGGTAAACTGGCAAAAAATAAGCATGAAATATGGTGAAAAGAGGTTAATTGTGACAATAATGAGTCAACATATGTGACATTAGGTGGAAATGTGGTGGAAAGGGTTTATAAGTGCTGAAAATGGAAAAAATGTGCAGAAAAGGCATTGAAATTTAATGGAGAAGTGTCAGAAATGGAGTGATGTAGCAAAAATGCATTAAAAGGAGCAAAAATATGGCAAGAAAAAGTGATTTTTTAAAAAAAACGTTCAAATATGGTGAGTTTGGTGTAGTTGCAGAAAAAGAGTAAAAATAATCAAAATTGGGGTCAAATTGTTCAAAAAATATCCTTAGTTTTTTGAAGACATCTGGTGACCTCCTCCCAGAGTCTTGTGACCCCTAGGTTGAGAACCCCTGCTCTAAAGGGTCGAGTTTGTTACATTAGACATACAAAAAAAAAAAAAAAACGATTATCACTAAATTAGATTATTTAATAGCAAATTGTGCAGATTTATGTGAACATTTACCTTTTTTTTTCTTGGGTTCCTGAAGCATCTTCAGTGAAAGGAATGAATGCTGTTTAGTCTGATGTTACCTCTAGAGGGCGCTGCAGCTCCACTAACCTGAAGATGTGAGTGATATTAGGAGCTGTCATTTTTCTCTTTGGTTTATAATCACACACACTGACTATTTCCCCCAGGATAGACTTTTCCGTGTCTGTGGATCTCTGTCTGATATCTGCAGGTTTCAGATTAGTATCTCATTTGCTGTTAATCAGATTTGTGATGAGCGATGTTCTGTGTCAGGGTCACAGTTGCTGCTGTAGCTGCTGCTGTAGCTGGCTTTGGACCAGAGTGGATATGAAAAGTAAGTCTTGTAGCACAAATGATCATCATCTCTGCTCTACATTCTCACAACAATGTTCTGTGTTCTATTAAAACAACATTTGTTAAACTCATGGTCCAGGGGCTAATCCCACCCTTTAGAGCAGTGGTTCTCAAACTTGGGGTCGCGAGACACTGGCAGGGCGTCGCCAGATGCCTTCAAGAAACGAATCTTTTTTTTATATATATAATTTGATCCCATTTTTGCCTATTTTTACCCTTTTTGTGCAACTATACCAAACTTGCCATATTTTAACCTATTTACATCACTTTTTCTTGCCATATTTTTGCTCCTTTTAATGTATTTTTGCTACATTATTCCCATTTCTGACACTTCATCAAATTTCAACACCTTTTCTGCACATTTTTTCCACTTTCCAGACAAGTTCAGCACTTATAAACCATTTCCACTATTTTTACACCTAATGTCACATATGTCGACCCATTATTGTCACTTTTAACCTCTTTTCACCATATTTCATGCTTATTTTTTTGCCAATTTAACCACATTCACAATTGGTCATGCCCATTATTTGTCAGTTTAAACTAACTGTTCCTACTTTTTAAATGACATTACCCCCCCACTTTTTCTGTCCGTTTTTGCAAACTCTAATTTGCAACTTTTAACCAATTTCTGTGGTTTTTAAAATCCAATTTCACCATCACCACATTTTCCAACATTTTTAGTCATTTTATTTCTGATTAAAACAAGAATTTACATCTTTAGGATTACTAGGTTGAAGATGTCTTCATACAGTACACATCCAGGTGTTTCTTGCGTACTCAATCGTTCCATACTATCTAATGTGAACGCACTACATACTAACTCAGACTTAGTATGAGTAGTACAATAGTGTGACATTTACAACACGGCCGTTGTGTTACTCTTGAATGAGTAAATTCTTCACTTTATGGAAGAAATGGTTAATTGTGTGTTTATCTGTGTTAAAAGAGGTGATGGAGATCATCACAAACAGCTTTAAAAACACATAATGGAGGATTTATCAACACAAGAATCTGCAGAAAACCACAGCACACTCCTGTTGACCCCCCCCCCCCCCCCTCATTGATAAATAAGTTACTGGTGCATTTTTGTGCAGTTTTTAATCAGACTTTCCCAGAAGTGTGAGAGTGTTTGTCTGCTCGCACTGAGGAGCAACACGTACGTATCTGATGGTTCTGAAGCAGCAGCTCAATAACTCAGCCAGGACTGCTCCTCTCAGCAGATGGGCCCACACCCCCACACCCCCACCTGTGCCATGAATAATGGATTAGGAACACGGACCTTATGCCAGGTCATGATTGCTTAAGCACGCTCGGAGACGAGAGTGTATTCGTACACGGCCTGATGTCAGACGTTAGCTGGCAGCTAGCTGAGAATTATTAATCATCTGACGTTGGATCGGACGTCCACTCTTAGTTTATTCATCAAGCTCGGAATTAAACAAGGTGTAATGTATAAATTATTAGCATTAATAGCACTAGCAGCATGATATCTACACAATGCAGTGGGTAGAAAGTATGAATGAAAATAGAAACTTTTTTTTTTATTCTTTTTTTTTTTTTTTTACAATTTGAGATGAACGACTGTATATGACAAGAATTTTCTTGTTTTTCCATTTTTTGTTTTTGTTATTTTAGTCTTTTTAAAGCCCACTCTGAAATCTGAAATGCATGATTGTTTTTGGGGTCACCTGAAATGTCTATATGAAAAAATATGAAATAAAAAAAATGATTACTGATTAAAATTACATTTTTATATTTCATTTTTTTTAATTTATTTATATTTTTATTATTTTGCATTAACATGTAAGTATCCTGTTAAGCCCTTACAGAATAGAGTAATAGAATAATAGCATAAAATAGAAAAATAAACAAGTAATATAAATAGAATGTATACAAAATAATACAAATAAACAGTGTTAAACAAATCAATCGTGACAATAATACCACAGAAATAGACGTACAGTACAGTACAGTGCAGCAAAGGGCAGAAAGCTTAAATAACTTAAATAATACATTCTCTAACAACTGTATTCTATACTTTACATTTCCAAGTACACATCATAACAAACAAGTACATAGTAAAAAACATGTAACATTGTGGCTTATGACTATGTTTATAGTGTAGAACATCAATCATGGTCTGGGGGCCAAATGAGGCCCCTCAGAGCTCCCTATTCGGCCCACTGGAGAAAGTGAAAAAATCCTGCAATTTCCCTCAAACTATTCCACAAAATCTCCCAAAATTAAATAAAAATTGGTTCAAAAAATGAATGAAACAAAGGACATTTATAATAAGTTTCTGCCTCCTATTGCTTAGATATTGTTGATGCCTTCCATACTTTCTGCTTTCTTGTGTTGCCCAGATAGATACAGTAGATATATATATATAGATATAGATAGATACAGTAGATAGATATAGATACAGTAGATATAGAGATAGATAGATACAGTAGATAGATAGATATATAGATATAGATACAGTAGATATATAGATATAGAGATAGATAGATACAGTAGATAGATATAGATAGATACAGTAGATAGATATAGATAGATACAGTAGATAGATAGATATATATATAGATATAGATAGATACAGTAGACACAGATATATAGATATATAGATATAGAGATAGATAGATATAGATAGATACAGTAGATAGATAGATATATAAATATAGATAGATACTATAGATATAGAGATAGATAGATATAGATAGATACAGTAGATAGATAGATATATAAATATAGATAGATACAGTAGATATATAGATATAGAGATAGATAGATACAGTAGATATATATTTATATATATAGATAGATAGATAGATACAGTAGATAGATAAATAGATACAGTAGATAGATAATAGATAGATATAGTAGATAGATATAGAGATACAGTAGATAGATATAGAGATACAGTAGATAGATAGGTAGATATAGTAGATAGATACAGTAGATAGATACAGTAGATAGATAGATAAATACAGTAGATATATAGATACAATAGATAGATAGATATAGTAGATAGATACAGTAGATAGATACAGTTGATAGATAGATAAATACAGTAGATATATAGATACAATAGATAGATAGATATAGTAGATAGATACAGTAGATAGATACAGTTGATAGATAGATAAATACAGTAGATAGATAAATATATAGATTGATAGATATAGTAGATAGATAAATACAGTAGATAGATAGATAAATACAATAGATAGATAGATACAATAGATAGATAGATATAGTAGATATATAAATACAGTAGATAGATAAATATATAGATATAGTAGATAGATACAGTAGATAGATACAGTAGATAGATATAGTGGATAGATAGATAGATACAGTAGATAGATATATAGATACAATAGATAGATATATAGATGCAATAGATAGATAGATATAGTAGATAGATAAATACAGTAGATAGATAGATATATAGATACAATAGATAGATAAATACAGTAGATAGATTAATACAGTAGATAGATAGATATATAGATACAATAGATAGATAAATACAGTAGATAGATAAATATATAGATACAATGGATAGATAGATATAGTAGATAGATAGATAAATACAGTAGATAGATAAATATATAGATACAATGGATAGATAGATGGAACTTTATTGATCCCTGAGTTGAATCTGAAGGTGTGAGAGCTGACTCAGCGATTCTCAGTGAGAACTGCAGCAGACCTCAGGGTGTGTCGTTGTGTTTTTCCTTTAGATTTCACTGAGTCATAGTTAACAGGATTTGTTGCACTTGTTAAAATGAAATGACGACGGTCCTGAAAATGCTGAGGCGTTCATTTTTGTGGCGTTAGGGATGAAGTCGTCCTGTCGATGAGTCGCTGAGTCAGCAGCAAAAAGAAGCGAGATGTTCCACATTCTTTCCTCTCATGTGCATGGAGAACGTTGATGTTTGGTTCTCGATGCTGTGGGTGGAGGTCGGTGAACTTTGCTGAGTGTGAAAAACTCCTGTAATCAACTCTGACAAAGACGTAGATCATTGTGAGTTCTTGTCTTTCTATTCTGCTCAAGTCTATGTTTGTGTGTCGGTGGCAGTGAAAAGTCAACATCAGGTCAAGTCTGTGGTTGGAATGAAAAGATGGAGAAGTGTTTAAGTTTCCAAACACGTCCTCTTCTCCTTTATTTATTCCTGCATGGATTTGAAGTCTTTATGTCACCATTTTTCATGCAGATGCAAAATGAAACCACACACGTTTGAGAAGTTTAGAGTCAGTGTGTCATCAATCACCGCTGCAGAGGAACAGAGGGAAAACTGAAAAATGATCCCTATTCTTTTAAATTATGCCCGTTTTAACTTAAAAGTTAGCATATTTCATATTTCTAGGGACAAATGCGACAAAGACTCAGTTTTTCAGCAAGACTAACTCCTCCACACTGTCCAATCTGCAATAAAAACCAGACAATTTCATTGTAAGTAGGGCTGGGACTTTATCAAGATTATTGTGATTAATTCATTAATGAAAAACAACACACACAAAAAATAAAGCAGTTTATTGGGGTTTGTTGGCATTAATTTTAAATTGTGATGAAAATAATAAACATACATTTGTTTTTGAAGCTCTTATTGTTTTCATTGATTCACTCATAAACCAAAATCTATTTAAACTTAAAAAACATTGCTTCTCGTGTCAATTATTGTTACGCCATTACTTTAGATTAATTGACTACAATGTACCGTAATTAATTCGATTATTTTCTGTTTGTACAGCAGTGTTTGAAATCAGTGACTTTTCTTACAGAAAGCAACAAATCTGGCAACTTTTCCTCCTCGTCCTCGTCCTCAGATCAGAAGAAGAGATGATCCACTGGATTTAAGACTATTACTCAGAAACTAACCAGAGTGATTGTTGTGGTGAGTATTTGTCTAATACTTATGTCACAATACGATATAAATCACAATATTAATAATTACACATTTCACCTCTACAAGTACAAAATGGTATAAAATACAATTCATTTTCTTTAAAACTTGTGAGAACAAGTTCATCGTAGTAATTCAAGAACAAATATCAAAAACAAGTGATATGTTTGTCAAACTGTCAAATTACATTTTTAAAAAAAGTTTCACTTTTGCTTCTACAACAGATTTGGATTCTGTATGTATGATAAGTATGATTTATGAAAATAAAGTGTAATCAACTTTCAGAAAATGTCAATGTCAAAAAATATTGCGCGGTGAAATATTGCAATATTTTGCAGCATCTATTTTTTTTTTTAAAACATTTCGTTGAGACCATTTCATGTTGTTTGTCACTCAAACACGATTACATTGTGTTCGAACGAAACAAAAGACTTTGAAATGGCATATTCCATACTATCCACTACACACTCAATAAATACATACTGTCTACTATATACTATCAGTATGGTTAGGATGATGAGCGTTCCCACTGAAGTATACTTCTACTATTGATGTGTAGCCCCTCCCTAGCCAGTGTTGGGAACGTTACTTTAAAAAAGTAATTAGTTATAGTTACTCACTACTTGTTCAAAAAAGTAACTGCGTTAGTAACTGAATTACTCTGTAATAAAAGTAACTCATTACCAAGGAAAGTAACTATTTGCGTTACTATTAAAAAAAAAAAAAAAATTCACATTTTTTAGATGCGTGTATCGTGAGGTGCTTCATTAAATTTGAGTTGTTTACAACAGATGTGGACAAAGTCTTCTCTCCTGGATATAATGAACACTTCACATGTACAGTACGTTCTTGTCTTTGACCACAATTAATTTAAAGTAGTGTTTGTATCATCACCTTAAAAATGTCATCTTTTCATCAGACTGCTCCACACTCGCCATCTCTGCTGATTCATCCAATCTGTAGTTGTGTGTGTGTGTGTATCAGAACAGGAGGTAATACTCTTACTGAAATGGGAGAGGAATACATGTATGGTGAGTCTTCTCACTGGTTGATTGGCGTCTGTGAGGAACGAGGAGTTAACAATGACAGTAGAGAAAAAGAAGAGCGAGACGGTGGCTTTGAGCGACACAATAGTAGAGCTCCAAGGCACTTGGAAAACAGTCCAATGAAAACACAGCAATGGACGTAAAAGCCTCCAAATGTTCCCCCACCGCTCCTTCTCTGTCCACCTTTCACCAACTTCTAATCATTTTCCCTTTCATTACTTATTTAATCTCTACCTCCTCCAGGCAGAGTCTGGCATGTTAGATTCGTACTTCACCCTTTGCCTTCAATACACCAGCCTCTTTCTTTCCAATAAAGCCCCAGAGAACAAAAATACCAGGATTTAGAAAACCTAAAAACAGACTTATCTTTGTTTTGGCAGGAGAAAGTGAGGAAAGAAAAACAGACATCAGTGTTTTTTAAGTCTGTCTACTCTTGTGTTTTGTATTGTCAAATGCTTTTAATCCCCTTGGTTTGATGTTTCACTCTCATCCCTTCTAATAATATTAATAATAATAATGGCCTGGATTTAAATCACCTGTTAAAGAAACCATTATTCATTCACATCACTCATACAGGTGGTGGGTGGTAAGCTACTTTGTAGCCACAGCGGCATTGGAGCATATAGACAGAAGCATCACCATCACCAACAATCATGCACAATTGGCACCCATTCATCCCTTCACCTGTCGATCTGATTAATTGAGTTAATGTGTTCCCGTTCATTACAAAGTTAGCTGCTAACCTTACCACTGTGGTAATGCTAACAGTCATTTAGCATGGTAATGCTAAAGCTATTTAGCATAGATACACCTATACAGAGTAACAGCTGCATTTCTTTAAACCTTAACTGCTTTTGTCAATGATTTTTGGCAAGGTAATGCTAACAGCTAGCAGCTGTTAAACCTTACTGCTTGTATCAGTTCCTTTTTTTGCATTGTAATGAAAACATTTTTATATTTTTTTTGTTTTTTTAATCAAGGAACTGCTAACAGCTAGCAGCTGTATAGCATAGATACACCTAAATTGTAGCTGTTAGCATGAAAATACCAACAACTGGTTAGCATAGACCGAGGAAGGTGTTTAATCTTATGAATATAAAAGATGAAATCGGCGCAAATGATTGTTATTGAGTTATCATTGTGTGTTTATTAACGCTAATTAGCTTTAAATGTGGGGTCAACACAATCCTAGAATAGCTACATTACCCTTTTCCCCTTCTCATTGTGTTTGTAGCCTTATCGTTGCATGTAAACATACTCTCCGTCCTCTTTAAACTACCCCTGCTTCGTCCTGTTGTGTGTGTATCATGTGTAGGTGAATGTGTGTGTATTGTGTTGTTCCGTCTCTCAAGCGACACTGGCCCTCCTTGATGGCTGTCCTCCAATACAGCATATACTGTAATTAGCTTAAGGCTCAATTGTGTCCAAAAAAAAAAAAAAAAGTCGTCGGTACAATTTCCATTCGTCTTCAGTGTTTTTCCCACATCTAGGCAGCCATTTTTCAGGGGGCGTGGTTAAGAGTAATGGATAAAAAGCGGAGGGATCCAACAACATGTTCAGCTTCGTACACATCTCTTTGGCAATCCATAGGTTGCAATAAAACAATCACTGACAATTTGTTAACACAGTGTCTTTCCATCATTTGGGCATCACACAGTCTGAGAAGCAAAAAAATAGAGATATATACTAAAACAAATTCCAAAATACTGAATCTAAAGCACGACTCCATAACAGCATGTTAGATTTCTATAGACCTCTTATTCTCTTTTCTTTGCGTTACTTAACCTTGATCATCTTTCTTTTTTTATTCTTCAAAAAGCTGTATATCTGTAATGTAAAACAGGTCAAAATAGAAAAAAAACTCTAAAAAAAACAGTTAAGACTGTGGAGTTCAACACAAGGCTAAATAAAGAGCTCTACAGTGGCCTACAAAACCAAAGCTGGCATTTTCTGAACCTTTTCCTCTAAAAGACACGAGTCTAAAACAGAACAAAAACAGTCACCATCACTCTTCTAAGCCACTGGTTTCACAAAGCGCGGATGCAGGGCGGACAAAGGAGCGAGCGTGGACGTATAGAAACTCACAAAACTCATATCGAAAACTTTAGCAGGAAACCAAAACATAACGTTTTTTTTTTTTTAAATGAACTTCTCAGTCGATACCATTTACAAATCTAGATGACTTTGAGTTGTGTGACTTTTCCCTTTAAAAGGGGTTTAGGCATTCGCTTGATATGTGTTGATTTCAGTCAAAAGTCCAACGATGCTGAAGTCTTACTCTCGCTCCTTTCTACTGGCCACGTTCAAACTCTAGCTGCTGAGGGAGGATGTGCGTCTATGCCAATACTGACAATCACATTTTCTTCTTTAAGGAGTTTCATCAACAACAGTTTGAAGAACACCCCAGATCATGCTGTCAAGGGGATCGGAAACATCCACACTTGTTTCTGGCTCTTTGGTCCATCCTCTGAACGTCCGTCCAGTGACTGATGGGGTATATTCTCTGGTAGATCTGTCATTCTAATACATTTATTCATTCCTTCATTCATTCACAGGCTTTTTTTTTTTAGAAACAGGCAGGCTCTCTCCTACAGGCGGAGGAGAAGTGAACGGATAGGGAGGGAATGCTGGGATGGTTCTCCAATTTAGGCCTCATAGCATGTAGAGTTAAGTACGATCAACAATTCCCACCAGTACATAGAAAACTTGGGACAGTTCTGATTGAACGTTGTCCAGTTAGACATCAGAGCGTCGCAGGAGCAGAGACGTGGGGCGCTGAAATCACAGATAGTGCTTCTTATTCTTGTAATCTTTGTCCTAACCGAGAAGAGAAAGCTCGAGACGTCTTTCCCGCCCCATGCTCTCAAAGTTCACCACTTCCACTTTTCTCCTCATGCCTCCGAGCAGCACCTCTGCTGGTTTATCTTCACTTTATGCTTGATCCCGTCGTACAGCTCAAAGTTATAGTTCTCCAACGTCGTGGAGGAGCGCGAGGAAAGCCCGCTGTACGAACACGAGCAGTAGAGCAGCAATCCGGCGCAAACCGCCCCCAGCAGGACGCCCAAGGAGCTCATCACTATGATGGTGAGGAGGATCGGATCCAGGGTGTACAACCAGGCATTGTCTTTGTCTTTCTCGGACACCAGCGTGACAGAGGGGGGATCCACTGCGGAGGACGGAGTGGAAAAGGGGGACGGCCACCCTGGGAAGACGTAATCTGGAGAGAAAGAGGGAAATGTTTTGAAAACCTCTGCGAAAAAGACGTTTTTCATATGCCGAACTATGATTTGGCATATGAAGGAAAAACCAATGACGTTCTCACAGATGACCTGTTGAACAAATGTGTTGTAAATGTGGGAACATTACAGTCTTAAAGGGATCCTCCACTTTTTTTACAAATGTGGCATTAAACCTTTAAAATGTACTTATTTTCTCCATGTCCAACAAATCATCCCATTGTTTTCTATTGGAGTGAAACATTCAGCCTGATTTTTAGATCAACACGTACTGTTTTTGGTTGCTCAATGAAGCAGAGAAGAAGAGCTCCCCTAAGTGACCTTTACATCTCCTGCACATTTAATTTACATTTTCCCATGAAGTCCAAGTAAAGTGACTGCTATAGGAAAGACCACGTAGCGAGCATGTCGCTAAGCTAGTCTGTACCATGCAGCCATAATCACTGCGTGATCTGACATTACATCATTTTTAAAAATAATGTTACCCTATTTTCAAGAAAATAAAATCCAGATTACGATATGTTGATACAAATTTGCTTTAATTCAAAGCTGATAAACAGCTTTGAATTAAAGTGTGTTATCACATAACTGAAGTTTAATGTTGGCAAAAAATTAATAACGCAAAAACGAGTAAGTCTCTGCTTTAAAGAATAACTTATCGCAGCTTTTAAGCATTTTGAAGCAAGAGAGAAAAAAACTAGCATTTATTAACAGTATTAATAATAATAATAATAATTATTATTTTTCATAAATTATGTAACTTGCTTTAAACAATTGTTTTTGGCTAAGAAGTTTGTGACCAACGGGTATGAGAGCATTGATTTGATGAGAGAAATAAATAAACAGTTGAACAGAGTTTTATTCAGATTTTTTCCATTAAACGTAGAAGTTAAACAAACATATCCAACATGTCACTAGTCTTTTTACTTCATATTCCTGGTGACTCCGAACAGTTTTCACTGCAGGGATGAGAACAAGGATACAGGAATTTTACATTTAAAGTTGCGTGCAACGGATACTGAAGTGTGTTGCTAATCTGCATCTACGTCTACACGTGAATCAGCAAGTCTGCAATTAGATGCTACATTTAGAGTGTTTTATGTTCAAGCTGCAGGAAAACAAACACACTTGTAGAGAGAGAGAGGGAAAGGCTGTAAACAGACTTGTTTAGAGGTAAAGGCGAGCTCGCGTCTGCCAAGAGGTTGGAGGAAACAAGGAGTGATGTTCACGCACGCCGACGCACACGCACAAACAATGTGTGGAGCGCTGTTTTGTCGAGATGCCCAGAAGGAATCAGTCAGTTTTACTTTGTTTCAGCGTAGCTCGTACTATTTCTCTCTCAGCACACAAACAGACAGACACTACAGAAGGTGTCTGTCACTCTCGCCTCTGGCTTATTTCGTGTGGAATCAAATCTGAAATGTGGAGCCTGAGGCACGTCCGTACCCAGAGAGCAGCTTTACTTGTACAATAGCAGACGTAGCCTCCAGCTTAGCAGGAAAGAGCAGAGTTGAAACTCACCTCCATTAATGGGAGACTTGGGGTTGAAAACTGTATCTTTACCAAAATCCATGGGCCTGGGATCTGTTCACAAAGACAGAGAGAACATTTGGCTCAGTAGCAGTCATAGGCGGAGAAAAAGAAAAAATAGAATTCAATATATAGACCGTATATAGACCGTCTTGAGATATTTTCGCCAACCACAATGTGTGTAACATACAATAATTCAAAAATTCTAAGTAAAAATTTGGGTCGACTCATTGTTTATGCATGATATAATCAGGCCAGCAGCCGCTTTCTGCTTAATTTTTGCTGCAGTACCATACATGAACTGCTGGGTGCAGTGTCACTTCACCATTTACATTGTAAAGAAAAATTGCGCAACAGAAGAACCAACCTAAAGCCTCAAAATTTTCACTTAAAACTTATACTAGTATTTAAAAACAACAACAAATGAATTCAATTATATGTATTTTGTACAGTCACTTTGTTTTATGGCACTTAAAATATTTGTATATTCTGTACATTAATGAAGACTCCCCATGCCCCCCGCAAACTCCGTGTATGGTGGCAGTGAAAACATTTGTTGAATGAATTAAAAATGACTATGTATGAGAGAGTGAAAAACAAAAAAAACAGCACAAGCAAGAACACAACAAAACGTTAATCCAAAAATAATCACATTTTATTTTTTTCACATTCACAACGGAATTTAAGACTGTGAAACTTCAAACAGGCGGAAACACCACCGCTTTAGATTTAAAAGGCAGGCCAGTCACTCTGTAGCGTTACCATACAATTCATTTTAAAATATGTAAAGCAGTGTCTGAGGAACACATCAAAAAAAAAAGAAAGAAAAGAAACCCTGACAAGAGGAGCTGTGTTTGTTTCCTCAGGAAAAGCTTGATCGCGTATGAATCTCACTCTTATAGAAGAGGATTAGGGCCAACTTTTTATGGAGAAAATAATTTTGGGAAAATCAAGAATAAAGTTGAAATGTCGAAGTCGAGATTAATGTTAAAATTTCGAAAATAAAGTTGAAATATAATGTCGAGATTAAAGACAAAAAAGACGAGAATAAAGTTGAAAAAATTTGAATAAAGTCGAAAAGACAAGATTAAAGTTGAAAAAATTAGATGAAAGTCGAAATGACAGGATTAAAGTCGAAAAAACAAGACTAAAGTAAAAGAAAATGAGATTAAAGTCGAAATGTCAAGATTAAAGTTGAAAAGACAAGATTAAACTAAAAAAGATGAGATCAAAGTCGAATTTTTAAAAATAAACACAAAATACAATATCATGAAAAAAAAGTTGAAGGTTTTCTAATAAAGTCAAATCTACGGAAGTTGACGAGGGCCAATTTACCATACAACAACAGTCTCCATTCAAAGTGGCCCTAATAGCGACAGAATACTCCACCACTTCATAACTTCACTGGTTTTTCTTTCTGAACAGATTAAGTTTTTGACAAATACCTCTTCAAAGTTCTTGAAGAGATTACAAAAATAAAGAATCTCTGTGTTATTAAACCAAACTTTGAAATATAGTTTAAGGCATTCATCGATACACAGCATTTTGTAGACGGCCCTTTTCAGCTTCCGTAGATTTGACTTCACTAGCAAACCTTCAACTTTTTTTTACGCGATTTTGTATTTTGAGTTTATTTTTGAAATTTCCACTTTAACCTCGACATTTCGACTTTATTCTTGATTTGCCCAAAATTATTTCCTGCATCAAAATTGGCCCTAATCTGCTTCTGTACACCTTCATGTTTGCACAAAGGCTAAAGATCAACACTTATCGACACTTTGAACACGAGGTCATAAAACAAGTCAACTTTAAAACAAATGTTCTCATTTTTGCTCAAATGTAAATCTGAGAACAAAACAGAAACACAAAGTAATGAAACATCAATGATATCTACTCAAAGTGCAAGACATTAAAATGAAGAACAATCCACCAAATACTGAAGAGTTTTTTGCAGCGACGCAGAGAAAAGTGCACGAGAGCCACTCAGCAGCAAAGTGACTGCGTTTGGACATGATTTTATTCAGGCTCAACGAAAACAAATCATTTAACAAAATATACACAAAACTGCATAACATAACTTAATAAACAGACATTACTGAGGTTGACTTTTGGCAGACATTCTGTTTGAGTAAATGCAGAAAATAAAGTGAAAGTGAAACACAAAAAAAATACAAGATCATTGAGCCAATTGGACTAACCAAGTTGTTATCAACAATGTACAGTTAATTAATTAATTAAAGTTCCAGAAAGTTCATTTTGTCTTCTTTTATCAGGAACTTCACTTTGATCTCCTGACATGTTTTGACTGTCAACTGTCAGTCTTCCTCAGAGGCGTCTGATGTGTCTTTAGGAGTTCTTTCTGGGCGTGGCCAACTTAATTTGACTTGCCTGACAGAACTATATAGATACCCCCAGTTTTTTATGAAAATATTTGGTGGGAAAATTGAGGAACGAACTTGACATAACTCTCTTCAGAAAGATCGAGATGAGATATAGGGATTTTTTCACTTTTCAAACTGATCCAGAATCAGTATATTTTCCTAAGAAACGTGTGAAACCCTTTAAAGCAAGGTTTCTCAACCTTGGGGTTGCGAGACACTGGGAGGGGGTCGCCAGATGCCTTCAAGAAACTATGAATATTTTTTGAACAATTTAAGCCTATTTTTACTCTTTTTCTGCAACGACACCAAACCTGCCATATTTTAACCTATTTATCACTTTTTAATGCCATAGTTTTGCTCCTTTTAATGCATTTTTGCTACATTACTCCCATTTCTGACACTTCTCCATCAAATTTAAATGTCTTTTATGCAAGTTTTTCCCTTTTTTAAGACATTGTCAGCACTTTAAACCCTTTCCACCACTTTTGCACCTAATGTCATGTATGTTGACCCATTATTGTCACTTTTAACCTTGAGATACTTGACATAACTGAGTGTCATAAAGATCGGTCAGTTATGAACCAAGGTATGAGATTTTAAAAATTCTGCCAATGCTGAGAGGTTTTTTTAAAAAAATGTTTTAAACTAACTTGACTTGCCTGTCAAGTTGGCCACACCCAGAAAGAACTCATAAGGACACATCAAAGTGATCAGTAGACACCTATGAGGAAGACTGGCAGTTGGCAGGAGATTAAAGAAAATTTCAAAGTAAATATCCTGAAAAAAGCTGTCTGAATAAAGGAAACTTTAACATTATAATTCAAGTTACTCCATCAATCCAATGCCTAATTTTGATGCAATTACCCAAATTTGAAAATGGAGGAGAGGAGGTGATGTTTTTTTTATTTCGTTTTTTTGTCGCAGTCAGCTGAAACCACTGCAGCGATGACACATTAAATCACACACAGAGGGAGAAAAGAAGGGTGCACTCTTTGGATGACTCTCGAATACACTGTAATGATGCTGGCGTCGCGCCCCGGGGGCTCGGATCCCAACCACAATCATCTGACTGATGTGAGAGTGGATTAGAACTCCCCGTAGCCCCATTTTGTCTCCGCTCTCCAATTAGTAAAGAGAAAAATAAAAGGGGGGTGCGTTTTTTAGGCTTTACTCAGGCAGGCACTGGGATGGCACTTTGGCACCGTTCTCTCTTCCAATGGGGGCCTGAGGACCTGTTAGAGTGCTCGCGCTGATAGCGGCGGCGCTGGCCTGGAGGCTAGAAATGCTTACTGTGGGCTTTTATGAATGCAATCAGCTCCATTAACTAATTGGAAATATTAAAGGAGCTCAAAAGCAGCCAGTGATGGAAAAGCAAGAGGAGAGCGAGGAACCAAGGGTTGATTTAAAAGCACCGTATATGAAGTGAAGCCAGGAGGTTTTCCAAATGTAGCAAAAAGTTTGACGGAGAGAATGGGGAAAAAG
This sequence comes from Gouania willdenowi, assembly GCF_900634775.1. Lineage (NCBI taxonomy): Eukaryota > Metazoa > Chordata > Actinopteri > Blenniiformes > Gobiesocidae > Gouania > Gouania willdenowi. Next base: position 3,940,114 of record NC_041064.1, read on the forward strand.
TGCACGGGTAGCACAACGTGCATATGGTCATATATCATCCCTCTATTTGAATTGGAAGCCACATTGATTAGGTTATGGCACGGGGCTCCTAGAATGACTCATAGAATGTGTAAATCACACACAAGTCGATTGAAATGGAAAGCAGAAGGCTGGGGAGGCAAAAATTTGACATGCAAGCACAAAAAAAATAAAATAAAAATGCTCAGATTGTCGTTGACTGAAGCAGAAAACAGCATCTTATAGAACACGGCACGATGAAAGAAAACCAAAACCTTCACCAAGGCCAAATCTCCTCTTTTCTAGATATCGTCAGGTATCTGGATCAGTGATCCTGATACCATGATGCCACGATCACTGACACTTTAAAGGCTTGGAAGAACATTTTTATCCCATTAATAACCATACAGTAGGTTACAATGTATGGACACTCGCAGTTTTTTGTGTGGAAAAATTACAATAAAATGTGCAATCCTGATCTGATCCTGATTAAATTTGGTAGAATAATTGAGGAAGTAACTTGACATATCTGAGTCAAATTTCATTTAGATCACTCAATTATGAACAAAGATATGGATTTTTTTTTTTTTTAATTTCGCCAATGATGAGATTTCTAGACTTTTCAAACTGATCCAGAGCCAGTATTTTAATCCATATCCCCTTCAAAATTTAAAGTAATCCTCCATCGCCTAAGGCAAGTGTGTCAAACTCAAGGCCCGGGGGCCAAATTTGGCCCTTTAGAGCAGTGGTTCTCAAACATTTTCGGCTGAAGTACCTCCGTTCTCTTATTTCTAAATCCAAGTACCGCCTTTCTGCAGCTACAACATTTTTCTCAGAATACTATAAAAACATAAACAGAAATTTAAATGAATTTACTGCAGGGACTGATAAACTCACATACTTTATACGTGGAAGTGAAAACCAGGCCACATTGATGTAGAATTTGATATTTTTCCCACCTAAAATCTGTGGCCCACTTGAGGTCCAACTTGTCCGTATTTGGCCCCTGAACTTAAAATGAGTTTGACACACGTGGCCTAAGGTTTATCTTTGGTAAAAATGTCATAAAAAATCAAAAGTTCTTTTGACGTAATCCTGCTAACAGTCAAACAAATGAAGAAATAAATAAAAGTCTCCTTGGTGAGGTAATAATAAGGTGATGGAGGGTAAAGCTGCAGCATGCACGTGAACGAGCGCCCAGGACCATGGATGAGGCTACGGTGCATGTCTGGATATCCTCCCTAATGCAGCTCTGTATTGTTGGATATGTGCAGTGAATATAATATAATGCGTGTCCTCATCACGTCGTCTCTCCTGCCAAAAGGCTTCTTTCATCTGCTTTTGTGTTATCAAAGAACCTGCCCTCCACCTTCAGTCCCAGCCCAACCTGCCTCTCAGTCGGAGGAGGAATCTATCTTTAGTAGACAGTATAGAGACTTTAAAAAAACCCTCTTCTTTCATCTCTGAGAGCATTCTAAGGAGGAAAAAACAGGGCTCGCCTAATGGGCCCTTCTCCTCAGAGAGATTTCACTTCTATCCATTTCTTTCCTCTCTTGTGTTTTTTTTTTTGTTTTACTGGGAGGATTTGCTGTGAAGGGAAGAAGCAGCAGAATAAGAACGCGCAGGTCGGGATTGAAAGGCTCCGGGATTTGAACAAGTGATGATATATTCAACACAAATGTTGAACATTATTTGCCCTGCTATGCATAGATTTAACAAGGCTTTCATTGATCAGTTGACATCAATAGCACTTCTGGCCTGAATGGCAACAGTGAGTGAAGACAATCGTCTGCAACACAACTTTTACAGATGTTAATTTGCTCATACAGAGGAAAAAAAAAGAATGTGCAATCAACGAGGCACTATCGCGTTCCAAAAATGAGCAAGTTATTTACTAAAGCACTTTTTAAAAAGAAGGGGGAAAGGCATATTTACTATCCGTGCGTATCTCAGCATTCATGTAAAAAGAAGCTATAGACCATCATTTTATATCAGATAAAGACATAGTTTTGACTTCATAAATCAATAAATCAAAGATCGTTTACTCACAAACAAAATGTAAAAGGTCAAAATTGATGCTTGTTTTCATTTCTTGTGTTTGGACCTAAAAACAGGCCAAATTACTGTCCAACACATTTCAGGTGTTTTCACTGAAACTTTCGCCAAAACAATGTCAGATATTTATTTTGTAGGAAAGACTTGAAATTTGACCAAATTTGATCAAATGGCAAATATTGATAAAAACTGGAACAAAAAGGAAATAAAGCTAATAACTCTAATCTTTATCTGGAAAAGAAACACAATAAATCACAGTAAGAAATAAGTATAAACCCTTCTATGCATCTATTTATGGGACTCCACATCCCACAATGCAATGCTGAAAACTTTTCGTCAACGTCAACAAAGCGATTGTTTGCAGTGGAAATCAAAACAAACTTTTGAGCTGCAATTTTAATCTTCATTTGTTTGTAAGCAAATGATCTTTGATTTTTTGATCTTTGACAGAGGTGCTCAACCTTGGGGTCAGGACCCCATTTGTGGTCACGAGCCACTGGGAGGGGGTTGCCAGATGCCTTCAAGAAACTAGGAGTATTTTATTTTTTCCATTCGAGCCAATTTTTGCTTATTTTTATCCTTTTTCTGCAACTACATCAAACTTGCCATATTTTAACCTTTTTTTTATCACTTTTTCTTGCCATATTTTTGCTCTTTTTAATGCATTTTTGCTACATTACTTCCATTTCTAACACTTCTACATCAAATTTCTACACATTTCTTCCATGTACAAAGACATTTTCGGCACTCATAAACCCTTTCCACCACTTTTCCACCTAATGTTGCATATGTTGACCCATTATTGTCATTTTTAAGCTTGACATACTTAAGGAACGAACTTAATTGAGTCAAATGATGGGATCGGTCAGTTCTGAACCAAGGTATGAATTTTTAAAAATTCTGCCAATGATAAGAGAGCGTTTTTCTATTTTTCCAAATGACTTGATTTGCCAGACAGAACAGTCAAGTTGGCCACTCCCCGAAACAATATTTCATGCTTATTTTTGCCAATTTAACCACATTCACTATTTGTCATTAATTGTTCTAATACTGACACTTTGCAGTAATTTTCTGTCTGTTTTTGGCCAATCTAACTAACACTCAACTACACTTTGTCTTTATCTGATAAAAAAAATATTATCTTAAGAACTTTTGAAGTCAAACCAAACCCAAACTTGTAGATAACATTATTATTTTAGTTTTGCACTAATTTACACTTACAAGAAACATACATTTTATGCTTGTAGGTGGAGATTAGCGAAAATCTACAAGTTAAAATCAAGTTGTTTTTGGGATTTTGTTTGTTTTAGTCTTCGTATTTTTGATAAAATACAACTCATAGATGCTTCGAACATTGGATCTGCTGCAGCGTGTTTGTCACAGTGGAACAACCAGATTCTTCTCACTTATATTCGTCTGTGTTGGTAAAATCTCAGCCACTCAAAGGCTCGATGGAGAAACTGGTGCTAGAGTCCCTGCACACAAACGCAGTCAGTCCTGCCTAAAACTGCTTCTACATGCAGTAGTTCTTGTCCACAGTCCATCTTTGCTTGTGGCTCCAAATGCATTTTTTTTTTTAGAGCAGGGTCTAACGTCCCATTGAAATCCAGTTGGGGATGAACTTTGGTTCTAGGCCTAAAGCTTCATCCTGATCACTGAGAACCATGGTGGATTCTCAACAGTAAAGGGTTTGCTTTTCACTTCTCAACGACAACATTTCAGCAGCGTGAGTCGTGTTTCTCATCTTCCTCCAGTGTAATGGTTAACATGGGATCAAAGCTTGGCGCGCTACCACTTAACATGTGGTTATGGCCCACGTTGCAGCTGGGATACTGACTCTGGTAAGAGTTCTGGTATGGGTGTTGATGCTGGTTCTGATGCTGGTCGTGATGGTACGTCACAGAATGCTGGTTCCCACCACTGGTCTTCTTCTTCTTCTTGGCGCCCCAGTGGCACCGGTGGCAACACAGGACCGTTGCCATGGTTACACTGACCAGCAGCAGGAGGGCGCCGCCGGCTCCCGCCAGCACATAGTACCAATAGGCGGGGACCAGCTCAACCTCCACTGTGTCTACTGTGGGCTCCATCCCAGACATGGCACCCCCTGGAGGGCAGGAGGACACGTTACTGAATGGCTCAACGGGAACGGTCGATGCAAGCATGCGCAGTGGGCGGGGCAAGGAAAAAGCTGACGACAGTCACCGAAACACTAACAGCATTTTATCAACATGTACGGTAGACGATCAGTCAAGCTTTAAAGTTTCTGGGGTTTGTAGAAAATGGAAAATACTTTTACATAAGGTGTGGTGACGTAGTGGTTAGCGTGTGTTTTAGTCGTTAGATTTTTTGTTCAGAAAAGGATATAAAAAATGTTAAAAATTAGTTATTTCATTTTAAAGTAAAGAAAAAGCACTTTTCTTTATTAGAGTTGGTTTAATTATGTATTTTTTTGTAATATAGGGTTGATTTTAAACTTATACATATATATATATATATACATATACATATATATATATATATTACTTTTTTGGTTTAAAACCAAAAAATTAACAAAAATCAGAAACAAATAAAATGCCTGTTTCACTCATTTCTTGTTTTTTTGAACGGAAAAACCCAATGACTAAACATAAACTGAGTTGATAGTTTACAACAGTCTATGTGCTATGTGTTTGGCTTTCAAAATAAAAGCTATTACTATTACAAAGTTAAATAATTTGACTTGCTGTACTAGATTGTACGCTGTCATGCTAAATTAATAAACATGTATTATTACAACCTTTTTAGATTTCTTTGTAACTAAATTAATACATTTCACAGTCAATAATTGTTTTTCCAACTACCTTATATTGTAATTGTTCCATTTTTCTATCCATTGACTTAAAAAAAAAATCATGCTGTTTTGTTTTAAAATGTAAAATGTTTGTTTTTAATATCTCTACAAATTTGAATAATTTGCTTCATTGTTCCAATATAGGGAAACATTTCCCTCTCATGCTTTACTTTCACTTCCTTTTCAAAGAAACCCTAAATAAGCATCAGGTGCAAGACTTTTATTAAGTATAAGGTAAATTATTTTGTAATGGACTTGGTTTGTACCGTTTCTAATGTTCAAGGGAATATAACACAATGTGAGAAGCGTGAGAATGTGAGAAATAATTTTCTTTGTAAAGATATAACATATACCTTAATTTCACTTTTATATCAATAAATGTTTTTCCAACTATCGATTGTGTGCCAATTTAATTTAATTTAATTTAATTTTTTAATTTATTTTATGTAAAGTTTTGTTTTAAAATGTTTTTATTATCTCTACAAATCCAATTACACATTCATGCTAAACATTACTACTGATTACTTTACTTTTACTTCCTTTCCCCCTACAAACTCTAAATAAACATCAAAAGTAATACTTTTATTAAGTGTGTCAAGTGTTCCAGGTAATAAAACACAACGTGAGAAGCTACATTTGGTTCATCTGTTGGTATTTACACTGCAAAAGCTACATTTGCGCCATTTTTCCTCAGGATGCGAATCACAAACAATCACAAGCAGTAGTTACACAGTGACGCCCACAGGCACATGCCATGCTTCCAAAATCCAGACTGAAGGACAATGCAAAGCTTTGATTATGCAGAAACTTTAACAAAAGTCGGGGCTGTTAAGCTAGAGTTTGGTGATGTGTGTTTTTAATCGGGTTAAGATCACAACTAAGAAGTGAGGGAAAGGAGGAAAAGCAAAGGTTAGAAGAAGGATAATAATAAAGTTGGTATTAGTGCAGGAGAGAATGAGTGAAACAGCAGGTACGTAGAATGTGAGCGGAGGGTTGGGGAGGTAAAGAAGGGAGAGAGAGCTAATCCCACCATGATATCTTTAATCCAGCATTAAAGGGTGTGTTTGAAACTTCAATACTCTGTCAACTCGCTGTGAAAGAAACCCGCTGAGAGAGCGATAAAGAGAGGAAGAAAAGAGAGGGATGGAAAATGAAAGAGACGAGGAGTTAGAAAAACCAAAGAAAGGCATGAGGATGAATCGAGTCGGGACAAGTGAGAGAAAAAAGAAACAGACGAGAGGAAAAAGTGATGAATGATTTTAACTCAGACTTTATCTGAACTTTAAGAATCCTGTTTAAGGGCTTCAGACTTCCTCTGGTTGTGGAGCAGCAGTGGATTAGCAGATAAAGCAGCGCTAGCTTTTTCTTTAAAAAAAAAGAAAATCATCATTTCCTGTTTGAAGAGATAGAGAAACAAGTTTCTCAAAAGCCTCGTTCCTTAAAGTAAAAGCTGTAGCTTTCGAGGAAGTTCTTTATCTATCCAGATTTGACAAAAAGCTGGAGTTAGCATGTAACAACGTTAGCTTAAACAGTGTTTTCCCATGTGTAAGGAAGGATGGGTTTGGATTGGTTTCTCAGATAGGGTTGAGATAAAACAAGCACCTTTTTTAATCTGTGGAGGGAATATTGTCGTTTTGTCTATTTTTATACAATTTTCTGTGTTGTTGAAGTTCTTATGTGGGTTTTTGTTGTCGTTTTGTCCATTTTTATTTCATTTTGTGTGTGTTTGTGTTTGCTTTGTGTATTATTGAAGTTATTTCCATATATTTGGTCATTCTGTGTGTTTTTTTATGTTGTTTTCTCCATTTTATGTGTTGTTGAAGTTATTACAGTATGTGCATGTAATTGGACGTTTTGTGTTTTTTTGTTATCGTTTTGTCCTCTTTGTCAATTTTCATCTCATTTTACCGGTCTTTTTAAGTTAATATGTGCATGTATTTGGTAGTTTTGTATGTTTTTGTCATCGTTTTGTCCATTTTTATATAATTTTACGTGCTGTTGAAGTTATTACAGTATGTGCATGTAATTTTTTTTGTTGTTTTGTCAATTTGTATCTTATTTTAACTGTTTAAGTCATTATGTGCTTTTATTTGGTTGTTTGTGTGTTTTTGTCATAGTTTTGTCCATTTTTATTTCATTTTGTGTGTTGAGGAAGTTAATATGTGCATTTATTTGGCCGTTTTGTGTGTCTTTGTCATGACTGTGTCCATTTTTTATCTAACTTCTTGTGTGTTTGTGTTTTCTTTGTGTGTTATTGAATGCTGTTCCCCAAGTTGGCAACAAAGCTAAACAAGTTTACCTTTAATTTCCCTCACTCCCAAGGAAACCAAGAAGTCTTAAGTCAGAACTAAGTAGTGATCTCTTATTAGTTTGACAAACAGCAGCCGTGTGACAGAGAGCAGATGCTGCTGCAGTCACATGACATCTGGAGTTCAAAGAACCAAACGAGGATTAGTTCAGACACTCGGCAGCGAGTCAGGTGACTCCGCTTTTTTCTGAAGTCGACTTCTGCTTTTGACTATTTTTGGAAAGGAATCTCTGTTCTTATTGAACAGCAAGTGTGGAACAAAACTTAGTGCTGCTCAAGTATCCGACAGTATTCCTGGAATGTTTTTGATCTCTTCACACTAAAAGAACACACACACACACACACACACACACACACACACACACACAGACAGACACACACGCACACACACAGATACAGGACTACTGCCTTCTTCAAACGTGGTCAAAAATGAACAAATTAATTCCCAAATGTAGGCTTTTTCTGACGATAATAATTTCATCAGAAGGTGTGAAGACATTGATGCTGACTGAAGGACAACATGGACAATCATCTCCTGCAAGCAGATGGCTGAAGGGGCGTGGCTCTGCAAGTGTTTCCCAGTTTCAACCATCAGCAGGTCATGCATAACCTAAAGCAGGGGTTCTCAACCTTGGTGTCAGGACCTCATTCGGGGTCGCCAGATGCCTTCAAGAAACTAAGAATATTTTTTGAACAATTTGAGCCCATTTTTGGTTATTTTTTTTGTTTTTATCATTTTACCACTACACCAAACTTGCCATACTTTAACCTATTTCTATCACTATTATCACACATTATATTTCTGCCACTTCTGCATCAAATGGCAACGCCTTTTTTGCATAATTTTTCCACTTTCAAGACATTTTTGGCACTCATAAACCTTTTCTACCTTTTTTCCCACCTAATGTCACATATACTGACCCATTATTGTCACTTTTAACCTCTTTTCACTATATTTCATGCTTATTTTGGCCAATTTAACAACATTGACGATTTGTCATTCCCCATTATTTGTCAGTTTAAACTCATTGTTCCAATATTGACACTTTCAACAATTTTAACCACTTATTCTGCTTGTTTTTGGCCACTCTAATTTGCAACTTTTAACCAATTTCTTTGGTTTTTAAAATTCCATTTCACCACCTTTTCCATCATTTTTGGTCACTTTTAACCCATTTTATTTCTAATTAAAACAAGGATTTACATCTTTAAGATGACTATATACAATGGTGCAAATAATAATAAACGTTCCTGGATAACAGTGGATATTATTCAGATAAATATATAAATGTGGTTATCACAGATTCATAGAACAATGAAATCATTTTGCTGAAAAATCTCCCCCTTATAGATGGCCCTGTCTCTACATAACTGTTTTTTCAGTGCTCATGTCTGTGTTCAACCACCTTCAGCTACAGTGGGGGTCCCCGCTCTTGGTGGGTGCGGGATGAAAAGGTTGAAAACCACTGACCCAAAGAACCAAAAGTTGGTATTTCCCCATCAAACCCAAAATGTCACACCTGTGCTTCTGTTCAGGTACTCAAAAACATTTTCTGGATTTATTAACACACACGACCAATAATTCCAATCCATATCTCAATGACAGAAACAAGCGATCAACGTGCATGATTCAGTCCTTCAGTGACCATTGAGCCCTTATTGAAAACGAAGGAGAAAAATTTAACGTAAATACGATCTGAGGTTTAAAACAGAGGAAAGAACTGAACATAATCAAGAGAGAAGTCAGTGCAGGGAAAAAGGGATCACATTGGGAAAAGAACTATCAACACATAGAAGTAAAAAGCGGGAAAGTGTTTCTTTATAGCAATAAAAGTATAAAGTCATTCCATGTCATTTCAGCAAATTTTCAGGACATCCACTCACTTCTGTCTCAAAAAATTCTCGTAATTCTCGGATTATCAATATTTTCGCGAGTGGTGAAATAACCCAAAACTGGGGTCCAAAATAAAAACTAAAAATGTTTCATATCCCAAGAAATAGTAACCTTTATACTATAAATTTAAACAGAGATCAGATTTTTTCCAACATTCCCACATGCAGTTATGGGCCAATGAAAATAGTTAAAAAAAGATATTTTTTTTCGGGTTTCCAGAGCATCACCCAAGAACCAATGCATATATGTGACTAATTATTAGTCTATGTTCATAGCTCTAAGCTGATCAAATTACAGGGAGCTGAGACATATGCTAAGTTATTTATTGAAGACCCAAACATGTTCCAGACCCAAACACATACTAACTTTTTTCCAAATTTGAGGAGCTGTTATGTCCACCAGATAGAATGTATAGCAGATCTTTTTATATATTCTGAGAGAGTAGGTGGAGCTGTATTATTATACCATATTTCAGTTTCCCATGTGGTGTAGTTCCTGAGATAATGGAAGCTGAAAATGGAAGAAAAATAAGAACGCACAAAAATCGACATTACTAAATTGGCCATACCTCAAAAAGTCGATCAAACTAAAAATGTATAGTGTGGCTATTAAATAATTATGGAACAAGTTTTGAGACTGAAGTGTGTGGGTGACAGGGAATGACCTTGCTGTCTATCTAAACCCTGACCTCAAGACAAGTCCAAACCAGTGAAATGTGACTTTGGTAACGTCGTAAACAAGATGCCCACAGTGCAACAACCTTTTAAACACACCCTGATCTCCCTCTGTCTCACTGCTTAATGCTGTGTGACTCCTCAGCGTGCAGGACGACATGCTGGAGAAATGCAGTGCATCGACTCAATCGAGTGAACGCATCGTCAGTCCAAACGACACACGTTTGGAATAAATACGTGTTCGACATTCATTAACATTCAACTGATATCTGAAATACTTGGAGATCCGCTCAATACTTCCCTTTCGCCGTGTTACCAACAACAAGGACTCTTAGTGTCAGTGCACAGCCACGAGCTTAGCTTAGCTTAGCTTAGCAACAAGCAGGAAGAGGAAGCACAGACGTTCAGTCGTTGAAAGTAGGAATGCAGAGAAAAGTAGGACTTACTGGTTAGACCAGGAGTTAATGCAGGCAAAGGCTCTGGAAAAAGAGGAAAAGCAAAGATCACTGGAAAGGAAAAGATGGGTAATAAATGTGCATGCATTGCAGATTCAAGTTAACTCATCGACCTCTCGAACGCAGAAGGTTAGAATTAAATACTGCTTTAAACTACTGGACCGGTTAACACGATTATAGAGCGAGGCTGAATAGACGTAGGGAAGATTGTTTGGAGGCAGAGTCGTGTAAAAAATAGGATTGTGAGCAGGAATTTAATCAGGACACATATACTCTCACCCTTGTGTGAAATCAACCCAAAACTTTTTACTTTGAAACGAAACTTAAAGTAGCAGAGGACAAAAGATTGTGGGATGAAACCAAAAGTAACTGGAAAAAAACACAAACTGAGGCCACACCCCCAGTTACCATTAGCTTAATTCATAAGCTGTACAATAGTTTTTTATAGCGCATTTTAAAAAAACATCCTCAAAAACACTTTACAAAAAACATCAAATAATGTTTAAAGGCTTTTCTTATAAAAAAGCAGTAATCTGGGGCTATTCCATCAGTTTTTATTTATTATTATTAATAATATTATTACTAATGATAATGTATTTTTTTATATAACTCTTTTCAAAAAAAACTCAAAGACACTTTACAATAAAAGTACAGATGATAATTGACTTTATTACAATTTTATGGGATTGTCAGCATACAAATAATCAATATTCGTAAACATTATCAAATACAAATAATTGTATCATAATAATATTTTAAATAGTGTTGCAAAATTGCAGTAATTTTCCAAGTTGAAAACTTTCCATGGAAGTTAATGGGAAATATTTCCAAATTAAAAAAAATAGCTGTTAGATATATTTGGGAAAATTTATTTTAGCATCATCTAAAATATCAGCATCATTTATTTGAAAGTTACTCCCAATTAACGGTCAATTCCAATAAATAATTCCCATGAAGAGTTTATAATTTTTAATATTTCTAAAAATCAGGACCATAAGTTCTTGTGAAAATTTCCGAGAATCAGTTCAAATCAAATTTGCAACCCTTAGAGCAACTAGCACATTTAATTTAATTTAATTTAATCCAATAATTGACGGACATTTAGGTGCAAAAAGCTCATAAATCTCTGTCTTTCTTTCATAACTGTTCTACTCTCTCTTTTCACACACTACATTTCTACAGTTGTAGATTTTCTGAGTGAAACCGACCAAAGGAAATTAAAAAAGTGGAATGAATGGTGGATTAGGTGAAAGGGCCAAGGGACAGGGTGAGGACACGAGGAAATGGAGGAATGAGAAGGATGAGTGACGGGTCATGGGAACAGACGCTGAAATGTAACGTGGTTTATGATTGGCCACGGGATGTTTATTCTAACGCTGCAGTAAGTGAACAGGAAACGCACGACTTGAAAAAAGGAAAAGCTTTGATGTGAAGGAGCAAGTTGGATCCTTGGAAAACTAAATCAATGTGAAGGGTTTTATTGACATAATGCAAATAAGACCTGTGACTGTCGTTCTCCTAAAGTAATGCAACCTTTAACATTACAGTGTTTTAAAGCCTCTAAAGAAGGAATTACAACATAATAATTCCAGCAAATTCATTTTTTCTTTTCAAATAAAATGTTAAGGTTTAATTTATTCAGACACATTTTTTTTTAGAGAATTTACTTTGATCTCCTGACATGTTTTGACTATAAACTGCCAGTTTTCTTCAGAGGCATCTGCTGATCGCTGTGATGTATCATTGACTTCTGCGTAGTAATTCCAGCATGTTCATGTTGTCTTCTTTTTGAATAATATGTTAAGGTTTCATTTATTCAGAAACACTTTTTTTATTTAGGAAATTTACTTTGATCTCCTGCCATGTTTTGACTGTCAACTGCCAGTCTTCCTCAGAGGTATCTGCTGAACGCTTTGATGTGTCTTTGACTTCCGCGTAGTAATTCCAGCAAGTTTATTTTGTCTTTTTTTAATAATATGTTAGGGTTTCATTTATTCAGAAACACTTTTTTTTTAGGAAATTTACTTTGATCTCCTGACATGTTTCGACTCTTAACTGCCAGTCTTCCTCACAGGCGTCTGCTGATGGCTTTGGTGTGTCCTTTGAAGTTTCCTTGACTTCTGAGTCGTAACATATTATTCAAAAAGAAGACAAAAATAATCTTGTTGGAATTACTGTGCGCAAGTCAAGAAAACTTCAAAGGAACCTTCAAAGCGATCAGCAGATGTCTGTCAAAATATGTCAGGAGATCAAAGAAAATTTCCCAAAAAAAAAAAAGTCTGAATAAATGAAACCTTAACTTAAGTAATACCTCAACAGAAATCAAACTTTCCAGGAAAGACAAGTAGAGAGAGAAAGACATAAAGGAGTTGACGAGGACTGAATATCCAGTGTGTTAGCTAATGTTTAGCTCATCTTTAGCTAACATAGTGTTTAGCTAACAGTGTTGTGCTGGTGGACTTACGTGTGCACTGCTCCAGTTCGATGCTGTTGCTCATGTGGATGTTGTCTATCCGGATGTGTCCTCTGGTCGGGTGATCAAAGAACCCTTCAAACACAACCTACAGCAGAGAAAGACATATTCAATCTTTCTTTATACAAATAACAGACATAAAATTAGACTCAAACATAAAGAAGTAACCTACAAAATAAAACCTCTTCATGCCTTTTAATTGTTGATTAATTAAATTGATGGTTATAGTTTATATATTTATTTAGCTGTTTTTTTTAAACATTTTGTATATTGTTAAATTGCTTTGTGTTTTCATTTCTTCATAGGGTGATTTGTGTATTTCCTTAATTGTTTTATCTCTTCACAGCTGTAACAAGGGAATCTACTTGGATTCATAATAATAATAATACTGTAATAATAATAATTATAATCTTCATTTTATATAGCGCTTTTCAAAAAACTCAGACACTTTACAATAAAAGTACAGACGAGAATTTATTTCATTACAATTTTTTGGGATTGTAAGCACGAAAATATTCAATATTGGTAAACATTAATAAATTTGAAAAACTGTATAATATCCAAACTAAATATTATCATCCATCTAAAATAATAATAATAATACAAGTATTAATAAGCATTATAATAATACTGATAAATAATGAATAGTTAATTAAACATAAAATATAAAAATTAATAACTAATATGTAATATTAATTATCTATTATAATTGTAATAATAATAATAATAATAATAATAATAATAACAATAATAATAATAATTATTATTATTATTATTATTATTATTATTACTATTATTATTATTATTATTATACTGTTTCTGTTTTTTTGCCCCATCCACCAAATCAAATTCCATTGTATATATATATATATATATATATATATATATATATATATATATATATATATATATATATATAATGTATAATCTAATCTAATAATGTTGAGAGCAATGTTTCTATCTATTGTGCAGCATAAGAATACCATGGTCGGTAAATACCTGATACTCTCGGGGGCTCTGGGGTAAGATGGTGCGACCCTCCCTCCAATGAGGGCCCTGGTCTCCCTTGAGGACCCATAAGAGGGTCTCCTCCTGGTCGCTGTCCCTCAGCAGGACTCTGAGGCTGCCCTGGGCCTCTCCCTGGAGCTGGTAGTAGAAGAGGAGGCAGAGGGGGCCGCTCTCCGGCTCCACCTCAGGGCTCAGCAGACGGGCACGCTTACGCTGGGTGTGAGCTCCTGCATCCAGGTGGAGGTAGTTCCCCGAAAAACCTGGAAGGAAGAAACAGGGTTGGGGTACATTATAATTGATAATTAATAATTACAATAATTGCGTAAATATAATGGTAATTGTAATTTTAAAAATTGGTTGTTGTTGTTGTAATCATAATTGAATTATAATGGCATTCAGATAACTGACTTTGTAATTATTGGCATGAAATCTCGATTAAAAAAACTGTCAATTACAATATAATTAAGCGCAAAACAAGGGAATCATGTTAAAGTTCTATGGTTTACACACATCAGTAATTAACAATGGTCAAAATATGTTTCATATCAAGTTTACCCACTACCTGTCAGTTCTCTTGAGGATCATTTTGCAAAAAAAAAGAAATCTGGGGCTATAATGACAAATAAAAAGGCTCGGACGCCCACATCAAAACAACCAAATAAATGCACATAATAACATCAACAACACACAAAATTAGAAAAAAATGGACAAAACAACAACAAAAACACACAAAACGACCAAATAAATGCCCATAACTTCAACAGAGACTGTGATTTTACAATATCTGAACAAGCACACACACACACACACACACACACACACACTCAGAGACAGATACAGACAGAGCTCCACTAAGCAGCCCTAATGACTGCGACTGCTGACACCTGGTTCTATTGCTCACGCCGTCAGCACTGCTTTCACATCAATACACGCCACATGATGCATGTGCATGTTTAATGCACCCGTATGCATTTGTGTGGCTACAAAGAACCACATATATCAAATTTAGAGACTCTTTTCCTCCCAGCTCGGAGAAGCTGATGAGAGTAGAATGAAAAAAAAAAAAAACAGAAATATGGGCACAGCCATCATCATTAGTTCACTGCTCTGTTCAGCTGTTTGTCTGTTTCAGTGAGGGAGGGAGGGAGGGAGGAAGTGAGAGATCTGCTGCTGCTGCTGCTGCACATCGTCTTTTATCGATAGTAATATTGTGCCAATACCAATACTTGTATATGGCAATAAAAGGCTGGCATCAGTATCGACAAGTACTACCTAACTAACTTGTGATTCTCAGTCTGCTGAAAAGGGAGAACAATCCACCTAACCCAATGAAGAAGAATCAACCGAACACCGACAAAAAAGAATCCACTGAACACCAACGAAGAAGAATCAACTGAACACCAATGAAGAAGAATCCACCTTACACCAACGAACAATCCACTGAACACCAACGAAGGAGAATCAACCGAACACCAATGAAGAAGAATCCACCGAACATCAACAAAGAAGAATCTGCTGAACACCAACGAACAATCCACTGAACACCAACGAAGAAGAATCCGCTGAACACCAATGAAGAAGAATCCACCGAACACCAACGAAGAAGAATCAACCTAACACCGACAAAAAAAGAATCTGCCAAACAACCAACGAAGAAGAATCCGCAAACACCAACGAAGAAGAATCCACCGAACACCAACAAAGAAGAATACGCCGAACACCAACAAAGAAGGATCCGCCGAACACCAACGAAGGAGAATCCGCCGAACACCAACGAAGAAGAATCAACCCAACACTGACAAAAAAAGAATCTGCCAAACACCAATGAAGAAGAATCCGCAAACACCAACGAAGAAGAATCCACCGAACACCAACAAAGAAGAATACGCCGAACACCAACAAAGAAGGATCCGCCGAACACCAACGAAGGAGAATCCGCCGAACACCAACGAAGAAGAATCAACCCAACACCAACAAAAAAAGAATCTGCCAAACACCAACGAAGAAGGATCCGCTGAACACCAATGAAGAAGAATCAACCGAACGCCAACGAAGAAGAATCCACCAAAAGTGTTTGCGTTACCGCGTACTTGCTGATACTAGACAACTGGGTATCACTATCTGCATCTGAACAACACTAATCGATAGACAAACACTGAGTGACACTTAATGTCAGGAAAGTGACCTCAACCGTCATCGTTCCATACATTCTTTCACTTTAAACGCCATTAGAAACAAAGGAAACCATTGAATAGATTCACGGCTCTTAATAAATAATGGATTTAGGTTGAGGTAATAACTTTTCACTTGAAGGCAATAAATAAAGCCGCTCATTAAGCAGCGCTGGAGAAAAGTTGGGCTGTTTTTCTGTCATTCTTCGTTTGATCTTGGTGAGTGTACAAAGGAAGAGAATTAATGAACATCTCACATGGGAGGGATTTCAAACGTGGCTCTCAGCGAGTGCACGTGTATGTGCGTGCACGTGTGAGTTTCTTCACTTCTATTTTGGGTCTTTGTTTATGTTTATATCTGCGTGTGTGTTTGCATTTGTTTGTGTGTCATGAATAATGTGTGGATTGTTGCTGGCCCGTTTTCAGACCCTGTTTCAGTCTTGAATAGATTTAAACCACAACATTTTGTTTGTCTGCTGCATATTTGTAGCTCATCATTTCCTGTCATGCAATTAAAGGTAGAAGTATTCTATTTAACCCTTTCAGCTGCAGGAGATTCACTGTTTTAGAAATCAAATGCAGCCAAGGGACCACATGCGGCCCTCACACTAATTTTGTGCGTTTGTAAACACATATGACTCCAAAAAACATACAAAATGAGAGAAAATATAAAAAAACATCCACAAAAATAAACCAAAATACACAGAAATGACTAATAACACACAAAACAATAACAAAAATACACAGAACAACTAAAAAACACACAAAACATCCCAAAATATTGACAACCAACAAAATCTCCAAAATCAAAAATACAGAAAAAAATTACAAATTAAAAGAAGAATATACAAAATGACAACCAAAATATTAAAAAAAAAAAAAAATAAAAATACTGAAAGGACTCCAAAAACACACAAAACGACAACAAAAATACTTTTTGTATTAATGCTTATAGATTGTTCATTATTCTAAAAACATGTAAATTAAATAATGTGGCCGGGCCCTCAAATAATAATAATAATAATAATAAAAAAAAAGATTGGCCTCCAAATAATAACATAAATGTGCAGCACAGTATTTTATCTGCAGATTATTAAATATCCACTTGGTATAAAGAGTTACAAACATATTCTTAGGTTTTGCTGATAGATTTGTTTTTAACTAAAATATCAGAGAGAAAAAACATATCAGTACATCCCTAGCTTTAATTGTTAAAAACTGAACTAATTATTATTGTCAAAACATGACAAAGTCAGATAGTATAGTATAATATCTTTGAACATTAAAGTACACAAAACTACAACAAAAAAATGAAAAAATAATTAAATAAAAGAAATATCATCAAAAATGAGAATATAATACGCAAAATGATGCCAAAAACACACAAAACAACAAAAACACACAAAAAGACTAAAAAAACACGCAAAATTAAAGAAAAATGATACAAAATGATAACAGAACGCACAAAATGACTGCAAAATTACACAAAATGGCAATAAAATACAGAATAAGAAAATAAAAAATATGCAAAATACATAGAATGACTCCAAAAAACACACAAAACAACAACAAAAGCACATACAATATTTTGCTTTTACATGTATTATTGCTCAGATTGTTCATTATTTTAAATGTTAGTGTAAATTAAATCATGTGGCACTCTAACTTTTTGTGGCCCCCAAAAATAATAACAGAAAAATGTTTTCAATAGTTTCACTGCTTATTATTTGCCATTTACTAAATCAAATTTGTACTAGTTTTAATTAAGGATGCACATATACAGTATTAGATAGAAAAACTATTAACAGCACAGTATTTTATCCAATAATAATAAAATTTTCACTTGTTATAAAGAGTTGCAAACACATTCTCAGCTTTTTCTGATAGATCTGTTCTTAACTTTGAAAATGTCAGAGGGAAAAACACAAACACTAACTTTAATGATTAAAAAATGAACTAATTATGATTGTCAGAACATGTAAAACCTTGTATGTCTGCATGTTGTTCCTCAGTTATTTATTTACACTTTCAATTAGGACTACAAGGGATTTTTTGCTGTTTTAATCCTGCTGTACATGAGATAGAAATATGAAATCATCATACCTTGAATTCATGTTGATATTTCTCCATAATTCTAAGAAATGTCTTTAGTGAAGCTTGGCTGTGATTTGCATAGAGAGAGAAACTCCCAGACAGGCTGGAGCTGCTGCTGCTGCTGCTGTAGAACAAGACCTAATGTCATGTTGCTGTCAAACACGCAGACAGGGACGCAGCTAAGTCAATTACACACACACACACAGAAACACACACACACTCCAGCTCAGAAGCAGAAAGTGCACACGCAGTAAAAGGTGAAGCGTTGCCTTTTGTTGAGCTCTGTGTGTTTATAAAGCTGCTGCTCAGTGAAGTAAAACATAGATGATCTCAGCAGAGGAAAAATGACCTTCCTGGATGACAGGGCACGTGTGTGTGCGTGTGCGTGCGTGTGTGTGTGTGTGCGTGCGTGTGTGTAGTCATAGTCTGAAGTGCTAGGGCAGCATATCTGTCAAAGCCATCATCTGACTCTTATCTAAACGCTCTGGGCAGCGTGTGTGTGTGAGTGTGTGTGTGTGTGTGTGTGTGTGTGTGTGTGTGTGTGTGTGTGTGTGTGTGTGTGTGTGTGTGTGTGTGTGTGTGTGTGTGTGTGTGTGTGTGTGCGTGCGTGCGTGCGTGCGTGCACAGCTGAAACCATGAGGACTATTTAGTTACACATAAGGCTGTGAATGTGATAAAACAATAATAAAATTACACAAAACGACTCCAAAAAACACACAAAACAGCAACAATAATACCTCAACATAAAATAAAAACAAACAAAATACTCAAAATGACTTCAAAAGCACAGAAAACTACAACTAAAATACAGAATAATTAACAAAATGAAATAAAAATACTCAAAATGACTCCAAGAGCACAGAAAAATAAAACTAAAACAAGAACTGAATACACATGATTACCCCCAAAACACAAAAACTGACAATAAAATAAAATAAAAGTAAACAAAATGACAACAAAATACTCAAAATGACAATAAAACAACAATAAAAGACAAGAAACATTTACAAAATAATAAAAAAAATTGACAAAATGACTCCAAAAAGCATATAAAACTACAACTAAAATACAGAAAAATTAACAAATTAAAAGAAAAACATATGAAACGAGAACAGAATACACAAAATGACCAAAAAAACAACAACACAAAACTGCAACAAAACCAAAATCGGTGCGTGATTGTGTACATCTGAAACCATGAGGACCATTTTGTTGCACATAAGGCTGTGAATGTGTGTAATTGATAAAACAGTTGTGGTTAACCTCTGCTGGCTTCTTAAAGATAGATGGATGAGGGAAAAGAGTGAAAGGAAAAGTCAGTGAGAAATAACAGATGCATAGAACGACTCAAAAGTTGAGCAACGTAAGCAGATTTAAAGTGTGTGAGGGAGGAATGAAGGTGTAACAAGACGAAATAAAACAGATATAAGACTGGTGTAGGGTGTTAGATTATGTGCAATAAAGTAAAAAGTAACACAGCACAGGCAAAAAGATAAAGTACAAACCTATGTTCACTGTTATCAAATCATTGCATCACCACCGTTAGCACAGGACGAGCGCTGCTGTTAATTGGTTCAAACGCCTCCTGGTGTTTCAGCAAAGTTTGTGTTTAATAATGAATCTAAACTAGAGCAGATGACTAATGCAGTCCTGGTCTCTCTATCAGTGTGTAGTTACCAACTCCATAACGTGTTCTATATCCGACCTTGCCCAAGGACACAATGACAGATACCACTGGGGTGACTGCCCCCCCCACTGTGACACCTGGAATTCTCAGTGGTCTCCCATCCACCGACTAACCAGGCCCAGACCTGCTTAGCTTCAGAGATCTAATGGGATCAGGCAATGACAGGCTGGTATGGCCACAACGTAGGTGTAATGACCACTCAGGTCACTACTGATATGTAATTACAGACTGACACAGCAGTTTTCACTCTTAACAGCATCATGTTATACCAACGGTGCAACAAAATCATTTACCCACCCAAACTCCTTCTCCCTTGAATCCCCCCCCCCACTCAGGTGAAGCCCCCTCCTTTTTTTACATATTTTTCCCTCCTAATAAAGTCTGGTTTAACGTAAGTATTACTACTTTTTTTAGATGTATATTTTTGCAAGAACAAAACATGCATACATATTGCAAAAAGATTGCACTTATCATAGAGTTTAACGACATGGAATAAAAACGGTTTATTTCTAGTCAAAATGTTGTCACCAGGACGAGTTTTAGTCAACTAAAAGACATGACATCACATTTCTCAGCAGCTAAAAACATGGCTTCTTGACCACAAATTATTTTATTATATTTTATTTGGATTTTTGTACATTGTTTCTCGTGTGTTAAGTATGGATTCACTATTTATTTTAACTGTGTTCCTGTTGTTATTCACTGTGTGGCAATTCTGAGAGTTTTAATCCAGGCTTTGTGCTTTGTTTTATCAGTCATTTTTAGTATTTGTCATACTTGTTCTTTTCTGTCATGTTACATTCTCTCTTGTTTTTAATACCTTTTACATTTTAGGATGCATTGGCCAGGGACACCAGATGAAAACTATCCCATTTAGGCTAAATCTCACTTACAGCACGTCTGTTTAATACATGAATGGACGACGCACGCTCACGGGGAAGTGGAGCTTTTATTTTTAGCGCTCCCCCTGCTGACTGGCTGCAGTATAGGTCGTAAGCCCCGCCTCCTCAATGTTCACGGATGGGATGTGGGTCAAACTGTCGATTTAAAATACTCATGTGATCATTAGTTATTATCACCCTACATTGTGTTCACGTGAAGTTTGTTTTAAATAAATGATTTGAGGTTGAAAAAAACGGGATTTGACGTCATATATGACAATAATTGACAGCTGATGATTGGGCAGTACACAAAATGGGCGGGGCGTGCTACTAGGGCTCCTCCCACCGGACCCTACTGCGCGGACTCCAAATGACGTCAAATTTGCAAGATGGCGCCGTATTTTGGCTTCAAGAACGTTGAGTGGAAAAGCTCCAGGTTTATTAATGTGCTTCATCCCTTTAAAATAATCCAATAAATTAAAATAAATTAAGATTTGAGTCGACTAAAACTTTTGCAGATAATTGACTAAAATATAAAGCAAGAGTGTAAACATTATTTATTACATTTATCAGCCTGATATGATGTGATCACATGAGCCGTCCTATTGGATCACTGAGCAGCTTTTCCCGCCTTCCACGCAGCTGAAGTACTTCTGATTGGATAACTTCCAAAAAAGAAACTTAGCTCTGACTGTATTTCATCCCATGTTGAAAATGACAGTTCCCTTATTATAAATATCAACACTCATAGATCTGTCTGTGTGACTTTCCTACTCACTAGAATGAAACGTTATAATGACTTACTGTCAGATCCCAGGGCCAGGTCCTGCCTTGTTCCGTATGTTCCGTGTCCAGTTCCTCTGCTGCTGGTGGTGGTGTGCAGAGTCCAGCTCACACCTGAGTGAGGGTCCGCGGACCACCCACACAGACTCTGCTCAAAGTCACACACAGCAGACAGCGACGGTGTAGTGGCTGAGAGACGAGACACAGAACCACACATGATGAACAAAAACTCAGATAATGGTGAATTATAGAAAGATTACAGAAAGTATGATAATAAGAACAATAATTTTCATAAAAGGCTTGACAAAAGTAGCATTAAACAACGTTAATTGGCACATTAAATGACAAAAAGGGATAATTTGTCATCATTCACATTAGGACACACACATCTACTTTTCTTACAGTCAAAAATAATAAAAATTGAGGATTTGGTTAATTATCAAACAGCAAAAATAATGTATAAAGCAAAATGCAATCAATTAGCAGGAAATATTCAACAAATGTTCAGAAAAAAAAGAAGAAGAAACTTATAGCTTCAGGGGAATTCTTAACTTCACAACTAAACTTTTATTTCTACAATGCATATATACTGTAGATTTGAATGTTTGACTGTCACATAATAACTTTAATATAGTACTATTTATTTATAATTTTCAAATGTACATTTTGTGTTTTATTATTATCATTATTACAATTACAATTGCTATTATTATTATTATTATTATTATTATTATTGTTATATTATTGTTATTATAATATTATTATCATTATTATTATTGTTATTATTATTATTATTATATTTAGTATTACTATTATTATTATATACTATAAATTATTTTCTTTTTTTGTTTTGTTTTTACCATTTCTTATTTTGCTACACATGAATGCAATATTATTTCTATTTCTCTCTGGAGCTATATACTGTACCTTATAAGGAAGCTTAACATATGAGAAACTTTCATTTACTTGGAGAGAAAAGGTGAGATTATATAAGCAAACACTTCTACCCCCTTTTTTTGAATATGTAAAACTGGAACAAACCTCAGTAATTAATGCAACTCCTGTAATGTTGCATTAGTTCCAATAAACTGAAACTGTTCCTGCGTTTGTTTTAAGTTAAATATGAAATAAGAGCTGGGCTAGAACTAAATCTCCTGGCGTTACTTTATTAAATACATTGAAGCTGACAGTCACTGACCTATGGCCGTGAAATCAGATCCTGACTTTGTTATTTTTCACTCAAACAGAACTACAGTATAGCTTCCTGTGGGACTCTGGAAGCTAACGCACTTCAAAGCCCAGAGGCCCGGGTGGGGGGTGGTGGTGGTGGGGGGGGTCAATGTGACATCATGAGTGTGATCTCAAGAATGCCTGTGTGTGAGAGAATGTGAAGTCAACCTATTCAATAGTGTCTGTGTGTGTATATCTTAAACCATGTAGACAATGTGATAAAACAATAACAAAAAATACATGGAACGACAACAATACCATAAAATAAAATAAAACTAAACAAAATACTCAAAATGACTCCAAAAGCACAGAAAACCACAATTAAAATACAAAAAAAAATTAACAAATTAAAAAAACTATACTGTACACAAAATGACAACAGAATAAAATAAAAATAAACAAAAGGATGAATAAAAAACTCAAATTGACTCCAAAAGCAGAGAAAATTAGAACTAAAATACAAGAAAATTAACAAATTAAAAGAAAAATTTACAAATTTTAAAAATACATATACAAAATGAGAACAGAATTCACAAAATGACAGCAAACAATAGCAGTGTGTGTGTCAGGGTTGGGGTCAATTACATTTTTCAGTTACAATTACATTTCCAATTACCCATGTTCAATTACAATTCAATTACAATTATTTTTTTATCCTTAGAAAGTCAATTACAATTATGTTCGCAATACTAAATTTCAATTATAATTCATTAAGATTACTGAGCCTCAAATAAATAACCTAAAAAAAGTTAACCTTCCTCTTGTGTTAGCTTCCTGTTAGCATCTCTAATGCTAATGGGTCCTAAATCAGCTGTAAAATACATTAACAATTATATTTCTATCATCTAGTTTCTTTCCTATCTATTGTTATCTTGTTAGGCTTCCTAATCAATGAAAATATAGGTTTTTGTGTGTGTGTGGGCGAGCTCACCAGGTCTCATGGCGTGGGTCGTTTGCTCCACCTGGGGCGAGGTCGGGGTCGCTGTGTCAGGGAGAGTGGACGTCTCTGACATGGAAGAAAAACAACAGCAAAGGTTAAACATCTAGTACAGTGAGAGTCATGACACGGCATCACAAAGTCTAACATCCATCCATCCATCCATCCATCTATGCTTTCATCCATCTATCCTTCCATCATCCATCTATCTCTCCTTCCATTCATCCATCCAACCATCCATCTATCTATCCTTCCATTCATCCATCCATCCATCCATACATCCTTACATCTATCCTTCCATCATCCATCCATCTATGCTTCCATCCATCCATCTTTCCATACATACTTACATCTATCCTTCCATCCTTCCGTTCATCCATCCATCCATCTATCCTTGCATCCATCCATCCATCCATCCATCCATCCGACCATAAGTCACACAAATATTGATCAAAAGTGTCTTTACTTTTTTTTTTTACCAGCAGGAAAAACTTAAAGCTGCTTAACAACATTTATTTATGAAAGTTTCAAGCATTGCATTGTGGGATTTGAAGCAAAATCTATTTTCCCAAAGTGGGGTATGGGACTGGTACCCCCAGGTGTACGCAGCTTGTCATGGGGGTATGTGAAAAAAAAATTAAAAACAACGTAACAACTAGGGCTGAAAAAATAACCTGCAAAAAAAATAATGCTGTTAATCGCTTTTTTTTTTGCTCTCCAAACAGCGCGAAACACCTTGTTTCAAGCGTTCCCCGTATTACCATATTACTGATGCACAGGCTACAACAAAAGACTGTCGAGCAGCTCAGCTTTGTTTCCGTTAACTTTGTCCAAAATAAAAACACCAGAATGAAAACACAAGCCGAGTTGTGCAAATCCAGCAAGAAAGAGTTTGAAGCTGCTGTTAGCACTTCAAGGCTAAACATGTAGCAGCTAGCATGGACAATCTGACAGAGCTAGCTGCTACATGCTCCTAGCACGCCGTGTTGACAAAACTGAACAAGATAACAGGGTTCAGAGGCAAAAATGAATAAGTCCTGATGTTTTATTTCGATTGCATCAATATTCCTCCTGATGGTCTAAACTAAAGGTGTCAGCAGCCCTAGGAGTAGTCTCACATAAATATAATATAATAATGTCAATGGTTATCTGTTTAAGTCTGTTAAAAAACAATAAATTACCTTATAAAGACATTTTGTTATATATCAATCTTTTGATCTGCCACAATAATGTAATTTAAATGCAATTTTAAGGCACAATTTTTTTTTTAATCTCTTGACGGCACTAGTATTGTGATTACAATATGACACTTTGGCAAAGTTTTTGGGGTCAGAATGACATCAGTAGTGGACGTGAGCAACTTATGGATAAAATAAAAGTACAGTTTAAAAAAAGTGATTTATGTGGTTAAGCAGCTTTAATGCACACACGCACACGCTTACACACACACACACACACGCACACATACATTGCGGTGATGATAGATCCTGCGCTTAAATTGACCTTGGCACGCAGCAGTGAACAGCTGTCAAAGATACATCACACACACACATACACAACCTTGCATGCATACACCTACACGTCAGCAGTGGCGTATTCCAGCACAAACCCTAAAACCTTCTGTTCTTAATAAGCTCATTTTACCGTTGTTACCATTCCTTAAATGGATCTGAATGTTTTACAAGCCGTACACGCACGCACACATGCACACACACACACACACAAACACACGCACACACACACACAGCATCTGTGTGTTGACGTAAGGGAACAGAAGATTGCTTGGATTGAATGAATGGCACAAAGCAACTTTTTCCCCTAAATTATACTCCTTAACTTCTCATTTCCCATCTTTCTTACTCGCTTTATATTCTTTCCATTCCTATGGTCATTTCTCCCCAGCAGACACACCCGATTCTTTAGTGTTTCTGTCCTAATTTGTCAACCATATTCAATCTTTCACTTTCACCCTGTCACCCTGTCTTCCATCTCCTGTTGTTTTTGTTTAACCGCAGCCACAATTCTCTTTGTCGTGACTTTTCCTACGTTCTCCTCCTGAGGTGTGTTTGGTTTTCTGCAGCCTTTTGATTTTATTTGCCTGTAGCTCCTAATTTTTCAGTGTCAGTGTTTTTTTTCTTTTCTTCTTCT
Source organism: Gouania willdenowi (assembly GCF_900634775.1). Taxonomy (NCBI): domain Eukaryota; kingdom Metazoa; phylum Chordata; class Actinopteri; order Blenniiformes; family Gobiesocidae; genus Gouania; species Gouania willdenowi. Next base: position 3,965,739 of record NC_041064.1, read on the forward strand.
CATGTTCTTTTAAAACACGTCATTTATTCTTCTCAGTTCTTATATATATACACATATATATTCCTACATACTGTATATTCCCGTCTCTTTACTGCAGTCAGGAATGTGTAGCTAAATAATGGACAGCAACATAGATACAGAGTAAAACTAGATGTTTAAAGTAAAATATTTCCTACATAAATACCGTATACAGACAAAGTAAGGACATTAGGGCTTTAGGTATGTCCGATAGTGCTGCGCAAATATTTTCATTTGGTTTCAAAAAGGATGGGACAATAGACTGAGTTCACAATACAATAAGTTACAAAATGTTGGGTTCACAAGGTTGAAAAAATACCATATTTGCTCTTGAAAAAGAAAAAATATATATATTTATGCATGTATTTATTTATAAAGTATAAACTACACTTGCTCAAATAATGTATAATAAACTGAAATGTATGTATTTATTTATGCATCCATTTACCTATATTAAGTTAATAAATACATTTATTAGACTTTAAACACTAACTCTCAAGCCATACTCGAACCTAAACTTAAAAAGATTCTACATATATACAGGTATATATATTTTTTTTTTAAACTGCACAATATCTATACTACTCTACAGATCTCATCATATAAATAAACTTTTTAATAATTAAATTGCTAAATCAAAATGATTTTCATATTTTTGTGATTTTACTTTGAAATAATAATGAGTTAAAAATCCAGGTCAGATTTTAGACAAAATCTCTACGGTAAAAAAAAAGTACTTTATTTAAAAAAAAAAAAAAAAAAAAGTTTTTTTGCAGAAATAATCGTACAGTAATAACTAAAGGCGGGATGATACATTATGAGACAATATGTCGCGATAAATTGAAGATATGTTAATATTGTTGAAAAAGAACATGTCCATATTGAAAATTTGAGCCGTAGTTTGATGTTTTGGCATTTATAATCGGCAAGGCAAATGCATTTGTATAGCGTATTTCATACTAAAGAAAAAGTCAACGTGCTTTACATGATTAAAAAGTGCAACAGAAAACATTCAACAGTTAAAAAATCAATAATAATATCAAAATCAGCAGTAAAAACATTTACAATCAGCAATAAAAACATTGAATCAACACTAATATGATTAAAAATCTCCCTCTCAGTCATAAGCAGTAGAAAAAAAGAGTGCCTAGGGAAAATTATATTATTTCATTTTTATACATTTTTTAATAAAGTACAAAAGATTAAACCCATTAACTAAGAATGTCGAGTTAAAGTGAAAAATAGAAAATAAAAAAAAAATTGTTGTTTTTTTTTTTTAACAGCAACATTTTTGTCTTTTTATCCCTTTCCAAAATATTGTATCATAACTATCATTTCACCTCTAGAAATAACACTATTATCACAGGATATTGTCTGTTATTTTTCTGTCAAATATTAAAAAAGCTTTAAATAATCAATTTTTTCTTTAGATTTTTTTTCATTATTTTACTTGAAAATAAAGTATATAGTTGATATTTAGATTGTTCTAACATATTCAGAGCCATATTTAATGTATCTTTGCCCACAGTGTTGTAGACATCACAACATGTGTGTTCAACTTGACAAAAGAACAAACACTTCTCAGTTAAACTGTATGAGATTATAACGTTGGCACAAACACGGGCAGCCGCACAGAATGAGTTATTTAATATTAGATAAGCAGTTCCCAGCTGCTGACATTAAGATGTTTTAATTTGGTGCCCTTTGCCGCTGTAATTAGCCCCCCCGTATGGAGGGAAAGGAGGGAAGGATTGAGATGAGAGAGAGAAACGTAGGGAGGGAAAATTAACCTTTTTTTTTCCACCTCACACCATCGTTTTCCTAATTAGTGACCACACACTGTTGCTGACTTCCTCCCTAGTCCACACCCTCTCCTCCTATTTAATCCAGTTCTGTCCTCTGTCCGTCTCTCCTTCATGCCTTCCTCCTCCTCTTCATCATCCTTAAACACTTGTCTTTTCCCCATTTATCAGGATCCTTCCTCAAGCAACTGGAAATGTCACCACATCATATTTTAGAAGTTCCTTTAAAGCTGCAGTATGTAGAATCGTGAGACTTGTATGGAATTAATCACGCTCCCATCCACTTATGGCACGTTCACACCAAACACGTCCAAACCGTCAGGTTGACATAGACAATACATGGCGGACGCTCTTCTAGGAGCGTCGATATAACCAATGCATATATGTGACTAATAATTAGTGATGTGAACAGTATATGTTTATAGCTCGAAGCTGATCAAATTACAGGGAGCTGAGACATATGCTAAGTTGTTTACTGAAGGCCACTTTTTTACTTATTTGAATGCCATGTATGCTGGCATGTCCACCAGATAGGATGTATAGCAGATCTTTTTTATATATTCTGAGAGAGTAGGTGGAGCTGTATTACTATATTTCACTATGTTTTGTAAAAAAGATCTCTGATTGGCTGAAACGTAGCGTCGCGCTCCTTGATTTCTAGCGCTAAAATACAAAGCCAAGACACGGAGAAAAAGGTCCAGAGTCCTTAATTATGATATGATCAAAGGTTAGGATGGATTTTAGACCAAATGATGACAAAAAAATAAAAAATAAAAAAAATTACATACTGCAGCTTTAACTTTTTTTAACGTAGTTACAATCCAGATCTCTTACAGCCCCAGAATTGTTTCTTTCTATTTGTTTTGTACTTTGATAATCTATTCTAATGTATTCCAGCACATGGTGATACTACTGCATGGAATGGAAAAGATCCCATGTCATGTTTTTTACATAAGAATTCAAAAAGAGAGGGAGAAAAAAAAAAAAACAATCTGAACATCTATATCCTGCAGATGGGTCATCCAGCGACTCCCTCTACACACACACACACATGCACACAGCTCAAGCTGAGAAACAGGAGGTGTCGCAGGCCCGAGGGCTCATTGTGAAGCTGCTGACTGAGCAGAGTGAAGCGGAAACACAGATGAAAACTGTTCAATTATGGAAAGAGCTCTGGGTATAAATCTACCGCTGTCAGCCTAAATAACGACTACTGACACAGAGCGTGCGTGTGCGTCTGCGAGAGTGTGTCGTTGCTGCTCAATTATCAGTGACACGGTGTGTGTGTGTGTGTGTGTGTGTGTGTGTGTGTGTGTGTGTGTGTGTGTGTGTGTGTGAGGGGTTTCCTGCACTATATGACTGATTGGCAGACTGAAAGCCATGGCCTCTCCAAAACAGATGCTTTACTGCTTACTTATACGTCAACTGTACATTTCTTTGTTTTTTTTTTGACTTTTCAAATTGAAAGCTGTGGCTAGTCCAGATTTCTTTCCAAAGTGATGGATTTAAAAGTGTACAGCGGTTATTAATTTGTCTATCAACGAAAAAGAAACACAAAGGATTTACTGGGTCATATATTAAATACGAACACAAAGGAATAAAAATGACGGTTTGTCAGCAACGAGCTAAAAACCTTAAAGTCAAAACCGTTGACGGACAAAGAGCTTCAGTGACGTCGCTCTTTAGCAACAGCAGTAGCCGCTACTAAAAGGTTTGAACAACCCAAATAACAGACTATTCTATGTATTCTTTCTTTTTCTAGTAGAAATTAGAGGAAGTAGAAGATGGAGATGCAATAAAAATCACTTTAAACTCACGCTTGTGGTAGTTGACATGTTTGACAAATTGTAGCTGTGTTTGAATTACCCTTGGAAATACACACAATCTAAATAGTTCATTAAAAAATGATAATAGAAACACCTGAATTTTGAAAAAACACTCAAATATTGCAATATCTTTCATTGTTAAAAGAATCCCTTGATAAACTATTCAAAACAATGCAATTTAACTAAAAATAAATCCTGAATTAAATAAATAAATAAAACAACTGAAGAAGAAGCCTGTTCATTTAAATTCTAGCTGCTACATGTTTAACATACAGGTGCTAGCTGCTACATGTTTAGCATTGAGGTGCTAGCTACTACATGGTTAGCATTGAGGTGCTAGCTGCTACATGTTTAGCATTGAGGTGCTAGCTGCTACAAGTTTAGCATTGACGTGCAAGGTGCTACATGGTTAGCATTGAGGTGCTAGCTGAAGCTAGCAGAGCTTTGGTGATTGACAAACTCTGCTTTGCACATGTTTCACAGAACTAGGCTTTAGTTTTAGATCCACTGTTTTTATTTAAATCTAAAAATTAACACCCATGAAGCACAGCAACAACTTCTCCTCTGGTTCTCCTGTTTCTGGAGGTAAAAGTTTAGTTCTCCATCTTTAGACAAAGTATCACATCAGATGAGCAGAAATGAAAGGAATTAACAGTGATTTTGACGCCAAAACACAAAAGAAATCTGAATAGCAAATCAAACAAGAGTTCTTCACAACTGTGGGATTGATTCGTCGAGTGCTGGATTAATTAGAACTGCTTATTTCAGGGATGAGAAGTTGAAAAGAAGCCTTTCTTACAAGCATTCAATTAAACTCTCGACTAAAAGCCTGATCAGACATCATAAGGTATGTTTCGTTGATGAGTGCAACACTTGACTCGAGGTTTTCTTTATTATCATGTAGAGAAAAGCTCCAGTGATACTGGGGCATGTAGTGGTGATTTAAATCACATCATGGCGGTAGTCTGCGACTGTAATTGTAGCTTTAAGTGCTAAGATAAGTACGACAACAACTGAGATGATTTAGAATAAAAAGGAAGAAGGAAAAAAAAAGAAGCTGCTGGCAAGAAATGAACTGCTGCTCCACAGGAAATAAGGATAAGTGTGACATCGGCCATTAAGATAAGTGTGCCATTAAGAAGTGGAGAAGAGAAGGTCAGACTTCAAGTTTCATCGACGAACATCACTGAAACATGGGCCTGGTTAAGTGCAGCCTGCAACACAGGCAACCAAGAATTATGGGTAAAAAAAAGAAAAGTGAACACGACATATTTCACTTCTATCCACCCATGAGATGAAAAAGAGTGAATATGTCCATGTGCCGAGTGAAAAGATCCACAGTTAAGGAACGAGAACAAAACAACTAAACAACATGTAACCTATACAGCTAATGGGAATAATTAGCCTATTATTGGCTTATAGTGGAAAACTACAATGGAGGAACCGTTGTGGCTGTTTACTGAGATTTATATTACATTTTCCATTGTTCTATGAATCTGTGATAACCACATGTATTTCATCTGAATAATATCCACTGTTATCCAGGAAGTTTATTATCATGTGCACACATATATAGTCATCCTAAAGATGTAAATCCCTTTTTAATCAGAAATAAAATGGGTTAAAAGTGACCAAAAATGGTGGAAAAGGTGGTGAAATGGGATTTTAAAAACCACAGAAATTGGTAAAAAGTTGCAAATTAGCGTGGCCAAAAACAGACAGAAAAAGAGGTAAAAAGGCTTCAAAGTGTCAATATTGGCTTAAAAGTGGCAGGAATTGGGGGGTTGGGGTAATGTGATTTAAAAAAGTAGGAAAGATTTGGTTAAACTGGCAAATAATGGGCATGACAAATCGTGAATGTGGTTAAATTGGCCAAAATAAGCACAAAATATGGTGCAAAGTGGTTAAAAAAGACAATTATGGGTCAACATTCGGTGGAAAAGTGGTGCAAAGGGTTTATAAGTGCTGAAAAAGTCTGGAAAGTGGAAAAAAAACGTGCAGAAAAGACATTGAAATTTGATTTAGAACTGTCACAAATTGGGAGGAATGTAGCAAAAATACATTAAACGAAGAAAAAATATGGCAAGAAAAACTGATGAAAATAGGTTTAAATATGACAACTTTGGTGTAGTTGCAGAAAAAGGGTAAAAATAAACAAAAATTTGGAGATAAATTTGAATATTTGCCGGGGCTTGTTATTTCTCCTACACGTCTGCAGTCACAAATTGTCTAAAGAATTCTCAAATTTTCCTAAATTACAGAAAAACTTCATCTGTCACTTATTGCTTGGATATTGTGGGAAGTGCAAAGTACGACAATGATGGTCACCAAACACACAAAATCTTCGCACTGGTTTTCTGTTTATGGGAGCGATATGGTTAATATTTCTGTGTAAATATGTTGGTTCAGTGAATAGTTCTTTTTTAAACAAAAATATATATAAATAAATACACATCTGTGAGAACGAACCCCATTCTCTCTCCTCTTTGTCAGATGTGCTCTGTGCGTTTTGTTCCACTTGTATCACCCAAAAAAAAAATGCTTGTAACTGCAGAACGAGTGAGATTATTATTATTATTATCCATACTGCACACAGCGCACAGACAGTTAAGAACCAGGCAAAGTGAAATTTACTGTAATTTATTTCCTGCAAACCCTTAAAATGTAACATTTAACTGGGGTGGATTGCGTTTGGAGCTGGTAGCAGCGGGACCAGTTGGTGTGAAGCGAATATGAACTGTTTCCATGTTTTAATGCACAGATTGCATCCAGAAGGCAAACATCTGGTGTGCAGACAGAGATGGACAGATGTTGATCTTTATTTCTATCACTGTCGTTACAATCAGAGCAGGAACTGACAGCAAAGACCTGCATTGTCCATGTAATTTAATCCAACTGTGAGTGTCCTCTGTTTGTTTGTTTAGTGCTAGTTACCTCAATGACAAAGTAAAAAAAAAGGCTCTAAACACCCCAAATTTATATCCTCCCGTTAGGAATACTGCTAACTGGCAAAGTAATTAAATTAATGATTCATTGAAAACCACAAAGTTTAACAGGAAAAGCTGTTAAATGGATGTAGACACAGTTAAATGCCTGTAATTGCTTACACAATACAGTAGTTTGTCCTTTTATAAAATGAAGGAATGCTTTATTCCCCAGAGCAGTAATAGATCAAAAATGTGCTTTTATTTTTTTATCTGCTCACTATTTTGTTTACAGGGATCCTCAACTGTTTCAACAAGCTTGGCCCAAAATCTTTAATACAGTGTGTACTTATTAGTAGATCTATGCCTTACAAAACACATTATTTTGCTCCATGTGCTGCTTTTGGTTGTTCTTAAAAAAAACAGGAAAAGTTCAAGATGTCGATGTAAACTTCTTTTGTTTACCGACAGACAATGAAGACATTGAAATAACCTGTGACCACAGGTGGTGACAGTTCCAACTTTGTGGTTTCATAGTAGGCAATGAAGCAGAGAAGAACAGCTCTCCTTAGGGACCTTTACTCTCCCTTAAACAGTGCGCTGACACGCTCTGGTGGCTGAAAATAGCGAGTAATCACCGACAGTCGAAGACACACAAACTGATGATAGAAGTCCTTTTAGGTGGAAGTAACCTCAACAGTTACTTCAGCATTTTCAACTTTTCCTGATTATTTAGAGCAGAAGTTCGCAACCTTTTTTGGATCGTGAACCCGTTTTTATATCACAAATGTCCGGCAACACATGTTTATTAAAGTGTGTTACAAATACAGAGTATTAGTGCACAAAGTAACACAAAGTGTGCCACCTCAGATATTTTTATACTGCATTTTATTTTAACTAGATTTATATTTGAGAAAGTTAAGTTATAGGATACAGTTATTTGATATTTATTGTGTGTGATGTGTATTTGAAAAGTAATAATAATAAAAAAAATATACAATATATAAAGAGAGAATTTGAAGTTTTTTTTTTTCTTTCCTTAATTACTAGACATTTCAGGTGACCCCACATGGGGTCCTGACCCCAAGGTTGAAAAACAGTGATTTAGCACAACCAAAAGCAGCACAAGTTGTCATTTTGACTGCAAAAGCTGCTAAATGATCTAAAAATCAGGCTGAATGTTTCACTCCAATAGAAAACAATGGGATGTTTACAGGCAGTGGGGCCGTGTGACATCATCAATCATGTGATTTCAAGATGGAGGAACACAGGCTCTAAAACTGTAAAATAGTCCCATTTGAATATAGTGCATAATAATGTGTTTTGTTAGACATAGATCTACTAATAAGTACATTTCAAAGACTTTAGGCCACATTTGTAAAAACAGTGGAGGATCCCTTTAAAGCCACGAACATCCTTTCCGTGTGGTTTTCTAATTTAGTGTCGTTAGAAAAGTAAAGGTTTGTCCCCTCTGCCCTCATCATCAGCAGCTCTGTAGTCAGGTCTGACACATCTGGGATAAATGCTTTCCTTTGGGCTTCCAAACGTGCGGTCAGACATACAGGACAGCGGCCCTCACCGTCAGCGCAGGGGCCGCTTTACGTCCACTGGGAACAGGTACGGTATGTGTCGTTTCCCATCGTAGCCTCAGCCTGTCACATGTGACAGGTGGAATAAAAATCACATCTCACACACTAAGGAGCAGGAGGAACGTTAGCAGCACTTTAAAGCACTACTAGTACTAGCTTAGACAAAATCTGTATTTTCATACTACACCGTAAAAAAAGGCGAGTTGATTTTACTTAATATTTGCCTTAAAAAACTAATTCATGTTAAGTTTATAAAATCTAAATGATCAAAGTAAACATAACTTTTAAGTTAATTAATTAAACCTAATTGATCAAAATCAACATACATTCTTTTTTAAGGTAAGTTTGCTTATTTTTTTAAGTAAAGTCAACTTTTTTATTCTATAAAGAATAATAAATTAACTTTATTTATTATTGTAAACCTTACCAAGACTTTACTTACAGTACCTTAAATATTCATAAGTTGATTTTACTTGGAGAAAATATGTAAACACACTCCTTTATGTTGAGGTAATCAAATCAAACATAACTTTTAAGTCAATATAAATTCGTTTAAGGTGAGTTTGTATATTTCTTTTTAAGTAAACTGTTTTTTCTTTAAATAATAATAATTCACTTTACTTTGAGAAAATATGCAAAATTGATTGCCTTAAAAATAATTTATGTTGAGTTAATCAAATCTAAATGATTTAAGTAAACTTAACTTTAAAGTTAATTAAACCTAGTTGATCCAAGTCAACATTTAAATAGTGTTTTAGGGAAACACGTTTGCACATTTTTAAAGTAAAGTCTACTTTTTTAATCTTTAAAGAATACAAAGTTGACTTCACTTACAGTACTTTAAAGATTAATAAGTTGACTTTACTTGGAGAAATTATGCAAACTCGTTGCCTTAAAAAAAAACACTAATTTATGCTGAGTTGAACAAATCTAAATGATAACTAATCATAACTTTTAAGTTAAATAAACCTAATTCATCCAAGTCAACATACAGTAAATGTGTTTCTTTAAGGCGAGTTTGTATAGATACATAGATGTATAGTTTGTAAGATTTATAAGTTGACTTAGAGAAAATATCGAAACTTGTTCCCCTTTGTGGAGTTAATCAAATCTAATACATTTTTTTTTTTTTTTTTAAGGCAATGAGTTTGCATTTCTTCAAGTAAAGTGAACATTTTTAATTTTATTAAGTTGACTTTAGCTAGAAAAAAACATGATTTTATCAACTTAAAAGTTATGTTGAGTTAAATCAATTATATTTAATTAACTTGTAAGTAATTTTTAAGTTAATGAAAATTTTATACAAACATCATTCTTTAAGGCAAATTGTTTGCATATTTTCTTCAAGTAAAGTCAACTTATTTATTTCTAAACAATAAAAAATATGCAAACTCGTCGCCTTAAAAAAACAAGTTATAACTAAATGTTATAACTAAATGTGTTTAACGTATTACCAACAAACTAAATAAATGCAAATATATTTAGATTTTCCTTTTTTTAAAAGTACGATTGAATGATGCTTGGCAGTAGATAAATAGATTCAATGCTCTGCTACTATGTAAACTGTTTCTTTTATCATTATGGGGAATTAAAATATGGTTTCAGTAGATTTATAGAATATTGTACATTATTTTTTAGCAGATTTTGTTAAAAAATCCTATGTCTTCAACAAAAAGAATGCAATTTCCATTCTGATTTACAAGTAAATATATTGCAAAATACATCATTTCTGGCCATGATCAGTTCCTGGAGGGAATATACTTAAAACAGGATTAATAGTTGAGCATTTTATAGTCAACATAAACACTAGAGTCCTGGGAATCTACACAGCTGGACTCTCTTAGTGAAAGTCCCATGACCTAGACATGTTAATCCCAGTCCAGACATGTTGGGAAATCTCTGTAGCAGGATGATTAACGTCCACCACTCTGACCAGTATAAGGACACAATACCCTGTTAGTGTGTGTATGTTGTTTGTCTGCACGCACACAAACAAACAAACAAACTGAAAAGATTAATGCTGACGTAAATCCTATGGAATATGGAACATTACACGCGATGACATTCATTCATTAATTCATATTCCAACATGCTTAATAAGGCTCAGGCTCTCAACGGTCACTATTTAGACATGTTTGAAGTTACAACCTCCCAAACACAAGCTTTTTTCAACCTTGAAGACCCACACACAAATGCCAACAAACTCTGTCATAATGTGCTGTTTTGTACTTGAAGGATATTTTCTTGTTTTTTTATGTGTAAAACATGCTGTATTTCTTTGATAGGTACATTTCTTATTTGCAAAATATAATGCATCAGTTTGTGAATGCTGTTTTGTATTTGTGAATCGTTGGGAGTGAGTAAAACATTTTGTGACAGTGTGTTGTCACATGTGTCAAACTTGTGGCCTGGGAGCCAAATCCGGCCCTTTGTAGATTCAAATTCGGCCCGCAGGAGAAAGTAAAAATTACGGAAGAAACATGAATCATTGTGTAAATGAAACACAACACTTCTGGTGTTTATATCACATGATTGCAGTCATTTTAGTGTTAAACTGTTGAAAAAACTCAAAATTCTTACAAAATCCTTTAATTTTCCTCAAATTTTCACATAATATGTAAAACAGAATTTGTCAAAATCTAAGAAATTTAAAGTAAAGATCCTGTTGGGACTGATATTTGTCACTTATTGCTTAAATATGGTCGGTTTCTTACATATTTTGTATTTTATGTATATGTAGAAGTGCAAACAAGGGCAGAATAATGTTGAAATTACTTGTTATAAAAAGTAAAATAACAAAGAAAACATAAATCATTGGGTAGATTATCAACTACCGGTAAATCACGTGTCTCCAAACACAAATTCAATTAAAATTAAAAATACTTGCAGCCATTTTAATCTCAAATTGTTGAAATAACTAAATTGTTCTAAAATCCTGCAATTTTCATTAATTTATTCCACGAAATTTCTCCGAATTAAATAAGAATGAGTTTTTCCACCTATAGTCAACAACCCATTTGAGATCAAACTATTTCAATTCCTGAACTAAAATGAGTTTGACACCCCTGGCATAGAGGTACACCGTGGATAGGGTGCCAGTCCATCACATCCCGCCTTGACTACAGCAATAGCTCCTCTTTGGTACAACCTCCACACTCCTAAAGAAACTCTAATACATTCAAAACGCAGCTGCCCGCCTCCTCACCCACATCACCCCTGTCCTCCAAAACCTCCATTGGCTCCTCCTTCCTCAGCGCATCGAATTCAAACTCCTCCTTCTCACCTATGAAGCCCTTAATAATCAGGCCCCTCCTACCTCACAGATCTGCTCCACCCCTACACTCCCTCCCGCAGCCTCTCCGCTCCTCAGATGCAAACGTCCTCACTGTCCCCAGGACCCAGCACAGAACCTGGGGGGTCAGAGCTTTCTCTGTAGCTGCCCCCCACCCTATGGAATTCCCTACCAAGCCACACCCACAACTGCACCGACCTCCATCCTTCAAATCACTTCTGAAAACTCACCTGTTTCACTGAGCTTTTAATGTTTAAACCACTCACTCACCTATTTCTTTTCTCTATGTCATATTTTCTTCTATCAATGCTCTTGTTGTTTTTATGCTGTAAAGTGTCTTTGAGTGTCTCGAAAAAGCGCTTTTAAATAAAATGTATTATTATTATTATCATCATCACAGGGTAAACCCACTTTAATACATGTTTTTGGATGTTGGGAGGAACCAGTGAACCATTCCCAGCTCTTACCTGGCAGGTCACAGCCCAGCACCTCCATCCTCATGCCGATGCCAGCAGGCGACCATCGTTCAGGAAAGACTCTGATGTACTGAGTCACTATCTCCTCAAACCGGCGCACTTCAGGGGTGTCATAGTGGCTGTTGCCCTCAAACACCTAAGAAAACAGAAACATTTGCATAATAAACCAGGAGATTCTGTTGGAATGATGATGCTGGACTTTGAGAACTTTCTCTTTGTGCTGCGTTACCTTTTCAAGTATCAGACAAAGACTAAATCTAAGAACTAATCATCATGATTCGTTCACACAGTTTCATGTAACATTGAAAACAAATTTGGAAAAATCTTTGGAATTTGGAATAATCTTTGATATGAGCAAATCTTTGAATGATTTCAAGATGTTGTAACACGGTAAAGTAGTCCCATTTTTAAAAGTTAATAAAATGAATATGGTGCAAAATAATGTGTTTTGTTAGACATATATCTACTAATAAGGACATTTCAAAGATTTTAGGCCACATTTGTAAAAACAGTGGAGGATCCCTTTAAGAGACGATTATAAATAAACTAGAAACCAGGAACACGTGTGTGGTACCTTTGCAAAGCCGGTCTTCCTGTCGGTGATGTAGGTCCAGTCTTTGCCCGTGGAGCTGTGAGCCAGTTTGAACTTCCTGACGAACGCTCGGTTCTCGGTACTGGTGCTGCCTTCCAGCCCTCGAGCCCCCTGAGTTATGATACCACGCACCATCTTAGGAACACCCAGGTCCACCTGGAGAAAACATGCACACCTCACAGTTTAAATCAGGGTTCAAACTCTATTGTATTCTATTCTAGACCTCAAATGTCAAACTCAGCTGTAGATCTCTTAATACACCCTTCTAAATACACACTTTTAATGAAACTCCACAATATTTGGAAGATGGCTATTTACCCATGCATGACTGCAGTCCTTTTAAATCTTAAATTGTTCAAAGAACTCAATTTTCCTCAAATTATTTCACATAATTACCCCCAAATGAAATAAAAATTGGTCACAAAATCAATACAATGTAAAAGATAAACTCCAGCAGTGATTGATATTTGTCACTTACTGGATATTGTTGGCGCTTTATATACTTTATGTAACATTTATACATCAAAATGCAGGCAATATGGGTCTACATGTGCCAAAAAATATAATTTCGGTGGAGATCGTATTGGTTTTTCTGCCAATGCTTTAAAAAAAAAAAAAAAGTTTACTTACTTTAATTTGATATTTGTTGTCTTTTCTTAACTAATGTCCATGCTTTTATTTGCAAAAACCACCAAACTAAACCACCAGCAGTTTTAAATCAGGATTGGCTAATATCTGTAATTAATAGGGGTGTAACAACATGGATTGGTTAAAGAATGATCATTCAAACAATGGATCGACAGTCACTGAAACACTGCATAGGTTTCTTTTCTTTTACCTAATTCAAATATCTCAACATTTTTCAAGAACAAAATAATCAAAACATTAAAATGACTTGGTATTTTTGGTTCTAGCTTTAGATGAAATATAATTGGTTGTGTAAAATGGATTGATAATATTAGTGGCTTACCATTGTCTAAAGCAGTGATTCTCAAATGGGGTACGTGTGGAAATGAATCCATTCAGAAGGAACTAAACACTGTTTTATTCCACTTATTTACATATTGAGATTCTTTAAAATGTGTGTTATCACTCGTTCGTTCCATTATTATGCTCTATAGTTGCTTTTTCATAATATTCTGAGCAAAACGTTGTAGTCAGAGTCAGATCAAGGGGGTACTTAGATTCAGAAATAAGAGAAAGGGGGAACTTGAGGCAACAAAGTTTGAGAAACACTGCTCTAAATAATCAATATCATATTGTATAGTTATGACATTATTGTAAATCAGATATCAGCTAATGAAGAAACTCTCTGGACGAGAACTGTTCCAGTTTTACATGATCAGGAATCTTTGATTAACATTTGCGCATTGAGTGATTCATTGTATTTCGTGCATTCTGTAGTAATGTGCATTAGCGGAGTGAACTCAGGGTTCATACCTGCAGCCACTCCTCTCCAGCTATGGGTTGCGTCGGGTTGGGAAACCAGCCTGAGCGACTGGCCACCAACCTGGCGGCCCCCATGGAACCATGGATGTCCCTCATGGAGGATGAAGAGATTTGGGAGTCGGGGAGTAAACCAGACAGCATTCCCTGGAGCTCTGAGCAGGGAGCGTCTGAACAGAACGGAAAGGAAGGACAGCTGAGCAACAGAACACATAATCAACAATACTTTAGAATAAAAACGGACTGCATTAGTTGGTAGTTTGGATCTGATTTGATCCACTGGACCTCGAAACAAATCCACAAACTTGAAACTGAAAAACATTGCAAAAACATGCAACATTACAACTAGGGTGACCAAACGTCCGGAATTACCCAGACATGTCATTCTTTTATGTCTTATCCAGACCTTACGGCCAGATTTTACAAAATGTCCGGGTTTCCCAGGGACCTTGAACACGTTCATTTAAAAGTAACCGTAACTCTGCTAAAATTTGCTTTATCACAGAAATTCTACCAGTTTCTGAAAACTAAAGAGTTGCTCTTCACAGTCATTATGGTGTCACTATGGTAACTTTAAAAATAGAAAAAGAGAAAGAAGAGCAAAATCTAAGAGAAAGAGATTTAAAGAGACCAAATACTGGTGGATTTACCTGCAAATGAAGACTTGAAAAACTTAGCCTATAAGCAGTTATGATAACATTTTGTGTAGCTAGTTTTAGTGTACATTAAGTTTAAATGGATGCTTGTAATGTGTGGGGAGGTTTTTTAGAACAGAGTATAGAGACAATAACTTATTTATTGTATTTTGCAGTGAAGGTAAAACGTTGAGTACTTTTTGAGTATGCCGAGGTCGGCCCAAGTGTCCTCCTTTTTTGGAAATCAAAACATGGTCACCCTACAATGAGTAGTTTCAACATTATTTTGCCCTAGTTTGCACTTTTATGTATAAATAAAATACAAAATATGTAAGAAACCAACATTATCAAAGCATAACGTGACAGATATCAGTCCCAATAGGATCTTCACTTTAAATTTACTAGATTTTGTGACCAATTTGTATTTTTTAAAAGAAATATTATGTAATACTTTGAGGAAAATTGAAGGATTTTGTAAAAATGTTGAGTTTTTTTTCAACAGTTTAACACTAAAAATGACTGAAATCATGCATTATAAGCACCGGGAGTGTTGAGATTAACTTTCTTTGTTTTGCAAATAAAAAATGTACCTATCAAAGATTTCATATTTTACACATACAAAAAAAAACCATCTTCACATCTTCAAATACAAGAAAAAAGTACAAAACAGGATATTTTGTACAAAGTTTGCTGGCATTTGTGTGTGGAATGATTCATGTTTCTTCTATAATTTTTACGTTTTCCCGTGGGCCAAATTGGATGCTCCAAAGAGGCGGATTTGGACCCCTGTGCCATCAGTCTGACACATATAGCCTAATAACTTTTTAATAATAACTCTGAATGTTACTCGGAATTACACCAAAAAATAAACTGAAAACATCCATTTTGTGCTAGAATTTGGGAATAATATAACAATCAGCATGGTATTCAATCAGAAACCTCATTTAAATGATATCTAATAATATAAATCAATGTGTTGGTACTCATAAAAACTGAGAATTCTTCTTCTTCTAACATGACCTACATCTCCACAAACAAGCTCCCAGCTCTGAAATCATCAGGTTTCCCTGTTAGATCTAATCCTGGTGCAAACACTTCCTGTGATTGTGACACCGATAGTTAAAAGTACGACTGGTTTGTTCTGCCTCTGAGACGCTTCTCATTAACAGATTTCATTTTTATGTTTTCTTCCTCCGAGCCTCCAAAGAGAAGGTTTCATCAGGAATGAGCAGAAAATCCCAAAAGTAGAAACTGAAATCAAAGCTGAGATTGTGTTGATCAAACTGAAAAGTATGACATTAACACACATGGAGACAATGTAACTGTGTCATGAGCCATGAAAAATGTGTTTGGAAATGTATTTAGGTAAAACGAAGAAGGAAAAGAAGAAGACGAAAAAGAAGAAGAAGCGGAAAGAAAAGAAAAAGAAAAAGAAGAAGACAAAGAAGGAAAATGAGAATGAGAAGACGACGAAGAAGATATGAGACTGAAATAAGTCAGTGAAATCTTTGTCAGCAAAAATACAACATTACCATATATAAATATATATATATATATACACACACATATATATATATATATAAACCTGTAAACCTTTGACAGGTTTCATGAAGGTCAAGTAATGAGGAAAATGCAGACAAGGTAAGGGTGAGAATGAACCACGATGCAAAGAAAGACAGATAGAGAGAGAGAGAAAGAGTGAGAGAGAAAGACAGAGAGATAGAGACAGAGATAGAGAGAGAGAGAGAGACAGAGAGAGAGAGAGACAGAGATAGAGAGAGATAGAGATAGAGAGATAGAGAGATAGAGAGATAGATAGATAGATAGATAGATAGATAGATAGATAGATAGATAGAGACAGAGATAGAGATAGAAAGACAGACAGAGAAAGAGAAATACAGAGAGCGAGAGAGAGTGAGAGAGAAAGACAGATAGAGAGAGAGAGAAAGAGAGAGAGAAAGAGAGAGCGAGAGAGAGAGAGAGTGAGTGACGGTGATTGATGGTGACATTGTTGCGCTCTTCATGGAGATGAATGTTTAATGTTTTTAATGTTTAAATGTTTCATGTTGTGACGTGAGCAGCTCTGCCTCTGTGTGGTAAATATTAAATCAACAATAAAAACAACATCTGAGCAAAGTTTGAATGAGATCTGCTACTGTACGTGTTAATGTGTGTACGCAGACACACACACACACACACACACACACACACACACACACCACACACACACACACACACACACACACACACCACACACACACACACACACACACACACACACACACACACACACACACACACACACACACACACACACGGCCATACTTTCACCTATTTTCATCACGTTAAATGCCATATTTTTGCTAATATAAAGGCATTTTTGCTACATTACCATATTTTTCCTCTTTAAAATGTATTGTTGCTACATTACTTAGATTTCTGCCACTTCTCCATCAGATTTTAATGCCTTTTCTGCACATTTTATCCACTTTCAAGACATTTTCAGCACTTATAAACCCTTTCTACCACTTGTTCCACCTAATGTTGTATATATTGACCCATTATTGTCACTTTTAACCTCTTTTCACCATATTTTATGCTCATGCTTTTTATTTTCACCATATTTTATGCTCATGCTTTTTATTTTCACCATATTTTATGCTCATGCTTTTTGCCAATTTAACCACATTCACGATTTGTCATGCTTAGTATTTGCCAGTTTAAACTAATTGTTCCTACTTTTTAAATTACATTAGCCCAATCCCACCATTTCCACCACTTTTAAGCCAATATTGACACTTTTATCCGTTTTTACCACTTTTTCTGTTTATCTGTTTTTGTCCACTCTAATTTGCAACTTTTAACCAATTTCTGAGTTTTTTAAAACCACATTTCACCACCTTTTCCACCATTTTCCATCTTTAAGATGACTATAATAATAATAAACGTTCCTGGATAACAGTGGATATTATTCAGATGAATAAATAAATGTGGTTATCACAGATTCATAGAACAATGGACCATCATTTTGCTGACTTTATGGATGGACCCCAAAAATCTCTCCCCTTTATTCCCCCTTATAGATGGAATCAGGGATGAGGAAGATTTACGGAACAGGACGGAGGAGAGAAAATGAGAGAGGGAGTGAGAGTGGAAGGAAATAAAGCAAACACGTGGGAGGTGAAATATAGGGACGACGGATCGAAAGTGAGGAAAAAGTTTTTGCTGAAGACATAAAAGTGTGATTTAAGTTGATGACACGTCAGCGACTGACTGCTTTATGTGTGCCTTTATGGGCGTGTGTGTGTGTGTGTATGCCGTAATGGCGTCCCCTTGGCAGTGTGAGTTTGTCCACTTGTCTATGAGCCCAAAGGGAAACATTACAAACACTGAAAGGCTATTAGAATCTATGTTTGATTATCAACCATGCTTTGTCCCGTGGGCTTCACTCATATTTTACCCAAACTGCTGCAAAGCTGTTTGTTTGTTTCCCACATTCACCTCTGAAGGATCACATCCCTCCTGTCAGTGTTCACTGCAGCTTTGTGATGGATTGTGGGTAAATCACGGGCGATTGGCAGGAGCAGGGATTAAAAGGGTGTTGATTCTCCTTTTATTACTGATGGAAAGTCTGGAAAGTGATATTCAATGCAACTTTAGCTGTTGGTAATACTACAGCAGTGCTGACTGTTTGACAAGAGGAAAGATGCCTCATATATTTAGCACCTGTTTTCTCATTCTGATGCCTGTATTGACCTTGTTATTGTCTCTGCAGCTGCAGGTATGAGACCCATCACAGGCTGTTTAACAGTGGAAGAGACTGTTAGTTTAGTGACAGTAAAAAAAATAACCCTGCAGCAGAGAAAGGCAACTTTAATCACAGTAGGGGCCACAAAATGTGATTGTCAGACCATCAATACAGTAAAGAACAATGGCGTTTTTAATGCTTTTCTCACACAAAATGACAACAAAAATACTTAAAACACACAAAACAACAGGAAAACTACACAAAAATTCTCTAAAAACACAAAAATACAGAAAATGACAAAATTATAATAAAGATACACAAAATGATAAGAAAAATACATAAAATACATAAAATGACAGAAAGATACAAAAAATTATAATAGAAATACACAAAATGACAAGAAATATACATAAAAAGACTTTAAACAACAAACAAAAATAGACAAAATGTTACCCAAAACTAAAAAATTACCAAAAATACCTGCAAAAATAACACTAAAAACACACAAAATGACTAAAAATACAAAAACTGACAAAAAACAGTTGGCTTGACAGTTGACAATTTGACTTGAATCATACAAAACCACAGGGAATATACACAAAATTACTCTAAAAACACAAAAATGACCCTAAAACACACAAAATTTACACAAAATCACAAGAAACACATGAAAAAAAAAAAAGTTAAACAACCAAAACAATAAGGAAAATACACAATGATTTTCAAAAATACAAAAATGACCCAAAATGACAGAAAATGCACAATATCAAAGCACACAAACAACAAAACACAAAATGAGCCCAAAAACATATAAAACGGCAACAAAAATACACAAAATGACAAGAAGACACAAAACCACATGAATAAAAACAGAAACCATTGTTCTTTCCTGTAGTAATGGTCAGACTGGTCGTTGTGGCCCTCAGATCAGTTTTTGTGGCCCCTACTGTGACTAAAGTAGCCTATCTCTGTCCTGGGTTCACACAAAGTCTGCTTGCGAGCACACATGGACCCACGTGCACGCACATGCACCCGTATAACATTGTTTGAGTGTGATTTGTGTGGGTGCTGAAATAGCCCTCGTGGATAAGAGCGTATATCTGTCCTCCTCAATGGCCACTGCAGTGGCTGCAGAGAGGCCCATAACCTAATAATGATACAGTACACACACACACACACACACACACACACACACACACACACGCACGCACACTGAGAATAGATTGATTGGGATGAGACTCCCTCTCAAACACACAGTGTCTAATTAAGTTGGATCTATTTATAGTATTGAGCTGATTATGCTGCTTGAAATCCCGTTTGTTTGCCAGGGCTGCAGATGAAAGCTGAGACTCTAATGTTATCACCCACACATCACACTCTAGTATTATTCTATTAGGACTGTGTGTGTGTGTGTGTGTGTGTGTGTGTGGGAGACAGAGAGGGGGGGATATGTATATGAAAGAGCAAAGGCAGGTCTGTGAGTGCACATGAGTGTGTGCACGTGGGAGAGAGAAATACAGAAAAGGAGAGGAACAAAAAAAAATGTGAATTGGAGTAATGGATGGACAAATGATCCAATTATTCACAGGTGAAATAGACACGACAAGGACAAAAAGCACTCGTTCACGTTTGCATGGAAGAAAAGTTTTTCAAGTTTTTTATTTTTATGACAACAAAAATACCCAAAATGTTTCCAAAAAACACAAAAACTTACCCCAAAACAACACAAAATGACAGAAAGAAAAAGAAAAACACACAAAATGACTTAAAAATACAAAAAGTGACTCCAAAATTACACAAAATCGCAAGAAAAACAATATAAAATAATTTAAACATACAAAACAACAGAGAAAATATACGCAAAATGACTGCTAAATGTCTCCCAAAACACAAAAAACAACACAAAATGACAAAAAATACATAAATTGACTTAAAACATAAAAAATACACGAAAGCACAAATAACAAGTAAAAAAAATGACTCAAAAATTACACAAAATCACAAGAAAAACAATGCAAATGACTAAAAATATACAAAACAAGAGGGAAAAAACACAAAATAAATCCAAAAACTACAACAAAAATACACTAAATGTCTCCCAAAACACACAAAAATTCACATAATATAAAAAAGATACAAATAAATTATGATGAAAACAAAAAATTATGAAAGAAAAATACATGAAATGACTTTAAACTTACAAAACAACAGGGAAAATACACAAAATGACTTCAAAAACACACAAATGACAACAACAAAACACAACATTTCTTCCAAGACACAAAAAATTACCCTAAAACACACAAAAAAACACTAAATATCAGCAAGATACAAAAAAAAAACACACACACACAAAATGGTAAAAAAAAGGCATAAATTGACTTTAAACATACAAAAAAGAAGGAAAATACACAAAATGACTCCAAAAACACACAAATGACAACAAAAATGCATAAAATTTCTCCCAAAAATGACCCCAAAACACACAAAAAAAATCTAAATATTATCACAAAAGGACAAAAAGACAAACAAAACCATGTGAAAAATAGACAGAAACCATTGTTCTTTCCTGTACTAATGGTCAGACTGGTGGTTTTTCTGTAATGTGGCTCTCAGAAATGGAGAAGAACAAATATAGTGTGAACTGGAGTAATGGACGGACAAATGATCCAATTATTCACCGGTGAAATAGACACGACAAGGACAAAAAGCACTCGTTCACGTTTGCATGGCTTTTTTTGTGAGAAAAGTTTTCCTTCTTTTATTTTTCACGCTCTGACCCACGTTCTGACCCGGTGCACAAACCAATACATCACTGGTAGAAAACTGGGCTCAACGTTTACTGTGTTTATAAAGAGTCCCATGAGGAGGCTTAGAAAATAAAATCTTACCCGTAATCTGACAGCCGTAGAGCTCAAAGCGAAGGGCGATGCCGTTCTTCCACGTCTGTGGTCGGATGCGTACGAATCGGGCGAGAATGGGCTGTGGGATGCGGTTGAGAACGACCTCCGTTGGGTCAGTGTTGGCGTGAAACACCTGCAGACAAACACAGGAATACAATCATTTGACCTTTTGCTGCACACACAACACGTCTACAGATGCTTATTTTAGTTAGAGCTGTCACTTTAACACGTGAATTGCGATTAATTATATACAGAAAAAAATAATGCACTGTTAATGGTTTTTTATTTTTTGTACTCCAAACAGTGTGGGACCTTTCTCATTTCAAGAGTTCCCAGCGTATCCATAATACTGACACACAGACTACAATACCAGAGACTTTCTTTGGCGTTAATTTTAGTTTAAATTAAAAAACACCGGCTGGAAAACAAAAGCACAGATGTGTGCAAATTGAGTTCACATCAGGGCCCTTCAGGGATTACAAAAAAAAAAAAAAAATATATATATATATACAGTATATATGTGTGTATATTTTTCTGTCATTTTGTGTATTTTTGATGTTGTTTAATTTGTTTTTGTGTCAGTTTGGAGACTTTTTTTTGTATTTTTGTTGTCGTTTTGTAATTTTTTTTAGTCTTTTTATATGTTTTTGTTGTCGTTTTGTGTGTTTTTGGTGTCGTTTTGTATATTTTTCTGTCCTTTTGTATATTTTTGGTGTTGTTTTGTGTTTTTGGTGTCGTTCCTTATTTATGTTTTTGTTGTAGGTTTGAGTGGTTTTGTATATTTTCGTTATCTGCCATTATTTTGCTACAACTCTTAGTGAAAATACCAGAAATGTGTTGGGAAGTTCACTCTGACAGAGTTTTTTTGGGGGGGAAAAACACAAGAAATCATAGTAAGAATGAAGTACAAACACTTCCATGCATCAGTATATGGGACTCCACATCCCACAATGCAACGCACACAAAATGACTCAAAAAAATGAAAAAAAATGACAGAAAAATGCAGAAAAGGACAAGAAAGATGCAAAAAATTATCAGAAAAAACAAACAGTATGGCAGAAAAACTCTCCAAAACGACAACAAAAACATTGAAAAGGACTAACTACAAGTTAAACCGAGGTTTTAAAGTTACTTTACCCATTTATCCCTGATATATTTCTATTCGTACACATGTTTCCTGTGAGGAGCAGCTCTGCAGTGTAAATAATCCTAATGATTCTTCAGGCTATGTTTGTGCTTGGAAAATCCCTCCGAGCTAAATTATGCAATAAGCTGTGCACAAATGCAATCGCCCTGCTAGAAATAGATTACATTCATTGTTATATATTCTATTTAAACAACCAATGGGGAAAGCTGTGTTTGTGACGGTCTGATCATATGATGAGTGTGTTAGCAAAACGTTAAACAGTGATTTATCAAGTGTTTGTCCTCACCCAGCTAAAGCTCCAAAACCACCTTTTTATTACAGTGGAGCCACAGAAATGTGATTATCTGATTCAAAATAATCCACATTATCAACATTCATGTCAGCATTTAGACTAATGACCAATCTGAGCATTAACACAGGACAAAATCTAAGGGTTTGTGTAATTTTGTTATAATTTTGTTCAATTCTTTTCTCATTTTGTGTGTTTCTGTTTTTGCTTTCGAGAAATTAAATGCATTGTGGTTGTCGTTTTATGTGGTTTTGGTGTCGATTTGTATTAGGTTTTCTGTCGTTTTATGTGTTTATGGTGCTGTTTTGGAGATATTTTTGTATTTTTGTTATAATTTTATGTGTTTTTCTGTCATTTTGTATCTTTTTAGTCATTTTATGTGCTTTTGGTGTCATTTTTTAAACTATTTTTGTTGTCATTTTAAATGTTTTTGGTGTTTTGTATATTTTTCTGCCATTTCGTGTGTTTTTCTTGTTTGTTTTGTGAGAAAATGACATAATTTAGCATGCACACACACAGGTCTGCTTAGTGCACAAATAAACAGTCTATTTACTATTTCTGTGCTTTTGTGGCCATTTTACGTGTCTTTTTGGGACATTTTGTATATTTTTCTGTCTTTTTGTGTGTTTTTGTTGTTGTTTAGTGAGAAAAGGACAATTTTGCACACACATACTACACGCGCACACACAGGTCATGCAGTGTGTAATAAAACATGAATGTCAATATGTCGGAGAGCATCTTTTTCTCACGTCCTGTTATACACACGCACGCTCACTATACTCGCTCATGCTCAGTGCACAATTAAATAGTTCATTACTATGATAGTTGTGTTTTTGGTGTCGCTTTGGAGACAATTTTCCATGTTCTTGGGAAATTTCAGTTTTTTTGTTGTCGTTCTATGTGTTTTTTTTGTGTCGTTTTGTAGTTTTTTGTTGTTTTGTGTGTTTTTGTAGTTGTTTTGGAGACATTTTTTGTATTTTTGTTGTCGTTTGTGTTTTTTTGAGTTGTTTTGTAATTTTGTAGTTGTTTTATGTGTTTTTGGTCTCGTTTTGTATATTTTTCTGTAATTTTGTGTGTTTTTGTTGTCGTTTTGTGAGAAAAGGACAATTTTGCACACGCACACACACACAGGTCATGCAGTGTATAATAAATCAAGAATGTGAATATGTGGGAGAGCATCTATTTCTCACGTCCTGTTGGACACACATGCACGCTCTCAATCCTCGCTGCTGCTCAGTGCACAATTAAATCCATTTACCATTTATGTGTTTTTGGTGTCATTTTGGAGAAATCTTTGTATTTTTGTTTTCAGTTTCTCTTTTTTTGTCCTTTTGTGTGTTTTTATTGTCGTTTTGTATATTTTTCTGTCATTTTGTGTGTTTTCGTTGTTGTTTTGTGAGAAAAGAGACATCATTTTGCACAGGTCATGCAGTGTCAGTGTAATGCATCAATGTGAATATGTGGGAGAGCATCTTTTTCTCACGTCCTGTTGGACACACACACACACACACGCTCTCTGTACTCTCTCCTGCTCAGTGCACAAACAGTGGATATACATACATCACTGCTTCCACACTGTCACACACACACACACTGAGTCCCACTGAGCTCCACACACAAAATGATTTTCTTACAAAATGTACAAAAATAGAGATGAAAAGAAAAGGAATGCGAGCGCGCATAGCCATGAGCGCTCGTCTTTGTCTCCTGACATTAACACGTTATATCTGTCTATCTGACGCTGTCATGGATCTCTTTTCTATCTCCAGAGCTGTTGTCTCAGTCGGGTTCTCCGCAGGAACACTCAGCTGGAGGTCGGCGCCGCTAACTCCTCACATCTCTATCTGCTGCTTTACGTCGAGGAAAGGAAGAAAAACTTCCCAGAAAGCAAAAGGTTTCATCTCCCGTGCCTGTGATTCTACATCAGTGCTGAAAACACAGCCCAGACTGAGAAACAACACAGCCAAAGGCCTCGCAATTACTTGCTTGGATACACATTTATGGATGTTTTTGTGTGTGTGTGTGTGTGTGTGTGTACTCGTGTGCCTTTCCCATGTGTGTAAACAACATATTTACCCGAGTTCACATCAGGCCCTATCAAGGATATATATATATATATATATATATATATATATATATATATGTTACAAGGGGCAAAGGGGTTGTGTCATGGCAAGCTTAGGACAAAAACACTGGGAGCAATTCAGGTTCCAAAAATCAGTCGATTTATTTTCTGTTTTCAGTCCAAAACAGCATTTGTTCTTTGAACAACAGGAAAAAGAGGAGAATCTTCCAAAAACAAATGATCCAACAAAGTGTTCAGCTCAGACCTGCTCAAACATCTCCACTCCAGGTGTGCTGCAGGAGCCATTTTGGCTTTCTTTTTCTCACCTTCACTTCCTGCTCAGTCTTATAGGCCTGAGGCTCCTCCTCCTCAATCTCTGCCTCTCTTTTTTTTTTTAACCAAAACTGAACCCTTTATAATTCCAATAAAACAAAAATTTAACAAATTATATTAAACACAATTCTTCCTCTTGCAAAACAAACTAAATACATGTTTGATTTCTATATGTAAAAAATTTATATATTATTTTTTTTTTTGTGTGTGAAGGAGCTTTTGCTTCCTAACATATATATATATATATATATATATTGTATATATTGATGAATGGGTCTTGTGACATGTGAGAATATTCTATCATTATGTATATTTTTGTTGTCGTTTTGTGTTTTTGTTTTTTAGTCCTTATATGTCTTTTTTTGTGTCAGTTTGGAGAATTTTTTTGTATTTTTGTCGTCATTTTGTATATTTATTTGTAATTTTTTAATGTTTTTTTGCACAACACATCTTGTGTGCGCGTGTACTCAGGTGCCTTTCCCATGTGTGTAAATTTATTTTCTCCCGAGTTCACACCAGGTGAAAGGATCTTGTGACGTGTGGAAATTTCATTCTGTCATTTTTTATATTTTTAGTGTCGTTTTGTATTTTTTTAATTTGTTTTATATGTTTTTGTTGTCGTTTTATGTGTTTTTGGTGTCATTTTGTATATTTTTGGTGATGTTTTATGCGTTTTTGTGTATTTGTGGTGTTTGAACAACACAGCCAAAGGCCTCGCAATTACTTGCTTGGATAAACATTTATGGATGTCTTTTTTTTTTTTATGTTCTGGTGGGCCTTTCCCATGTGTGTAAACAGCTTATTTTCTCTCGAGTTTACATCAGGGCCTGTCAGGGACAAAAAAAATATATATTGATGAACGGGTCTTGTGACGTGTGGGAACAGATGCAGGCCACTGGGTCAGTGGGGGAATTGAACCTGTGACCCATGGGTAAATAACATCAAGCCAGTCCCAGTGCACTCATGCCCTCACACACAGGGCTTTGTATCACAAACTGTGACCAGTTAAATGATGGAAAAATGCCTAAAGGCCCCATAAGACTTAATGGGATTGTGGTTGCAGACTGTAATTACAAGCGTGTCTGTGTGGAAAGTGTAATTATGAAGTCGCAGTCCTGTGAGTTTCGGAGCTGCCGGGTGCTTTCTGATTTCCCTGGGTGCAGACTGAAGCACGTGCACGCACACAGCCAGTGGTGCACGAGTCCAGGGGGACGTTACATGTAGCTACACATGTTTCTTTGACAAAGTTCTCTCTTTCAGACTGCTTCTTCTGTGTTCACCTAACACTCAAGGAGGAAAGAACAAGGGAGAAGTCAAGATGCTCACAAAAGAAACAAGTAGGGTGCTTTTTTTTAATAAATGCATTTTTCAAACACCAAACACAAGGCCCAGGGGGGGGGGGGGGGGGGGGAAGTGGTGAAATGGGATTTTGAAAACCACAGAAATTGGTTAAAAGTTGCAAATCAGAGTGGACAGAAAAAGCGGTGAAAAGGGTTCAAAGTGCCTGTGCTGATCCTGGTGCAGGCTTCTCTGCTGCGCAGCTGCTCCATGTTGCAGCAAGGCAGGCACTGCTGTTGTGTCTGGTGGATATATACGTTTATAAAAAATACCCAGCTACGTCATTGATTCAGGACAAGGCCTGAATCAATGATGAAAAACAGCGTTCTAAAATCCAAAAAAATCTTCAGATGTTCAACGATCAAGAGAAGCTGCTCCATGTTTTTATCTCAAGCAGGCTGGACTATTGGACTGGTCTTCATCAAACACCTTAAATTAACCTTGCCTTGCCGCTCCTTCTACCCAAATATCCATCTCCACCATTTTTTCTTATTCTTCTGCTGCTTGGAGATCGACTCAACTATCAACTGCAGTTCCTGAACCTGCTCTGCAGCCTTCTGTGCTACAATCTGAGAGTGCTCACATAGCTCCTCAATGAAGGGTAGCAGTTCAACTGGGTCCATCTGCGCCAAGCACATGAGTTGATCATCGAGCTGAGACAACTCCATGTTGAATTCGTCCTGCTTCTTCATCGTCCCATCTTCTTCTGTGGAGATCTGTTTGGAGAACTTCACTTGCAATTGGTCCATCTGTATTCTCTGCTCTACAAGCGGCTGCACTTCATGCTGCATGAGTTTTAGCTGCTTGCTGCGCTGTTGAAGCTGCTGATCCTGCTGCTCGCTGTGCTGTTGAAGCTGCTGATCCTGCTGCTCGCTGCGCTGTTGAAGCTGCTGATCCTGCTGCTCGCTGCGCTGTTGAAGCTGCTGATCCTGCTGCAAATTCTGCTCCATAAGTTGCTGCTTGAAGAACATCATTTCACGCATTTGGAGTTTCAGCTGCTCGCTGCGCTCATGAAGCACTTCATCCAGCTCATCCTGCTGCACCTTCTGCTCCATAAGCTGCTGCTTGCACACCTGCAATTCATGGTCCTCGAGTTTCAGCTGCTCACGGTGCTCACAAAGCTGCTGATCCAGCTGATCCTGCTGCACCTTCTGCTCCATAAGCTGCTGCTTGCACACCTGCACTTCACAAAGCTGTTGAGCGAGCAGAATATCCAGCTTGGAGCCCTGATCAACTAGCTGATCTTGCACCTTGCAGCACTGAAGAAGTTGCTGCTCTCTCTCCTCCAATATACTTTGCTGGAAATCCAGCTCCTCGCTGCGCTCACGAAGGTGCTGTTCCAGCTGTTCCTTCTCCTTGCTCTGCAGACGGATCATCTCTTCCTGCTGGATGTGAGTGACCTTTGGGCCACCACGAAGCTGCCGCTGCTTCTTGCTGAGGTCCTCATTCTTTTGCTGTACATAAAGCTGCTTCTTCAGGTTCTTAACCTCTCTCCTCAGATACTCGTTCTCTTTCAGAATTTTCTCCCACCCAGGCTGATTCTGGTTCACCTCCTTGACCTTGACCTGCTGGTCATCACGTGTAGTCTTCTTCCATGAAAACATGTGCTTCAACTTGTTAATTGTTTTATTGCCAAGATGCTGCTCATTCCTCAAACCTTCATGGTTATGAGGCTGATTGTGCCGAGGGCTCTTCTTCTGCTTATCTTCAACGGGCTTCTGTACCGTGGCCATGATCTTCCGCTAATGCTGAGTGAAACAACTGAAATGTCTGACCTTCTCGACATCTAATACATTCGAAACTCTGTACTTTCGTACTGTACTCTGTACTGGAATGGAGAATATCCTGGCTGTGATGTCATCAAATACAGTAGGCTCCACCCACTTTAGAACCCTGCACATATGGAACTTCCTGTAACCTAAAAGCAATGCTAATTTGACGATGCCGAGCTAAAATTAAATCTTTGGTCATAAAAAAACAATGGTTTACTTATTATTATAGTGCAATGTTGAGTTCATATTAAAAAACACATCAAAGCTCTCCAACGAAGGAGTTAGAATTAAATAAACAATTCTGTTGGCCTCTTGTATCCTCTTACAAATATGTTGGGTATTCATGTTCTTACAGTGGTGTGGGGGGCTGGTTGCTGGAGGGGGATGGGGGGGTGGGGGCTCTGATAGACCACTGTTAGTCCAAATGAATGAAAATACGTTGCATGCCATTAGTTCAGTACTGATTATTTAGGTTTTTATTCCACAAAAAACTTAAGCAGGGTTGCTCTTGCGCCCCCCGGTGGGAGGGGCGTTTTCTCTGTAAATGCCTATTTTCACTTTGTTTTATTTTATTTTAATTTCCATTAGGGGTGTGACTGACGATACACTCAGTTCACGAGAACGAGACGAGACTTTAAGAAAACTACAATGACAAAATACATGACTGGACCAACAGACTCTTATTTAACCGAGTTGCGCATACATTTTGAAATGTTTTATTATAACTCTTTACATGCATGATGTAAGCATGAGCTTTTAATAAACTTCTTCTTCCACAAATTGAAACTAAAACAAACACTTGTAAAAGTTACAATAAAATAATATATTTCGATAATTTTTTCAAGTGCAAACAATATTATGTGCAAAACCAAATCAAAGTTCTACTCTGTCAATACAGAGTGTAAATAGTGCAAACAGAGCCTGACCAAATATGTCATTAACAACATGCTGCAACTACACAACCATGTTCTTTTAACTGTTAATAAACTTCTTCTTCCACAAATTGAAACGAGAACTAACATTTTCTCCTCCTCTTCTTCTTTTCCTTCTCCTGCTCTAGGTTCAGGCAGGTTAGACGTGGCAAAGGCGCATTACTGCCCCCACAGGCCACAAACAGAAGTTTGGATGTCACAAAAAAATTGAAAAAAATTAATGAATAAATACAAAATCTTGCGTGACAGATTTTTAATGTGAAGAGAAATCTCGTCAAGTTTAATCTCGCGAGATATCGTGCCACGAGATCTCATCACACCCATAATTTCGATCCATTACATTATGTTGACAGGTATTTTATGTGTCCTTTGTGCGACAGTTTCAACTCACAGCATTCTCACTTGCATTTGTTTGTCTGCTTTTATTGATTACGCTACTGTAAATGCAGCGCTTTGCAATAAACTGGTGTGCTTTATTTTCTTTTCCCAATTATCTGCTTTATCCAGGGGTCACTGTACACAGTCGCAGCTCAATCTCCTGCTTGATGCAGCGTTTCCTATTCACTCTCTTGTCTGATGGCTTACAGCCTCTCGAGTGAAAAAATATTCTTTTAGAGAAAAACAGCAGCCACACATTGTAGCTTAGGCTTAAAACACCTGCATATGACTGTTATTACTTGTAAAGAAGCTTTTTTTATCGTTTACTCTATGAAGCGTATTACTTAAGTATATTATAGGTCGCATTAACAGTGCCTCCCCTGGTATGTTATGCTTGTGAGTTTAAAGATATAATATAAAATGAATGATCATTTCAGGTTGTGTGTGTGAGTATGTGTGTGTGTGTGGTAAGAAGCCAAAAGCAGACGGTGAAATGAGATCCGTAGCATCCCTGAGGTCTTCAAGCCTTAAATTCACCGTTAACAGACTCGGTCTGTGAGGCTCCAATAACAATCAGCTAATGCACTACACCTGCAACCCAGCTCAGGTTGTCTAGTCGTGTGTGTGTGTGTGTGTGTGTGTGTGTGTGTGTGTGTGCACGCGAGAGAGAGTCGCACTGCATTTGGTAATGGACTAATGTTTCACTCATGTTTGGAGACAATGGAAGCTGACGCTCAGGTAAACAAATACACACAGTAACGTGCACCAGCGGTGGGGTCAATTACATTTTTGAATTACATTTACATTACATTTCAATTATCAACGTTCAATTACAATCTCAGCAGAAACCTGATTAAAATGGAAATGCCAAATTGCAACACCCAGTGGTCAAACATAAGACTAACAATGATTGGAATCAATTTGACTAGGATTATAGTTGCACACGTGTTTCCAAACTTGTGGAAAACTTTGGCACAGTTGTGGCAAAGTGGGGCTTCCGCTTGATCTTATTTGTACGAAAACGTGTGTGTCTTTGGCCTAATGTTTATTATCATCATCAAACTTGCTGCAGTTGATGTCCATACATGAGTACAATTAATTTTGCTTTTTTTAAGCCTTCCCTGATGAGAATTGGCTTTATATTTGATGTAAATCTTGAGTTTTTGGGGGGCAGACTACAGATTTCTGTATTTAAAATGATTTACTTCCAAAATTTCACATCATCTGTAACCACTAAGGGTCCTACTTCAATCTGAACAAAAATTAACTATGAAGATCACGTTGAAGCTTAGAAAAACATTATTTGTTATGGGTATGTGATTTTTGGAGAAAAGTGGCTGGGGCTTGGTGTGTTGAAGCCAGCTGTGGTTGCAGGGCCATGCAGACGTACTGAATAATTCAAATGTCCATTCGGAGCAGCGTCGTTTGTGTGGGCGGCTGCACATGAAGTTATAAAATAGTAAAACACACCAATCTCTTTCTATTTCATCACATCCTCCAACACACACACACGCACGCACACGCACACACACACACACACACACACACACGCACGCACGCACGCACGCACACACACACACCTGACAGATGAATCCAAGTGTGTGAAACAAAGGCTGTGATGGAACTGTCCCACTAACAGATTATACACTACAAACTCAATGAGTATATACTATCTACTATACATTAGTATGATGAGGATGATGAGTATTCCCACTGAAGTATACTTCCAAGTTTCCCAAGATGCATTTGGAACCTATAAGGACAAAAACCGGAATCACACAGACTAAATATCTCTGTTGATTCTCCACCTTTAAAAGTTCTGAAAACATTTGAAATGAGAAAGTGGCCAAGTAGAATATCAACATGTGCTCATTGGTTCAGACTCGGTAGCTCCGCGGCTACGCCGCTGTCTCTTTTCAGTGATTAAATGGCTACGGTTAATCTGCTGTGTTGCTATGCTGCTCTGTTAGCATCGTTAGCGGACCTCCCAGCACGTTGCTGCTAAGCGGCGGCCGGTGTTTTGAGTGGCATCGCCGCGGCAGTGTGCACGCTGCGTTTTGTGGTGTTGCTCCAGTTAGATTCACTGGGAGCACAGTTTGATCACTCCAGGCCGGTGCGCTCGCTGGCCTGAGTGAAGTTCCTTTATTGAAGCCGCTGCAGTTCGGCGGCTATCAATATAACTATTATTAATTAAATTATTATTTGTATATAATTAATATAATTATCGTATTAATTATTATTCATATAATAATAATTTGTATAGTTGGTATTCATATAGTAATAATTTGTGAGGGGGTGTCCGGTAATCCGTGCATGAACTGCAGTTTTATGCCTCATGCACTGCAACTCTCCAGGTTGGCTGAGGCTGAGGGCACAATAGACCTGCCCTCTTCAGGTAGAGCCACCGGCGTTGCTAAGCGTGCCAGCACAGCATCTGCTGATCCTCCTCGGAAGACAAGGAAGGTTGATGCTCTGACTAATAAGGTGGATGCTCTCACCACCGAGTTTGCTCAGATTAAGGCCATCTTGCTTAACCTACAGACAGAGCTCGGTGCACCAGCCTTCGCAGCTAACCCTGTTGCAGGTCCATCCCACCTTCAGGAGGAGGATGCGCCATCCACGGCAGCATCATGTACCCTGTTTGGTGACGCTGACGGGGATGGGCATGGGGAGCTTGCCTCACAGGCTTCTCATGCTTTTTCAGAGGGTTCTAGTAGGGCCTCTTCTCTAGGTTCAGTGTCCAGCCGTGGCACTGTGCAGTCGGCAATGCGCACGGCCTTGGCACGCATTGGGTTGGATGAAGCCCCGGTCCCTACCCGAATGGCAAATGCTTTTTTCAGGCAGGCCCCTGACACCTCGGCCTTTGTGGTGCCTCCCTCTGACCCGTACATTGCGGAGCTCCACAGATGCTGGCCTGACTGGAGGGTTCTGTCCCATCATACAAGCGATGGCAGGGCTCTGGCAGCCATGCATGATGCTGGCAGCTATGGCTTGAAACAGCTAGCTCCAGTTCACCCTGCCATTGCAGCCCTGATAGTTTCCCCAGATGAGGCTGTGAGACCGGATGCACACTGCCCCCGGCCTCAGTGCAGGTTGACTGACGATTTTCTGACTTGCAGTTATAACATTGCTGCCCGAATGGAATGGTTAGGTAATTCTCTGTCACACCTGGTACTGGCTTTGTCGAGTACCTTGCAGGATTCCAAGTGGGAAGCCTGCAACTCAGTCCCTCAGCAATGCTTCATTGCAGACATTCGCATTTACGACCAGGGAGCTGGCTGGCACAGTCCCCTCTATCCGAGCCATGTCGCAGAACAATGCGTTCTCTTCCGGTTGTACCGGGCGGGACCTTTGGCCCAGCGGCATCGCAGGCCTTGGAGCGTCGCGTGCAGGCTGGCAAAGCGAGGCAGCAGTTTGCCAGTTTGCGCCAGGCTCCCCATGCCCCTCCAAGGCAGGGACATTTGGCAGGAATGGGTGCAGATCACCCATACCTACGGCCGACTGCTCGTTCATCTGGGCAGCCCAGGGGCCTGTAGGTCACAGTGCCAGGAAATCGGCAACGCCATGCAGCCACACGTCCATCTACTCACTGGCCGAGGGGTTCTGCACCAAGTCGCCGCCCCCCCCAGAGCCCCAAAGGGCAAGGGGGGCGGAACCTGAACCTCAGGGGCCGGTTGTCGGACTCTTTTCCCAATAGCAGCTCTTCTGCTGGGAAGAGCAGACCACAGACCCTTGGGTAGTGTCCACGCTATCCATAGGTTACACATTACAGTTCCGACGCCGGCCCCCTACATTTAGCGGGGTCAAACGCACTGTGATCAGAGATCCCGTAAAATCCCTTGTGCTACGTCACGAGGTAGTCACCCTCCTGGGGAAAGGTGCCATCGAGCTAGTGGAACCGGAGGCTTGCCTCAGAGGGTTTTACTCCACTTATTTTCTTGTGCCCAAAAAAGAGGGCGGATTTCGCCCAATCCTGGGCTTGAGGGGGTTCAACCGGTTTCTCAAAGTTCTCCTCTTCCATATGCTGCGTGTAGCAGATGTCGGACTGTCTCAGCAGAAGACTGGTTGGTGATGGTGGATCTGAAAGATGCTTACTTTCATGTTCCCATAGCTCCTCATCACAGACCGTTCCTTCGTTTCATGTTCATGGACAAGGTTTATCAGTTTAGGGTTTTGCTGTTTGGGCTATCCCTGGCCCCTCGAATATTTACCCGGTGTGTGGCAGTTTACCTGGCCAGACGGCCTACTTTATGCATTTCCTCCACTCCCCCTCATACCAGCAATGCTTCACAGGGCCCAGTAGGGTGGTCTCCGCCCCATTGCCCCATGCTGGCCAGGAAGACCATGGTTCCCGCTGTTGCTCAAACTCCTGCGGGAGACACCGTGGTGTCTTCCGGAGAGGAAAGACCTCCTGTCGCAGGTCAACGCATATGGCACCTGAGTCCGGGTCGTCTGAGGCTGTTCTTGTGGCCCCTATAGTCGTGGACCCAGTTTTGGCGCCATGCGATAGGGAGGTTGCCCACACAATTTTGAACTGTCGAGCACCATCCACCAGGGCGCTCTACGCTAACAGGTGGAGGCTATTTGTGGAGTGGTGTCACTCTCACAATGAGGTACTGGGGACATGTTGAGTGGTGGTAATACTGCGTTTCCTGCAGTCAGTTTTTGACAGAAACAGGACTACTTCCACCCTCAGGATGTATGTGACTGCTATCTCGGCTAATCATACAAAGGTGGATGGCCAGACAGTGGGATCACATTATCTGGTCAAGCAGTTTTTGAAAGGCACTCAGAGACTCAGACCACGTCGGGTCTATGGGTCGCCATCATGGGACTTGCAAGTTGTCCTTCAGTCCCTTTCCCAGCCGCCCTTTGAGCCACTGGGACACACTGATTTGAAATGGCTGTCTCTCAAGACGGCCTTTCTTCTTGCTGTGGCAACGGCGAAACGTGTGGGGGAGCTGCATGCGCTGTCAGTGAGCCAGGCTTGTCTTCGCTGGAAGGCTGACGGCTCTGGGGTGAGTCTCAGGCCAAATCCTTCATTTTTGCCCAAGCGGTTGCCCCCTCATCATGTGAACCAGCCTATCGAGTTGGCTGCCTTCAGTCCTCCCGGCTCCTTTGGGGGGAATGGCGAGCCATCAACACTGTTGTGCCCCGTGCGGGTGCTTAAGGCACCTTTGGACGTTTCTACAGGGTAAACGTTGCTGGGGTCCAGCCTATGGCAATGGCCGTGCTGTCCACAGCTTCAGGCCTTGAGTAGGTGAGGATTCTTTCGTGACCTTTCTGGTATAAGTCATCCAATGCTTTAAGCACCGCCTCTGGTGGTCAGTAAGAATGGAATAGAACGAGAGTTACGTATGTAACTACGGTTCTATGAATCCTGGATGACCGCCAGAGCATCCTGTCACTCAGGATCCTTGTGTCCTCACGAGAAGATTTTGACAGGAACAGGTCACCCAATGACACCGGTAGATATAGACTCTCCGGGTCATATAATTGATATAAGTGATATAATTACTCGACCTGCGCATGCGCGAGATGGAACATCCAGTGCTTTAGGCACCGCCTCTGGCGGTCATCCAGGATTCATAGAACCGTAGTTACATACGTAACTCTCGTTTAACATTAAAAATGACTGCAATCATGCAGTATAAGCACCAGGAGTGTTGAGTTACATTTACACACTGATTCATGCTTCCTCTGTAATTTTTATGTTTTCTCGAAAATAAAATACATTTAAAAACATTTTTGAAATTCTGCTTGTTAGCAATCGCAAAAACTTTAGAACTCTAGGATTTGTTAATGGTTGTAAACTTTTCCTAACCTTCCTCACATCTCCATCCTGTGTTGTTTCCCTCCATCCCTCCCTCCCTCTGCTCAAACCATCCTGGCCGTGTTGTGGGGACCTCTGATCTCTCCGGTGGGAGTTGTGGTCAACACCCCTCGTCTGTTTTTCTCATTATTCTTCCTCTCCTTCTCGCCTCCGTTCATCCATTCATCCCTCGTTCATTTGCTCAGTGACTCCCAGATGAACACTTCTTTCCCTCCCCTCCTTCCTTCCCCGATGAACAGTGTCTCCTTCTCACTTTCTTAACTAACCCTATATAACTTTTTTCTCTCCAATTTTTTTTCTTCACTTTTTGGTCGATTTTTTGTTTCACTTTTTATCCTTTTATCTTTATCTCTCTGTTCTCCTTTTTTTCTTTTTTTATTCCACCCACGTTCCTTCTCTCTTCTCTGCTCTCTCCATTCATCCTCCCTAGCAGAGATTAAAGAGGGAATAGGAGGTTTTGGTCTTGGCCATAGTCCAGTTTTCTAATGGCCATAGACATCTCTGCCTGCAGCCAATCAGAGAAGCTTTAACATAGACATTTGTATTGGATGGATCAAACCTAAAGGATGAGCAGAACATGACGTCGTGTCACTTTAAGATATCTGCTCGTCTAACTCTGTGTTCAGTTCAAACGTTCATTTAAAATCCAGTTTTAAAATAAAATAACAGAACATGCGTAGAGATTCATGGCTTTCCTCCGATCTGTCATGTGACACAAATTATGTGTCACATGACCACGATGCGCTGCTTCTTTCGGTCTGTGAAAGTTTCTATGAGTTAAAACATATTCCATGAGTTCCATCTGGTTCACAGCAGGAATTTAACGACATTATCAAATACGTTACAGATCAAATAAATCACCATGATTTACTGAGACAGCAGAGAGAGACTGTGTGTGTGTGTGTGTGTGTCCAGTGTGTGAGAGCACTATTTGTGTGTGTGTGTGTGTAAGAGCACTGTGTGTATATGTGTCCAGAGTGTGAGAGCACTATATGTGTGTGTGTATGTGTATACTGTATGTATGTATGTATATACAGTATGTGTGTGTGTGTGTGTGTGTGTGTGTGTGTGTGTCTGTGTGTGTGTATGTGTGTGTGTGTGTGCGTGCGTGTGTGAACAAGCACTATTTGTGTGTGTGTGTATGTGTCTATATACAGTATGTGTGTGTGTGTGTATGTGTTGTGTGTGTGTGTGTGTCTGTGTGTGTGTATGTGTGTGTGTGCGTGTGTGAACAAGCACTATTTGTGTGTGTGTGTATGTGTCTATATACAGTATGTGTGTGTGTGTGTGTGTATGTGTTGTGTGTGTGTCTGTATATGTGTGTGTATATGTGTTGTGTGTGTCTAGTCTGAGGCAAACATTCACATAAACCAGTAAAGAAGATGAATTTATTAATTATGATCCATTCAGTGGTTAATTTGTGCTGCGTGTGTTTATGAACACATTCATATTTCATGCTTTTTTTCCCTGTCGATGAACCTCTTATTTCTTTCTCTCATCATTTAATGTCTCACGCTTTTAAAACTAATTACATTCTCCTGTAAATTACTGCACGTGATGATCTGTGCAGCAGAGCACGGATACTTTTAAACATGTTACGGTCGAACCTATGATGACTGTCAGAGGATGGAGGAAGAAGAACCAAGATGACACAACGTTGGGGGAGGAAGAACAATGCAGGCAATGGAAAAGGTAACGAGAGATAAAATGATGGATGAGAAGATGTTGAGATAAGTAGGAAAAGAGTGAGTGAATGAAAACGTCAAAGAAGTGATGGATGGAAACTAAAGAGTTGAGTGGGTTCACCGTGCACAACGGGGCATGTGCTCGGTGCAGGAAAGCAAAAAAAAAGATCATGTGAAGGTTTCATTTTGAGAGAAAAAAAACACGATTAACTTTTTATTAATAATACCTGTTTGCATATTAAAGCATCACTAATACAAGACAAAATGTTGCTATCCAACAATGGCAGCTGAGATGGTCGAAAACAGCCAAAACGGTTAGTAAAATGAAAAATAAATAGAATAAAATAGAACTGAATAGACAAATGTGTTACTTTACAGACAGCAATGTATTTGTTATATTTATACTTTAATGCTAAATGCTAGGAATGTCTGATATTACTTTCTCTATGAAGGTAGATTTGAAAGAAACATTTTCAATCAAAAAAAACATTTTTAATCAACAAAAAAAAGTGTTATCAATAAGTGTAATTATTTTGGAGCTTTTTTTTGCATTTAAACATTTTCTTTTTTTTGACTGAAATGTTTTATTTTTGATAATATGGCCCAAATACAAAAAAGATTACTTAATTTTTTTTTTTTTTAAAAAAAAAAAAACGTTTTCAATCAAAAAAAATGTTCAAATGCAATTATTTGGGTCTCAAATTTTTTTTTTTCATTTATTTGAACAGTATTTTTTAAAAATATTTTAGATTGAAGCAAACTGTATTTTGATTGAACTTTTAAAGACAAATCTACCTCCATATTTCTCCAGAATGAGAAGAAAATCCAAACTCTCACCGATCCTGAGTATCTCACAACGCAAATACAGATGCTTTGATTAATTAAAAATAACTTTTAAAATCACTCATTAACCAAAAATTAGGCCTCACAACAGTAGCACACGCAGGATTTGTGTGGTGGAAAGGTTTCATGAATGCCAAAAATGTCTTTAAAGTGAAAAAATTGTGCAGAAAAGGGATTAAAATTTGATGGAGTAGTAGAAGAAATGGAAGCAATGTAGCAAAAATGCATTAAAAGGAGCAAAAATATGGCAAGAAAAAGTGATGAAAATAGATTAAACTAGGCAAGAACTGTATTTTCAAGGCAAATACGTCTTTGGCAATTTGAAAAAATTGCCAAAAATTGTGTCTGGATTTGTTGACAAGTTTGTTGTTTTTATTAATTAAATTGAAAGTGATAATGCAGGAAAAACAGAAGACTGACCTTCACCTTAAACATTGAAAGGAAATGTTGTTCAATGGTACCATTCTGAGCACTGTATCTCAATGTGTGGCCAAGTTATAGGGAAAAAGTATGTTTATTTTGTGACGTCATGAACTTTGACCCCTACTGATCTTGTTACTGGTAGGTCGTACAGCTTTGGTCCTACAAAATAAAATATTCCACTCGAGATAAAATTTTCATAAATGTAAGCATCAAACTTGTACGATAAATATTCATAGAGATATGGAAAATTTTGTTTTTTGACACAGTGACACAATCTTGACCTTGACCTTGTAATTTTTGCTCCAAAAAAGGTCGACTGCACATCCTTGACATTGCCCCTATGAGATGACATACATTAGTGCTGTATTAATAACCTAGGAGGAAAAATAATAAAAATAAAGAACTCCTACCAGAAGAATGTATTTGGCAATTTTCAATTTCAAATAAAAATATGGCAAGTTTGGTGTAGTTGCAGAAAAAGGGGAAAAATATTTCTAGTTTAAGTCATATGGAATGGTGACGTAGCACTGGAGCACCCCATTGACCCCCCTATTGTTCCGCATATAGCCAGAAACGCCCAACACACTCCAACCATGGCCTGTGTCTCTCTTGGTATTCAGCTCAGAGCAGATTTCCAGCGTTACGGGGGAATCATGAGGGATTATCGCTGGTGACACCGACAGCTGACCTCAAAACATCGTCAATAATCTGTTTTGCATATTGGATTTTCATTGTTTCATAGTGGCTGTGCTGGTGTTTGCTTCATGAGGGACAACACAACATAAATGGATTGTGAAACTGACAGAGATCCTATTTCTTGATGAATAACTAATCAATTCATTGTATTTCTTGATGTGGCCGTTTGACATCGGCGCCAAACAGGAGGAATAAAAATCAGAGACTTTATGATAAATCATCTTTTTTGTTTTGTTAAATATTTTGTCAATGAATCGCACCATTTTCTGAACCCATCCCGTAATGTTGACGTAGCTTTGGCGATGAGCCTGATGGATCCTCCAGTCCCAAATGGCATCACAGATGGTTTTCAGCAAATGCATACATCCATCTGTGATTGTGTGCATTCTTTAGCCGTCATAAAGATTTATAGCTCAAATCTGGGCGTGGGATTACACCGCAGGACAAAACACGTGTGACCACCAGCAGCAGATGGAAAATTCCAGCCACAACCATTGGAATGAATCTCCTCTTTAATTATAGTTCCCACTATTAAGACTCTCACTCTTTCCACGAGTCAAGAGTTTATTCTCCAACTCTACAGCCTGTAGCACAGGGATGGGCAACTGTTATTACAGTGGGGCCACAAAAACATGATTCTCTGATCTGAGGGCCACGTTATCAACATTCATGCCAGTATTAGGAATAACAGCTAATATTAATATTAACACAGGAAGGAACAAAGAGTTTTGTCACTGTTTGTTCTCTTTTTGGAGTCATTTTGTTTATTTTATGAGTCATCATATGCGTTTTTGTTTTTTCTTGTGTCAGAGACTTAAAGATAAACTAACTTTTAAGCAACTGTGTGTTTATTTAGTGTCCTTTTCCATATGTGTTATTCTTTTGTGTGTAATATTAGTCTTTTTTTGTGTATTTTTTGAATCTTTTTTGTGTTTTTGTTGTTGCTCAGTGCATTTTTGTTGACATTCTGTGCATTTTGTCGTTTTTGTGTGTTTTTGGAGTCATTTTATGTATTTTATGAATCATATGTGTTTTTTGTTTTTTCGTGTGTGTGTTATGTTTGCATTTTGCATCACCTCTTGATGTGGCCGTCTGATATCGGCATCAAACAGGAGGAATAAAAGATAAACCATCTTTTATGCAGTTGTGTTAGCATTGTGTGTTTCTTATAGTGTCCTTTTGTACATGTGTTATTCTTTTGTGTGTTTTATGAGTCTGTATTTTTTTAATCTATTTTGTGTTTTTGTTGTTGATCCGTGTATTTTTGTTAAAAATCTGTGCATTTTGCCATTGTTTTTGTGTTTCTTTTAGTTATTTTGTGTATTATGTTGGGTTTATACTACTTCTAGATGTGGCTGTCTGATATCAGCGTCAAACGGGAGGAATAAAAAAATTGAGACTTAAAGATAAACCATCTTTTATGCAACTGTGTTAGCATTGTGTGTTTGTTTAGTGTCCTTATGTATATGCGTCATTGTTTTGTGAGTTTAGGCAGTTGTTTTGTGTGTCTGATGTCCTTTTGTGTGTATTATGAGTCTTTTTTGTGTATTTTTGGAATGTTTTTTGTGTTTTTGTTGACATTCTGTGCATTTCGCCATTGTTTTGTGTGTTTTTGGAGTAATTTTGTGAATCATGTTGGGGTTAATATCACTTCCAATTTCCTGAGATACATTTTTTGATAGATTTGTCTTGAGGACCGCACAGAATTAGACCAACGGCCGCATGTGGCCCCCGGGCCGCCAGTTGCCCATGTCTGCTGTAGCACATACGATAACTGCTGACATCAAGGCTTAACACCTCAGGAAGAAAAAAACCCACCAAAAAAAGATCCAGCCCAGTCGGTGTTTGGCCAGAAAGCAACAGAAACCAGATGGGGTTGTGGCAGTAGGAATATGATGTGTGACGGTAGCTGCATGCAATAATGTAAAGTATCACTGCAGACACGTGCTGCTGCTGGCTCGGTTTTAAAGACCACCAAACGCCAGAGGAACGGCTGTAATTGCAGACGCTGAGTAAATTTGGGGCTTGTGGTCTCCTCCTGCCACATGTACTTTATCTCATGTTTCTCCCTCTTTACTCCTCCTATAGCAGTCGTTCACAAACCCTAAAATAATGGTTCCAGAGAGCGGGAACCCCCACTGTTGCTGAAAGTGGTTGAACATTGAAGAACAGTCATGTGGAGACAGGACCATCTATAAGGGGAATAAAGGGGAGAGATTTTTGGGGTCCATCCATAAAGTCAGTAAAATGATGGTCCATTGTTCTATGAATCTGTGATAACCACATTTATTTATTCATCTGAATAATATCCACTGTTATCCAGGAAGTTCATTATTATTATTATTATTGTTATTTGCGCTGTTGTATATAGTCATCTTAAAGATGTAAATCCTTGTTTTAATCAGAAATAAAATGAGTTAAAAGTGACCAAAAATATTGGAAAAGGTGGTGAAATAGGGTTTGAAAAACCACAGGAATTAGGTCAAATTTGCCATTTTGAGTGGCCAAAAATGGATAGAAAAAGTGGTTAAAAGGGTTCAATGTGTCAATATTGGAACAATTAGTTTAAACTGGCAACTAATGGCCATGACAAATTGTGAATGTTGTTAGATTGGCAAAAATAAGCATGAAATATGGTGAAAAGAGGTTAAAAGCAAATTAGAGTGGCTTAAATTGGCTAAAAAGGTGCATAAATGGGGGAGAGGATTGGGGTAAATTAAAAAGTAGGAACAATTAGTTTAAACTGGCAAATAATGGGAATGACTGATATGTGATTACAGAATCTCTCCTTGTCAGTTGTAGTCATACTGCCCTAAGCTGGCCAGATACCATCGTAAACTGATAGCATTCACCAAGGTCTCTTCTAGGAGGCTCTGTCATTGTTATGACTACCACTATCAGTAACATACAAAACCTTGAGAGCACACAACAATGGCAGATTGATTGAGGCGCACACAATGAATGCCTCTGAATCCCAGACCGGTCTGTTCCCCCAAATAAATAAACCCTGTCTGCATCTGACCAGCAACCCGAAAGCTCGACTCCGTCTAATTCATTCAAAATGGTTAATGTGGTTAAATTGGAAAAAAAAAGGGGAAAAAAAAGCAAGAAATATGGTGAAAAGAGGCTAAAACAAAAATGGGTCAACAAATGCAACAATGTGGTGGAAAGGGTTAATAAGTGTCATTACTGGAACAATTAGTTTAAACTGGCAAATAATAAGTATGACAAATTGTGAATGTGGTTAAATTGGCAAAAATAAGCATAAAAT
Source organism: Gouania willdenowi (assembly GCF_900634775.1). Taxonomy (NCBI): domain Eukaryota; kingdom Metazoa; phylum Chordata; class Actinopteri; order Blenniiformes; family Gobiesocidae; genus Gouania; species Gouania willdenowi. The sequence goes on from NC_041064.1 coordinate 4,007,995, forward strand.
ATGGTGAAAAGAGGTTAAAAGCAAATTAGAGTGGCCAAAAATGGACAGAAAAAGTGGTAAAAAAAAGTTAAAAGTGCCAATATTGGCTTAAAAGGTGCATAAATGGGGGGAGTCACAGTAATGGGTCATAATAATTAGGTGGAATAGTGGTGAAAAGGGTTTATAAGTGCTGAAATTGTCTTGAAAGTGGAAAAATGTGCTGAAAAGGCATTGAAATTTGATAGAGAAGTGGCAGAAATGGGAGTAATGTAGCAACAATGCACTAAAAGGAGCAAAAATATGGTACGTTTGGTGTAGTTGCAGATAAAGGGTATAATTTACCAAAAATGTGGTCAAATTCTTTAAAAAATATTCTGTTTCTTGAAGGCATCTGGCAACCCCCTCCCAGTGTCTCGTGACTTGACCCCCAGGTTGAAAAACCCTGTCCTATATGACTGCAGGGGAGACTGTTGTGTAGTTCCCTACCTTATGGTTCTTGCCATGTCTGTAGACCATCCAGTCCTCCCCATTAGTGCTGATCTCCAGCTTGAAAGATGTAACGTAGTAAGTCTTCTGCGTTTCCTTGGAGATGGCGCCTTGGGTGGCGATGCCTGTTATCACCTTCAGAGTATAAAGATCCACCTGGAGGCGAGGAGAGAGAGAGAGAGAGAGCTTTGAATTATTCAAGCATGATTTCAGACAATACATTTGAATTTTAATGAATATCGTTGGGTTAAAGCCTCAGACATTTGCACTGATTAAAATAATATTACAAAGACTGTTCACGTGTATCAGATCCCACTCAATACTCTACTTTTAATCTACAGCGATCATCATGAACACATGGAAAAGTCAACAGAAGAAGGTTATTGTGTTCTTAAAACAGTTTCACAAGCTTTTTTCAAATACCATCTTAAGAAAAATCATTGATAAAACAGTGTTTACATTAAAGCCCATCAAACAAACACACAAAATGAGAACAAAAACACAAAAAAGGACAACAAAATTGCACAAAATGACAGAAAAAAAAAAAAATATATACGTATATATATATATATGTATGTTCCACAAACACACAGAAGGACAATAGAAACGCAAAAAGGACAACAAAAATACACACGACAACAAAATTACACAAAAAGACAGAAAAACACACAAAATAACTCCACAAACATATAAACATCAAAAATTCACAAAATGATGACAAAAGTGGAGAAAACAACAGAAAAAAAAACTCCACAAACCCATTTATGAACAAAAATACACAAAAGGACAACAAAATATACAAAATGAAAAAAACACAATAAGACAGAAAACATGCAAAATAACTCCAAAAGCATATAAAGGAACATTAAAAATGCACAAAACGACATCAAAATACACATTATGACAGAAAAACAAACAAAATAACTCCACAAACACACATAAGGACAACAAAAATACACAGAAGGACAACAAATTACAGAAAATATCAACAAAAACACACACAAAGACAGAAAACATGCACAACAACTCCACAAACATTAAGGGACAAAAAATAAACAAAAGGAAAACAAAATACACAAAATTTCAACAAAATGACAGAGAAAAAAACAAAATAACTCCACAAACATATAAAGGGACATGAAAAATTCAAAATACAACAACAAAAAGGACAACAAAACACACAAAATGACAAAAAAAAAGGCACAAAATAACCACAAACACAGAAAAGGACAACAAAAAACCAATAAAACTCACATTTTAGGAGAAACTCTGACTCAAAGTCAAACTCAATAAAGTCATTAGACTATAAACTGGTTGTTAGCAAAGCCTCTTAGCAACATTACGCTCCCTGTACGCTGTTATTCTCTTTGTATGAAGGCGCTCATCATACTGATGGGTTTGAGGCCACGATGTTGGACATGTCTTCACCTCATTGGACGAACATAAAACCCACATCAATTCCTTCCTTTTCTTTCCTTCCCCTCAGCTTCGTTTGTGTATTCGTTTCCCTCTCGTTCTTTCTTAGACGATCAATAGCAATGACCACAGGCTCATTTTAATTTCCTCAATACAATAGCTATAATCACCTTCCCGTCATGATTGGGAATAGTGTGCTACGTGTCTGGCATACTGAAAGAAAGCTGTGCTGTCTGAAGGCCCTTCATTCTAAAAATCTACTTTTGGGCTTCACTGTGTTTAGAAAAAAAACACTGTGTTTAGAAAAAAACAAGCGAGCACGTGACCAAAAAGGAAACAACAAAAAGATAGATTAAATAAAAATCTGAAAAAAAACTATTGGAAAAATGGGAATCAATCAACTGAATAAATGTCATAATCCAATAGTAACTGAATATTTAAATTAGGGTGACCATATGTCCTCTTTTACACGGACATGTCCTCTTTTACACATCTTGTGCATGCTGTCCGGGGATATTTTACATGAAATATCCCGGGTTTCCCAGGGACCTTGAACACATCTCGGGGATCACGTTAATTTAAATGACCGTAACTCTGCTAATATTTGCTCTATTGGAAAAAGTTTCTGAAAACTAAGGAGTTGCTCTTTACAACCAATATTAGAGATGTCCTGATACAAAATTGTAGCCTTCCGCATTGGCCAATACCAATATCGATCCGATACGATAACGGCACAAATCATACATACTTTTGGGATGTTAGAAAAGGCTTTGTTATTAAAATAACAGACCCACTTATTACAAAACCAATGGATTATATTTAATTAACATTTTAGAATAAGAATATTCTATGATTGAATAGAAGAAATACAAAATAAAATGGAAGATATTGAAAAAATAAATCCAAAAAAACAATATATATTATATTGGAGATTTTAGATGCAGTCCGATAAAATCCTATGTTTGTTTTCTGGCTGATATCAAACCAATATCCGATATCAATATTGAATCGGGACACGCCTAACCAATATGGTTCCTTACGGTAAGTTTACTCACACGTGAAGGAATCATTAAAGATGTAGCTTTATCTATATCGCAATGTACAGTATATTCTATTGTTTAGTGTCAGGATATATCGTTTCATGACATGCAAATCGTGAATTGTTTCGTGCACAACATCATTACACTTAAAAACTATCTGACAGACAATAAGGTGTTTAAAAGCATTTTGTTAAAAGCTTCTTTTTTTGCACTATACCACACACTCAATTCAATTTGAGTTTTTACCCCCAAATAATTTCTAAACAAACCAGAATCCCACACAGAAATAGAGAAAGAATGAGATATATTTATCTTTCTCTGCTCAAACCAATCGACCTGCTAGATTAATCAGTGCTTGTTGTTTCCCTGTGTGTGTGTGTGTGTGTGTGTGTGTATTACATACCACTAGGGTATAGTACAAAACACTAGAGGAGGTAAAAAGCTGTGTTTGCTATCTGTCAGATAGACAGGTGTTTTAGATTACTTCCACACACACACACACACACACTGAGAGGACCAGAAGACAGAGATCCACACAGACACCTAATCGATAGTCCAGATCCAAGGAGACGAATAGATTAGAAAAAGTAGGGATGGCAAGCTGAGGAGAGAGAGGGAGGAAAAGGTAAAGCAAAAGAAAGATGCTAAGTGAGCCTTCCCGATGAAGGTCCCTCATCAATCACGGAGCCGTTAGAGGAACAGAGCCACCAGCGCTCGCACCATCAATCTGCACCACACCTCCATGAACCCTGGCAGCAAAGGATTGAATGGAATCCAGTTCAATAGAGGAGGTAAAGTCTGTATCCTCCTCATGTTCATAAACTAAAGACCTCAATACCAGACGCGCGCGCACACACACGCGCGCACACACACGATGGGTCATTCCATGTCTATGGGGCCATTATTGGAACAAAACTATGTGTACAATCCGTGTGTCTGTACCTTGATCCATGTGTGTGAAATTACGAAATGAAGTTGTCTGTGTGTAATCCATTGTGTGTGTGTGTATTAACATCCGTATGCGTGTCATCAAACCATGACACTCTGTGGCCTGTCTCTGTGGACCACATTTGGTGAATCTGATCTGTAACTTTTAAACTTGTATCTCGTGCAGTACCGTTAGAAACCAGCAGTTGTCTTATATATATATATATATATACATTTTTTTTCATAATTGTAACTTATAAGTCATATACAGTATGTCATATAACAATGTCAATACAGACACACAGAATGGATTACACACAGACAATTTAGTTTACAAATCGTAATTCTACAGACACACAAATTTGTTGTTACAATAATATTCGTCATTTTAACAAATATTCAGGACATTCCACGCACTTCAGTCTCAAAACATTCAAGAACACTGTAGATTTGTAGTTTGTTCGGATGAATACTTTTTCCAGATATGGACCATTTAGTGGGGGGGGGTAGCATGTGTCGATTTTTGTGCATCCCTATTTTTCTTCCATTTTCAGCTTCCAATACCCAGAGGTGAAAGTAACAGATTACATGTACTCATGTTACTGTATCTAAGTTGTTTTTATGGGTACCTAAAAAGTCTCTACTATTCTACTATTTCCATAGGTCTATATAGTAACTGCATGTGAGAATGCAATAAAAATCTGATTTCGGTTTAAATTCGTAGTAGAACGGTTACTCATTCTTGGGATTAAAAAAAAAAAAAAAAAGTTTCTTTATGCAACTTCCATTTTAGGGGCCAATGAAAATACTAAAAAAGGTATTTTTTCAGGTTTTGGAGAGACTGTCACCCAAGAACCAATGCATATATGTGACTAATCATTAGTGATGTGAACAGTCTATGTTCATAGCTCTAAGCTGATCAAATTACAGGGAGCTGAGACATATGCTAAGTTGTTTGCTGAAGGCCAAAACATGTTCCAGACCCAAACACACACAAACATTTTTTCTATTTTGATGTGCTGACATGTCCACCAGATAAAATGTATAGCAGATCTTTTTATTTATTCTGAGAAAGTAGGTGGAGCTGTATTACTATACCACATTTCAGTTACCTATGTGGTGTAGTCCCTGAGATAATGGAAGCTGAAATATCTCAGCTTCCAATATCTCCCTCACCTAGGTGTAACACTGCTCTCCCTTTTTCTATCCTCCCTATAATAAATTGTTTCTTACCCTTCCTTAGGGAGGGCTGGTGATGGTCACAATTAAGCAATAAAATAAATTAATTTATTTCATTGCAATGAAATAAATTAATTTATTTCATTGCAGTAACAAAACATGCATCGCTGTCTCATAATGATTGCACTTCTTGTAGTGTTGACCTTTAAAAAGCATGTGCAGACAAGGGAAAAAAATATAAAAAATTAAGCTGAAAATGGAACAAAAATGAAGACGCACAAAAATCGACACATACTCCCCTCACTAAATTGTTCATATCTCTAAAAGTATGAATCTGATCAAACTAAAAATGTACAGCGTGTCTGTTGAATAATCATAGAAGTTTCTGAAACTGAAGTGCGTGGGCCATTTGTTGAAATGACATGGAATGACCCAGAAGAAAAAGAAGCACTTTGACATTTATGACAGCTGATCCCACCTCTTCCTTCCCCCGTAGGTGTTAATTCAGGGGAACAGCTGAGAACCCCTGAGGAACAAAACAACACGGCTGACCCAGGACATGGTGAAAGACAACACGAGCAGCAGAAACCATAAACTGTCCGTTCGCTAGAGGAAGAGACCATGTTCAAGAATGTGAAAAGCACCGTAAACACGTACTGTCCACAGAAAGGGTTTCATGTTTGCTGGTTTGAAGAGTCGTTAGGAGGGAGACGGTAAGAAAGGAGGACGTGTGGGACCGATGGGACCTCGTGCTGCCTCTTGGCTGTAAATCCTTCCTGTGTTTCTCTCAGCCAACTTTGGCATGAACTACTGACTTTGGATCACTGCTTTAGCTCCGTCAGCGTCCACAAAGCCAAGTTACACAGTCAGAGATACGATGTAGGAACATTTAGTCTCCCATCAACAACAATGTTAAATTACAACATGTGTTAGCACTTGTTTGGCTAACACGAAGCACTCGTTTAGCGTCTTGTTATTTAAATATTAGTGGTGGGACTCGATTAAAGAAATTAGTGACACTTTACTTGAAGTTTTATATGTAATGCTGAAATTATCTGACATTATCTGTCATTAGCATGAATAAGATGTCATTAAGGCTGTCATTAAGTGTTGTTTGCTAAATGATGACACCTTTGGAGCTATGTTGGCATTTTTTGGGTTAGGTGGAGGGATCTTGTGAGGTTAGGGCAGAGGTAGGAAACTTTTATCACAGCGGGGTTTGATCAGAGGGTCACATTATCAACATATGTCAGCAATCTGAGCAATAATACAGGTAAGAACAGAGAGTTTTTACAGTCATTTTGTGTGTTTTTCTGCCATTCTGTGTATGTTTGTTGTTGTCTTGCTCATTAGGAGGAATTTTCTTCATTTCTGTTGTCCTTTTGTGTATTTTTCCTGTAAAATATGTGTTTTTTTGAGTATTATTGTGTATTTGTGCTGTTATTGTGTTTTTTTGGAGTAATTTTTGTGTATTTCTGTTGTCATTTTGGTTGTTTGTTAGTACTGTGGGTTTGCGGAATAATTTTTTAAAGTTTTTCTGGTCTTTTTGTGTACTTTTGTTGTCATTTTCCATAATTTTGTATATTACTGTTACTGTCGTTTTGTTTCATTTTTATCGTAGTTTTGTGTGTTTTTTGAGTATTTTCTATCCTTTTCTATTGTTTTTTACTGTATTTTCTTGCAATGTTGTCATCCTTTGTATTTATTCTTGCTTTTGTTTTGTGTATTTTTCTGTCATTTTTTACATTTAATTTGTGGGCCGCATAAAATTAGACCTAGGGCCGCATGTGGCCGGGCTGCCAGTTGTCTATGTCTGGGTTAGGGTATAAAACTTAAAACTCTTATAAAACTGGGGGTACGTGTACCCCTATGGGTACGCAATGGCACTACAGGGGGTACTTGAGAGAGGGAGAAAGAGTGGATAATTAAGAAATAAAGCACAATATACACAACCACAATTTCACATCACATCACTTGAAACTTATTGATTATTCCCCACCCATTCGTTTTCCTATCTTGTATCCCTCCTCCCTGTTAACTCCCCCCCCCCCACCCCCCTCACCCTGGTGTAACACTGCCCTCTCTCTTTTATATCCTCCCTTTAATAAAGTATTTACCCTTCCCTAGGGAGGGCTGGTGATGGTCACAATTATGCAATGAAATAAATTCATTTATTTAATTGCAATAATAAAATATGCATTGCTGTTAAAAGATTGCACTTCTTGTAGTGTTAACCTTCAACAGCATGTGCAAACAAGGTAAAAATAAAAAATAAAAAAAAAATTTAAAAAAAAAAAAAAAAAAAAAAAAAAAAAAAGAAATAAAGCATGAGATGACCAGAAATGATAAAATCTATAGAAATAAATCTATTCAGGAGCCACTAAATCAGAGTTTTTCAACCTTGGGGTCGAGATCCCATGTGAGGTCGCCTGGAGTTTAAATGGGGTCGCCTAAAATTTCTGAGAAATTAAAACAGATTCTTTTAAATTTTGTAATTATTATTATTATATAATTATTATATTATTTTTTTTAAAAATTAAAACAACACAATCTTAAACAACTGTATTTTTATAGTTTAACTTTGTGGATCTAGTTTAACTAAAATGTAGTTAAAAAAGAAAAAAAAATGCTCAAACATGATCAATAACTAATTCTAGTTTTAAAAAAATTTCTTGCAAGAAGTTATTGATATAAAAATGGGGTCACGATTCAAAAAAAAGGTTGCGAACCACTGCACTAAATGCTGTTTAATTTCACTTATTTACAAAATGAGATTCTTTAAAAGTTAATTTTAACATTATGATCTATAGTTGTTTTTAAATAGTTTTCTAAGCAAAATGTTGTAGTCGGACAAAGGGGGGTACTTGGATTCAGAAATAAGAGAAAGGGGTATTTGAGTCAAAAAAGGTTGAGAACCACTGATCTACGGGACTCCACATCCCACAATGCAATGTGCAAGAACTAACAATGTGTGAACACCTTTGCAGCTAAATGTAAAAACTTTGGCCGTGGATGAAGCGCTCTATGTAATTCCGTACCTGTATGTACTCTCTGTTGCTGTCTTCTCCAGGCGTCCACGCGTTGTCGTCGTAATTGAGGCGAGCTTGGCGTGGGAGCCAGTGCTCGTCGTAGAAAGTCGACGAGGCTGTGATCTGGTCATCTGTGATTTTTCCCGACTCCATGCCGAAGGCGTTACTGCAGTGGAACTCTGCGCGGAAACAATCATTCAAAGAAGAGTTTTAATCTATAGTCAACCTTTGGTTGGATTGAATGCAATAACTTTTTTAGACCTACTTTCACTGACTTCCTTGTGGGTCATGTTGTAGCGAGCGGAGAATCCGTCTTTGGCCACGGCCATGTCCGTGTGGAAAGACAACGACAGAATCCCAGTAGAAGACTGGATCTCAGGAGGGACTCTGGTCCCACAGTATCGCCCAATCAGAGGCCCCACTGTCAATCAGGAACGTTTCAAATAAACATCTGCTACACAATGTGCTAACCTCATTTTATTCATTTATTTATTTGTTTTTCTGTTATCAGGGTTACATCAAAAGTATTCAACAGATTTTGACACAATTTTAACCAAAGATAGACTTTATGTGATGGAAGATTCCATTAGATTTTGGAGGGGATCCAGACCAAGATGCTACTAATATTTGGGGGGGTTGCATATAATTGGGCACTCCAACTAAATCCAACTAAAAACTGCAGATAACACGCACGATTCTTCTCATTACACTTAAAATTATGTATTTTAGATCAGATTTGACAATTACAGTATACATCGCCCATGTTTTATCGTTCCATTACAAAACTATTTTAAGACAAAAATAAAAAGCAACCCCCCTAAATCGATGAGCTTTTGACCTCTGGTGGCCTAATAAATAATCTAATTTGCATAAAACTAGTTTGATAGGGTAGAGGGGACCCAGAGAAACATTTTGAGGGGACAGACATTATTATAGATCAAATCTACTTAGAGCTATGGTCACTTACGACCACACACATCCATTATTTGTTAAATCAAAATGTATGAAATTTAAAGATATTGTTCATTATAAAATGACACATATAATGTTCTAAGCAAAATTAAATACTCTTCCAGAAGGCGTTTAAAAATACTTCTAACTACAGACCAGAAAATACAGCCGAAGAGATGAATTTATGTTTATTAGGGCGGGCAACTGAACTCAAAAGGCCACTCCTCCTTTTTCTTGTTGTTGTTGTTGTGTACACTAATCACTACTCCTCTGTTATTCGTGAACAGATCGGGCTGAAATTTGGTAGATATAATCTATGGATGTCTACACATCGATGCCCGGAGCCCTATTTCCGATTTGAGGCCCGACCAAAATGACCACGTACACGTCATGGGGGCACCAGGGGGCACCATTTTTCAAATGACTACACCTCTATTAGTTCTCGTTAGATCACCCCCCATTTTCAGTAATTTCCAAATTTATGGGAACATAGTGTGATATATCATTTCAGAGGTAATTCAACGTAGATCACGATTATGCCTCCCACAATTTGATTCGGGGCCACGGGACGCCAAGGGGTCCCTGGGAGCCCCATTTTTCAAATGACTACTCCTCCGTTAATGCTCGTTGAATCGGGCTGTAATGTGACATGGATATTCTATGAGCGGATGTCAAGAGCCTCTCGGAGATGTTTTTTTACTCTGTGGAACCGAGTCATTTCACTGAATTCTCAGAAACGTTCTGCGGGCCCGGCCGTAGTTCATCAGAACTTGTTTTACCAAAAGCAAGATTAGAAGTAAAACAAAGATGTCTGTCTGTTCTAGGGGTTAAATTGTGCAATAATAATGATAAAGAAAAATGTCACAATATATTTTAGAGAGTTACGTGAAGCGGTAGAAATATGCTTGTGTTTTTTGTTAAATGTTGTATATAAAAGAAAGAAAATTTTATTTTATTTTTTTGCATTATTTGAAAAAAGGCAACTTAAATGTACTTGTTGAATGCTTGCATTTATTTTGTGTGAATTATTGGAAAAGGAAATATATATATATATTTTTTTTTTGTTAGACTGAAACAAATAATACTGAACTGAACTTTAATTTCCCCAATATATATATATATATATACATATTGTTTTTTTTTCACACGCTGCTTGGCGATACTCACACATATATTGCCTTGAAAATTTAGTGAGACCCAATTTTTCACATGGTAACATGTAGAATATTTAAATACACACAACAAGCTTCCAGAAAAAACCCACTTTCTTAATTCTGGGGGGGTGCAAGGTGGGCCCTTCTAGTCTACGGACTAGTTTCCTTCATTGACGACGCTTTGTAATAATCAGTATCAGTCGTTCCTCTGCTGATAAATGTTCATTACTCCACCTCTACCACATGACCTCTGCTTTATCCATCAGCTCAGGCTTTAGATTGGACATGGTTCTACACTGTAGTGTGTGTGTGTGTGTGTGTGTGTGTATCAATCCAAGGACTGGAGTCATTTCTCCACTCCCTTCTTCTCTAATACCACAACTTGTGTTTGTCAACACAAACAGATGAGTGTGATTCAGAGCCTTAGGGAGTGTGTGTGTGATAGTAGACCCCCCCCCCCTCCCCCATCCCCCACACCCACTGTTCCCATCTCACACTCACAGATATACACATGAGGGGGCAGGCCTGTGCAGGAAGCAGAGGAGGAGAGAAAATAGAACGCCATCGATCGCAGCTATTGATTTTTCTCTCCCTCCCTTTTTGCAACGGGCGGATATTTGAAGTCAGGCTCTTGAGCAAATAATAGTAATAACTTTTTTTTCCTACGGTAGTAAAAGACGACTGGAGAAGAAACAGTTGCACAATATTTATATGTTCTTTTTAGAGGTGGGACGCCATTCAAAAAATATTGTAATTAATTAGACTTTGTAATTCATTAATCTTGATTAATCTAAATTAACCACGCAACAATATTTCCTGCACGTTTTATCAAAACTTGTAAGTAAATTACACACTTTTTTTGTTATTTACATGTGATGGTTCAAACTGGAGAAAAGCAATGTGGAAATTACTCTTGAATTTCTTCATATTTGTAGTTTTGTCTATTTTTGTTGTTGTTTTGAATTTTTTGGTTATTCCAGTGTATATTTTGTAGTTTTGTATGTTTTTGTTGTCCTTTTGTTTGTTTTTATGTAATATTGTATACTTGTTGGCGTTATTTGTTTATTTTTGTTGTTGTTTTGAATAGTTTTCTGTTCGTCCAGTGTATATTTTGTAGTTTTGTATGTTTTTGTTGTCCTTTTGTTTGTTTTTGTGTAATATTGTATACTTGTTGGAGTTATTTTGTCTATTTTTGTTGTTGTTTTGTATATTTTTTGGTTATTCCAATGTATATTTAGTAGTTTTGTGTGTTTTTATGTAATATTGTGTACTTGTAAGAGTTATTTGTTTATTTTTGTTGTTGTTTTGAATATTTTTCTGTTATTCCAGTGTATATTTGTAGTTGTTTTGTGGTTATTTCCTGTATTTTTGACAACTGCACTCTTAAATTTGCTTTTAATGCAGGTAATAAGTTTAGTTTAGTTTTTGAATTGCTATGAAATACGTCACGTGTTCCCTGTTAGTTCAATAAATTTGGAAATGTGTTATTTGTCAGGAATATTTGGGGGCTTGAAAGTCCACATTCTTTCATGGGGAACCTAAAAAACTTTGAGAACCACTGCACTCGTCAATAAATACACGTATTTTACTTGTTCTCTCTTTTTTTACTTGCGTGGCTTATTGTTCTTAGCGAGCTCAAGCTAAATGAAAGGACTTTTTTTGGCTGTTTATCAAGAAGATCCTTCACTTTAATTCTTTTCCAAGCCATCTTCCTTTTTCTACGCATGTTCTTCCTTCTTTGACCTCAGAGTGTAACAAATCTTCAACCCACACCCACTTGTCGACCCTTTAATTTAGACGTCGTCTCACTTGAAGCTTTTTTTGCTCCGTCTCTGTTTTGCTTCCACCTTTAGCAGAAATGTTAAAGGGACTGTTTGATTATCCTCTCCATCCAGCAGTGTGTAGCGCTTCATTCTATGTCATTATTCCTCAGACCTGCCCACAGTTGATCTGGCCTCGTGCCCTAAATAAGCTCCGACAGGCGCCGCTGCCCCTCAATCCTGACCAGAAGACCCACCACGCTGTGTTTGAAGATGGATGGATGGAAAGTAAGTTAAGTTTTCAAAGCAAATCATTCATTTTTCTCCCTCGAGATAATACTTCAGAGCAGTGATGGGCAACTTTTATCACTGCGGGGCCACAGAAATGTGATTTTCACATTGTCTGAGGGCCACATTATTAACATTCATGTCAGGAAAGGACAAATGGGTACTGTTGGATTTTCTTAGTGCCATTTTGTGTATTTGTTGTTGTTATAATGATTGAATATTTGTCCATTATTTCAGTGTATATTAGTAGTTTTGTGTATTTTCAGGTAATTTTTGTTGTCATTTTGTATATTTTATCGTTGCTTTGTGTCATTTTGCGTATTTTTGCTATTGTTTTGAAAATTTTCTGTTATTTTAGTGTACATTTATAGTTGTTTTGTGCCTTTTAATGTAGTCGTGTGTTTTTGTTGTCCTTTTGTGTATTTTTCTGTAATATCGTATATTTTTGGAGTTATTTTGTGTATTTTTGTTGTTGCTTTGATCATTTCTCAGTTATTTAAGTGTATATTTGTAGTTTTGTGTGTTTTTGTTGTGCTTTTGTGTATTTTTGTTGTTGTTTTGACAATTTTTCGGTTATTTCAGTGTATGTTTGTAGTTTTGTGTGTATTTTGTGTCTTTTTGGTGCATTTTAAAATATCTTTCTGTTAATTCAGTGTACATTTGGAGTTGTTTTGTGTGTTTTAGTGTACTTTTGTTATCAGTTTGTGAAGTTTTCTGTAATATTGGACACTTTTTGGAGTTATATTGTGTATTTTTGTTGTTTTGAATATTTTTCTGTTATTTCAGTGTACATTTCTAGTCATTTTGTTGGTTTTGGGGTAGTTTTGTGTGTTTTTGTTGTCATTTTGCTTATTTTTCTGTAATATTCTATACTTTTTGCACTAGCTTTGTGTGTTTTTCTGTCACTTTGTAAGTTCTTGGAGTCACAAAGTGTGTTTATTTTGGGGGCTGCACAAAATTAGACCAACGATCAGCAAATATAACATTATGGTCTGAATCAATGCATTTTCTTTTCACACAGTGTGCTGCTGCTGACCTCTTTTGACTTCATCCTTCCTTTTATTCACAGTTTCTGACTTAAAAGCAGGACATGAATTCCTCAGTCCTTCATTTACTCACATCACCTCATCCTGCTTTTTATTCCCAGTAGTGAGTGTATTTTCAGCTCTCCCAATGCTTTCCTTTCTCTCCTAAAATGCAATCGAACGTCTTTGTACCTTTGTGGACTTTGTCGTTCCTAAACTCCTGCATTTCTTCCCGACCTCCACATTTTCTGTTCTCACCTTCTTTTATTTCCCTCTGCCAGCCATCACCTTTTTTATTTTTTTATTTTCCCCTTTAAAAGTGCTGTTGTTTCTCCACAGTAGGCGCCAACATTCTACCCGTAAGCTTAGCTTTTATCTTCCAACGCACTGCACTAAAATAGTTGCTACTCCAGTCAATAATAAAGGAGCCAGTGGTTTTTTTTTTTCCACTTGGCTCTCTTAACTAAATCCTGACACTTGTGGACGTGCATGAAGAACGTCCAACATATCGACATAATTACTTTAAGTGTGAATAATAAATGAGAAGGTTATGATTTCATTACCTCCAGGGAGGCCGTCCCACACCTCCAGCCAGTCGTATTTGCAGTCGCCCTCGCTGCCTGGCAGTGGGTCGTTCTCCAGGTCAAAGGTCAGGAAGGAGAGGGTGACATCCATACTGGGCGGGACCACGATAATGAAGGAGCACTCCAGGTTGTGAGGGTATTTATCGGGAAAGCCAGGGGACTCGATGAGGCCTGTGGGACTGGTGAAATTACGGGAACAGTCGGAACCTGAAAGGAAAAACACAGAAAAACAGGAAGGATGTTTAATGGAGCGCTCATGGGACGGAAGGAAGCATCTGTTTTTCCAAAATAAGAGTCTAAGCACCTCTAAATGGGCTGCTATTAGGTGATGGTTCCTCAAAGCTGCTGAGGACGATCCCGAACGCTTTTTAAACTGTAACATTTCAGGTGTTTTTACATTGAAAGTTGTGCCAAAACAAAGGCGGAGGCTGATTTCAATGCTTCCATGAAAACTAGGGCTGGGCGATATATCAAGATTCAAGATATATTGAGTTTTCTCTTATGGTGATATAGAAAATTGCAATATCGCCTACATAGTTATATAGATATACATTTTTTAAAGCTTTTTTTGTATCAAAATACTTATTTTAGGAGTCGCTGCTTTCACTACTTCTCAGAACAGCATGAAAAACACAGTTAGATGGATTTCTGAGTGCGTTTTAATCCAGACCTTCCCCTAAACGAGTCACACTGCAGAACTCACTCACACATGCTGTCCCCAAGAAGACAAATAGTCAAAAGTGGAACATATTGTGCAGCTGTTTGTTAATAAATGAGCCTGTGTGACATTTTGTTTCAACACATTTAACCCAGAATTGTCTTACTAGTCAGACTTTATTTAAAAGTATTGAGATTTATATCAAATATCAGCTTTTTGAGAAAAAATATCGATGAGTTTTGTCCCATATGGCCCAGGCCTAATGGGAACACCCAAATACGGATGAAATTTAATGTCTCGCAGAGCGACTTCATATCATGAGGAACTCGATAAACAAACCAGAACAAAGACAGCATCAAGCAAATCACCCGAAACCACAGAAATCACAGTGAGAATGAAGTAAAGAACTTTTCCACTATTTATTTATTTTTTTTAGAAATACCATTATTTATTGATGTTGTACACTACGTTTTTGGTTATCATCTCCAACAAATTTTTATTGACATATTTGCTAAAAAAAAAAAAAAAAGAGAGAAAAAGAAAAAAAAAGATGACAGGTTGTTGGTTTTGTTTTTATTAAGTTTGACCGTTTTTTTTTTAATGCACAATGGTTAATATAAATAATATACGTGGTTTGTTGGTTGACTCAAAAACACACATTTTGTAAATTCTGCCAGGATTTGCAAACCTATTAGCACAATTATCCAGTAAATGTGCTTAATGCTAATTGTATAGCACAGTGCTCTTTAACCAACGGGTTTATGGACTATGTGGTACGGGGCTGCAAAGATAGAATAAACTAAAAAAATTAAATGTAATGTGTTTCGGGATGTTTAATTTTTTTCTATTCCTACCACCACTTTAATACACAACCTATGTGGTGTGAAAGTGGTCCATGCAGCACATTAAAGGTTGAAGATCCCTGGTTTATGTGGCAGTAAATTCATTAATGCTCAACTTAAACTAGTTGAGGATTAAAACACTAACATTTGTTCTTAAAACCATTAAAAAGATATGATGTTGCTTCCAAAAGCGAAGATGCATTGTTCATTTTTTCTGACGGACCCTTAAAATATTAGTTTAAAAAGCCTTAATAAAGAACTTTAGATTTAATTACAGTGCCGTGATGCGTCAGTGTAACATCCTCCATTAATACTCACACACACACACACACACATTATGAAGAAAATACAGACACTGACCGTTCCTCCACTCAGCCATGTCTAATAACACACACACACGCGCACACGCACACACTGTGTCTAAGCCTCTTACATTAACCTCTTTCCAGTCTGTTTGGGTGTCTGCTATTGTCTGTGAATGTCTGTATACACAAAAGACAGTATAGTAGGGACGTGTGTGTGTGTGTGTGTGTGTGTGTGTGTGTGTGTGTGCAACATGTTTCTTTCACACGTCAACAATGATCTCCAATGTTATTTTCTGACAGTATTGTGTTGCTTAAACATCTAAATAAAACCATAACCAATAAACAGTGTAGCTAGCTATGTTAGCAATGTTACTATTGCCCAAGGCTACAGAAACTTAAAACTGCTGGAGACAAAATTGTTTTTTATTAAATAAATAAATAAATAAATAAATAAATAAATAAATAAATAAATAAATAAATGTAAAAGGTTTAAGTTGCAGGTTGAAAGTTTGTTTTTATTTCCACTGTTAAACACTGTGGAAATATTTGCCACATTGCATTGTGGGATGTGGAGTCCTGTAGACCAGGGGCGTCAAACTCATTTTAGTTCAGGGGCCAAATACGGACCAGTTTGACCTTAAGAGGGCCACAGATTTTAGGTTGAAAAAGAGGAAATTCAGCATTAATGTGCCCTAGTTTGCACTTCCACATGTAAATGATATATAAATGATAAAGTATGTCATTATTTCAGTCCCTGAAGGAACTTCATTTGAATTTCCATGATTTTGGGAATTCGGGGAAATGTCGTGGAATAATTTGAGGAAAATTTGCCAGATTATGGAAAAATGTAGAGTTCATTCAGCAATGGGAGATTAACAATGACTGCCGTCATGTGACATAAGAAGTGGAAAACTGAGCTCTGCAAATATTGTGGATTTAAATGGATTTTGTTTGTATTTGGAGCGGCTGAGATCTCTACAACTGAATTAGTTTGTCATTTACAAAATGTTTCATGCTTTTTTTACTTTCTTGAACAGGCTGAATGTGATGCTCCAAAGGGCCGGATTTGGACCACGGGCCTTGAGTTTCACACACGTGCCATAGATGATAGCATAGAAGTGTTTTTACTTTATTCTTCATTCTGTCATTTCTGACGTTTTCACAAGCTAATGAAGATGCTAATGGAGGCTAAAGTTTCTCCACGGAGGTTGGAAACCTTCTGTAATTCAAAGAGTATGAAACCTTACACAGATAATGTACTTGTAATCCAAGCTGTGTTTTGTAACATAAGTTTTATTCCACATGTAGAGTTAAGAAGTGTATTAATAATCTCACTTGTTTACTGATCTCTCCTCATGTTGCCATCGTGTTGTTGATTTTCCACTCATTAAACTATTTTTAGTCGAGAACTCTTGTGGATTTTTATTTATGCCAGTGTTTCCTGTTCCACTTTTGCTTGTTATTGTGACCTTCTCTCTCATGCACTGACCTCAAGCGAACACACTGTCTCTCATGAAGACCCCGCCCCCCCCCTCGCCCCCACCCCCCGCTGTGTCTGTGGTGGAACAGCACGGATCTGCGTGACTGTAAGCATGTGTGTGTGTGTGTGTGTGTGTGTGTGTGTGTGTGTGTGTCAGTGAAGTAAACGGCTGAGTAGTTTCGTTGCCACTAGCGATAATATTCACCTTTAGTTACATCATGTGGACGGGCACGCTTAGCCCCACCCCTTTTTTCACCCTTCATTGTGTTTATCTTTAAACTGGAAACTTTTAATTCAGTTTTATGAATTCCTTCCCTTTTGATCCTGATCAATATTATGTTTATTTTTGAGTATTTAAAGCAAAATTACAAGAATTCTACCATTCCATGGTGTTTTTTTACAGTAAGTTTCCCTATAAAGTATATATATACACACACACAGACAGATTTTTGTATTGGATTCTTTTGTCACAAAATAAGAAATAATAAAAACCAGAAAATAAATAATAATAATGAGAATAAAAATAATAATAATGATGATAATATGAGGTAGTGGGGGCTCCACTAATGAACTTATCTACATTGATTTTTATTCGTTATTTAATTATCTTTTAATTTTATTTCAGTGTAATGTGTTTTATTGACGCAAATGTTTTTGTTATTATTTGTCAATATAATTTTTTTAGTTTTTTTCTGTACAATGTGTGTTGTTTTCCTTACAAATTCATTAAAAACATTGTTCAAAACATAATACAAAATGTTATAAAAATATTAATAACAATAAAATTAATAACAATAATATGAATAATAACAATAATAATAATAATAATAATAATAATAATAATAATAACAACAGTAGAACTTACAAATACCTAGTGTATTGAGTGTGAAAGCTTTCTTTTTTATTAGTTATTTTATTTTTATTTTATTTTATTTAAATGTAATTGACGTTTTATTGTTGTAAATATTATATATTGTATATTAGACTGTCGTGAGACAGGTTAGTTTTACCCTACTGATGTGTTGTTGCAATAGTAATCATATATATATATATATATATAGCTATATATATATAGATATATATATCTCCATGAATAATGTGTGTTCGTTAATGCATGTTCGTTACAGATCAATTAAAAAACGTTGTAAAAAAAAAATGTAAATAATACTAATATTAATGATAATAAAAAAGATATCAATAATAAAAATACCAATGGAAAAAAAAGAGTGGATTTAAAAATAATAAATAGCACTTTACTAAAGTGACCATGTGACGGTCAAACATTAAAGTCTGTTCATTGTAAAAACAAATACAATCTAAATAACGGTTAACTGTGTACGTGTGTTGCTGGTTAGATTCTACGTTTGTACCCAAACTCTGTCCTGACAATTTTGTGCAATTCTGGTTCCAGTATAAATATTATAATAAAAGTTATTATTTGTTTTCTGCTGACTAACAGACTTTTACTCAAATAGCTCGTACTTATTTAAAAACCACATTTTACAGCCTGCAACCAGCCAACCTCCATGATTGTATTCACACACACACACACACTGCAGGCGACCACACACACTGCAAAACCACAGCGTTGCTTTCCCATCTGTGTGTTGGCAAGTGCCGATTGGTGAAGTTCTTTTCAACCAATAAACTGACTCTAATCATCTCATTACAACATATATCACATGCATGTAATACATAATGTTCATTGTGTTGACCAGTCACAGCAAACACATCCTGTAGAAGACAATACACTAACCCCTGTATTATTATTATTATTATTATTACACACAATCAAAACACACAGATATGGTGCATTATTTCCACCACCAAACACATTGAACTTGTTACCAGGTCAGATCTGGATCCACTTTCCTCAATGAAAGCCATAAGACTGAGCCCCGTGTGCTGTGATTGGTCGGAGGGTTTCGTAAACCGATTTGATTGGTCGTTGAGTGGAGGCAGGGAGGAAGTGCCCGAGGGAAGTGGAGTAAAACGTAAACAACAGCGTGTGTGTGTGTGTGTGTGTGTAAAGGTGTTTTACATGTAGTACGCAATAAAAAAAAAAACAAACATAAAAATGAATGATAATAAAATGCATTACAAATATGATCCATTTTCAAACGACGTAGAAAAGAAAAAAGTCTCGTAATTATCAAGAATAAGTGGCTTGTGTTTTCGTGCAGACATGCAAAGCTGTCCTGCTTATGTGAGTGAGTAACCCTTTAATCTGCATCAGTGCACTTTGACATGATTGTGTGTGTGTGTGTGTGTGTGTGTGTGTGTGTGTGTGTCTAGTGAGTTCTGGGTCACAATAACAGCTGGGGGCACACGGCCCAGACAGTTCATCCTCATTGGTCGCTGCATTCTTGCTGCATTCCAATTGGTCAAGATTTTTACTACAATGTCCATAGCAACAACAACTGTAAACAAAAACAAACATGGCGTGTTGTTGGTTGCTTTGGGTATTTAGGTCGATTCAGGGTTTATTTATATACTCTAATGTCAACGACCATGCATGACTGAACATGAACACGTGTGATTATATATTCAATAACACAGATTCATACACACCAATCTTCCCTAAGTTACCCTAGTAACAGACATCAGGGTCTTTGGCTCAGACTGGCCTGAAACAGTCACATCAGCGACTGAGTTAGAGCTGCTAGCCACAAAACACAACTGCAACGTATCATCTACGTATTTATCTACTGTATCCATCTATCTATCATCTACAGTATGTATAGCTATCTACATATATACTGTATCTATTAATCTATCTATGTGTATAGCTATCTACGTATATATCTACATATCTATCTGTCTATCTATCTCCACCTCTATCTGTCTATGTGTCTATCTACATATATCTGTCTATTTACATATCTATCTATTCATCTATCCATCTATGTATATATCTACATATCTATGTGTCTATCTATCTACACCTCTATCTGTCTATGTATCTATCTATCTATGTATATATCTACATATCTATGTGTCTATCTATCTACACCTCTATCTGTCTATGTATCTATCTATATATCTATGTCTATCTACGTATATCTATCTATCTGTCTATTTACATATCTATTTAAGTATATATCTACATGTCTCTACTTATCTATCTATGTATACATCTACGTGTCCATCTACTTATGTATATACGTATATATCTACGTGTCTATCTACGCGTCTATCTCCGCGCCTATGTGTCTATCTACGTATATATCTACGTATACATCTACGTATACATCTACGTATACACCTACGTATACACCTACGTATACACCTACGTGTCTATCTACGTGTCTATCTACGTATACATCTACGTATACACCTACGTATACACCTACGTATACACCTACGTATACACCTACGTATACACCTACGTATACACCTACGTATACACCTACGTGTCTATCTACGTATACATCTACGTATACATCTACGTATACATCTACGTATACACCTACGTATACACCTACGTATACACCTACGTATACACCTACGTATACACCTACGTGTCTATCTACGTATACATCTACGTGTCTATCTACGTATACATCTACGTATACATCTACGTATACATCTACGTATACATCTAAGTGTCTATCTACGTGTCTATCTACGTATACATCTACGTATACATCTACGCGTCTATCTACGTATATATCTACGTAGCAAAACAACTGTAAACAAAAACAAAGGCACTGTGTGTTGTTGGTTTCTTTGTGTATTTATTTTTTACTCTAATGTCAACTCTACTGTCAGCAGCATACATGCGCACGCAATAACTGAACTTGAATATGTGTTTATATATTTAATAACACAAATAAATCCCTAAGTTACCGTAGTAACAGACATCAGGGTCTTTGACTCAGACTGGCCTGAAACAGTCACATTAGTGACTGAGTTAGCGCTGCTAGCCCCAAAAACACAACCTGAAGGGACTAAACTGTTTAAACATTCTGTTTAGTAACATTTCTATTAATACCATTATTCATAATATCATTAAGAACATGTGACAGTTCAAGAAAAACTTAAATTCACACAAACGTGAGTCAGAAAACTACATTTACATTCAGTTTCTACCTTGGAATCTAAACGTGAGTAACGCACCTGTGCTTTAACTCTTCTAGTCTGTGATTTATCAATGACAGATTGTACGGAATCAACACATATTTGCAATAATCAGGCGTTTACACACACACACAAAATCCCTTCACCCACACAACCAGACGCTCAGTTTCACCTTCATGATCTCGTTAGTAGTACGACAACAGCTTGACTCTTCATAACGGTTCCACTGGTACTGCCAGCAAGAGGTGGACACACACACACACACATTATACACACAATCACATTATACACACAATCACATTATACACACAAACACACATATTATACACACAATCACACATTATACACATTTTATAGACACAAACACATTATACACACAATCACATTATACACATATACACACGTTATACACACAAACACACAATCACACATTATTCACATTTTATACATACAGACACATTATACACACAATCACATACACGTTATACACACACACACACACACACACACACAATCACACATATTATACACACATTATACACACAATCACACATATTATACACACAATCACACATTATACACACAATCACACATTACACACATATTATACACACAATCAATCACACATTATACAGATTTTATACACATATTCACATTCTACACACAATCACACATTATACACATATTATACACACAATCACACATTATACACATTTTATACACACAGACACATTATATACACAATCACATTATACACATAATACACACAAACACACAATCACACATATTATACACACAATCAATCACACATTATACAGATTTTATACACACAATCACACGTTATACAGATATTATACACACGATCACACAATCACATTATACACACAATATACACACAATCACACATTATACACACAATCACACATTATACACATATTTACACACAAACGCACATTATACACACAATCACACATTATACAGATTTTATAGACACAATCACACATTATACACATATTATACACACAATCACATTATACACACAATCACACATTATACACATATTATACACACAATCACACGTTATACAGATATTATACACACGATCACACAATCACATTATACACACAATATACACATATTATACACACAATCACACATTATACACATATTTACACACAAACGCACATTATACACACAATCACACATTATACACATATTTACACACAAACACACATTATACACACAATCACACAAGTCACACACAAACACAATCACACATTATACACATATTTACACACAAACACACATTATACACACAATCACACAAGTCACACACAAACACAATCACACATTATACACATATTTACACACAATCACACATTATACACACAATCACACATTATACACATATTTACACACAATCACACATTATACACACGATCACACCATATACACATATTATACACACAAACACACATTATACACACAATCATAGCGTGCCCATCATGCATACTTAAATGTTTCTATATAGTATAAATCTGGGTATTTCTCATAGACAAACTTTTCATACTATCTCATTTTGACTTAGTATGAATAGTACGTAGTATGCGATACCTGTGCTGAGTGAGTGATTAGGCTTCCTCTTGTCTGCACTCAGGTGTTACTCGTCTCCTGAACATCTTCCCTCACTATTTAAAAAAGTGCTTGCTCAGCTTCGTCCCTTTGCTTTTCCTTCACTCTGTACCTTTGCTCGTCTTTCCTGTGCGTTCAGTCAGGTTAATGACATCAAAAGCTAGAAAAGATAAACTGCCTCAAAACCAGGTTTGGGGTCAAATATAATTGTATTTGCGTAATTAATGAAATTAAAATAATGGCATAATTATAATCATAATTGAATTGTAATTGAGTTGAAATCATTAACCTCATAATTGCCTATAAAAAATTCAAGTTAATGACAACGTCTCAGTATTTACACTTAAACCCTCAAAGAGCGGCGACTTTAAGTGAGAAACTCTGGCAACCGCACATGTTGTAGTGTTTGTAACCCCGGCCCTTTGTGTACCAATGTGTGTGTGTGTGTGTGTGTGTGTGTCTCGGGAGACTACGGCTCAGGACTTAATTAGGCCGGCATGTGTGGAATGCTTTCAGGGGGAACAGGACAAGATGGCTGTGCGGCGGCTGACACTACTGCGCCTTCTCTGTCTCAGTCGCCCTTGATCTCAATTGGTCTCGCTTGGGCTGACCCACAGCGGTGAGACACACACACACACATGGATACACACACACACACACAAGTGGAAGGGATGTCTTGCTTGGACAGACTTAAGGGCTCTCGAGGGTCCTCTGCCGTGTCTCCGGTCGCGTTCGCTTTTTTCCCTTTGACACTGGGGAGATAAATGAGACTCGGGCGCCAAATGAAGCATGTTGAGTCCTTGAGTAGCTTGTAATACAGTTACTAATAGCCTATTCATGAGTGCGCTTCATCTAAAGTCCTGTTCACTTACAGTTCAAGCTATTCGTGTGTGAGGATCACATCCGACCATGATGATGATGATGATGTCTTTAGTAAGTGCTGACGTCTCTTAACATCAACTATAGAGTTCATCTGTTTAAATGCAGTGGTTCTCAAAGTTTTCAGCCCGCTAAAACCCCCAAAATAAAGGTTCCATAGAGCGGGGACCCCCACTGATGGTTGAACACAGACATGAACATTGAAGAACAGTCATGTGGAGACAGGACCATCTATAAGGGGAATAAAGGGGAGAGATTTTTGGGGTCCATCCATAAAGTCAGTAAAATGATGGTCCATTGTTCTATGAATCTGTGATAACCACATTTATTTATTTATCTGAATAATATCCACTGTTATCCAGGAAGTTTACTACTGTTTGCACCATAGTATATAGTCATCTTAAAGATAAATTATTGTTTTAATTAGAAATAAAATGGATTAAAGTGACCAAAAATGGTGGAAAAGGTGGCGAAATGGGATTTTAAAAAACACAGACATTGGTAAAAAGAGTGGACAAAAACAGAAAAAGTGGTAAAAAAGGGTTCAAAGTGTCAATATTGGAATAATTAATTCAAAACTGGCAAATAATGGGAATGACAAGTCATTAAAGTGGTTCAATTGGTAAAAATAAGCATGAAACATGGTGAAAAGAGGATAAAAGTGACAATATTGGGTCAATATATGTGACATTAGGTGGTGGAAAGGGTTTATAAGTTGTGAAAATGTCTTGAAAGTAAAAAAAAATGTGCAGAAAGGGCATTGAAATTTGATGAAATGGGAGTAATGAAGCCAAAATACATTAAAAGGAGCAAAAAAATGGCAAGAGAAATGTAGGTTAAAATATGGCAAGTGAGGTGTAGTTGCAGAAAAAGTATTAAAAAGGTTTCAAAGTGGCAATATTTGAACAATTAGTTTAAACTGGCAAATAAAGGGCATGACAAATGGTAAATGTGGCTAGATTGCCAAAAATAAGCAAGAAATATGGTGAAAAAAGGTTAGAAGTGACATTAATGGGTCAACATATGTGATATTAGGTGGAAAAGTGGTAGAAAAGGTTTATAAGTGCTGAACATGTCTTGATAGTGGAAAAAATGTGTAGAAAAGGCATTTAAATTTGATGGAGAAGTGTCAGAAATGGGAGTAATGTAGCAAAAATGCATTAAAAAGAGCAAAAATATGGCAAGAACAAGTGATGAAAATAGCTTAAAATATGCTGAGTTTGGTGTAGTTGCAGAAAAATGGTAAAAAAATAAGCAAAAATGGGCTCAAATTGTTAAAAAATATTCTTATTTTCTTAAAGGCATTGGGCGACCCCAAGATTGAAAACCACTGGTTTAATGTAACACTCTCCCCTTTCATACATTTAGGAAAAAAACAACAGTTTCCAACATTTATTTACCGGTTTTGAAGATTTCGTAGCGTAGTGAGAAACCCGCCCCCTGGTGGGCGTAGTCGGAAACAAACTTGATGTGTATCGACGGTCCGGACGATATGATTGGTGCAGGGGCGATGTTGCTGCAGTGCTTTCCCAACACGTCGGCTGAATCCGAGTTCCCGTCGTGAATCTCGACATAGTCGTACCTGCAAGAGAATCAGAATCACTTTTATTGCCAAGTATAACTTTTACACAATAAATACGAGGATATGGTTTGGTGGAATGGAGCAGCAATAAATATAGAGAAAAACAAGGATAGCAAAATGAATAATGATAATAAAACACATATACATACATTACGGAAAGATATTTGCATCTTCTTTGAAAAGCATGTAAAACATTATGTCACTAGTGTGTTTAGTACGGCGGTGTGTTTTGTTTTTAATAAAAAGGTAAGAATTCACAAAAAAAGGAACATAGTCAGGATTAAGAACACGTTAAAATGTTAATAAATGTAATATTACATTAACAAAATAAAATAGTACAATATAACAAAAACAGCAATTTTACATCTGCTGCAAAAAATGCACATGTGCAGATTGAAAAATACCAAGTGTAAAGAATAATGTAAATAGTTGGTAGTTAGCGTAGCATAGATTGGTCTTTAGATATTTTAAAGTATAAACTGGGCGTGTCCAAACCACGCCCCTTAATCTAAACATATTTTCTGAATTTCCAGGCAAAACCTGAGAGTTTTACTCTTTAAACCTGAATCACATGATTTATAATATTTGTTTCCGAGGTGTGAAGTTAACAGTGAACCACGGATGAACTCTATATCATCTGATGCTAATAATCACTTTAATGTGAACAAAAAGACTCTTTGTCCACGTTTTATTCAGGTCAAACTCAATAAAGCTGCTGACTCAGCTTCAGCCCTCACAGGAGTTCACATTTCACTTCAAAGTCACTTCCTGGTTCCAAACAACTCCTAAAGGTCTCAAAGTGCACGTTCACACAGGTTTGACTCTCCTAACTACAGAATATCAGCTTCTCCTTTACTTCAGTGAGGATGGGAGGAAGTATTTGTTTGTTTTTTTCCCATAAAAGGAAGTTAAAAACACTAAATCTATTTGTGTTGCACATTTGTTGAGCGCTACATCCAGACCCTGGTAGGAGCGATGCCTCTGTGTCTGAATACCACAGATACACCTGCCTCTCTCATAAATAGCATCCTGGAAGCATGCTTCAAATAAAATAAACCTTGAAATTAGAAAACGTTAAAAAGCTCCAACTTAAGCACTGCTTAAATACTAAATGTTCACGGATTCACTTTAATTAGAGGGTAAAATAATAAGGAAGGCTAGCAGTAACTTAAAAATGTAGGAAATGTTTAAGTTTCAACAGGCAACACTTCATCTTCATTAGAAAATGATCATCTTCCTTTTTTCCTGAGCTACTAACAACACCTTAAAGCTGCACTACCTGGTTTTTTACCCATGACAGAGGGGCGTGGCTGAATTTGAACTGTAAATCCCGCCCCCCAGTCTGATAGTCCCTACCAGTCTCCTCCTCTGGAAGTGCACAAAGTCGCGCACGAGTGCTGAACGTGCACACAGTCTGAAGTTGCATCCAAGCATCTCTTTCTTTTCTTCCTCTGATTTTTCAAAACGCAGGTATCGCGATCTTTCCTGGTGGGTGTTCGGCAGCCATGCTTTACTGAAAACAAGTTCGCATCGTGCACACGCTTCACTATATATCACGGCAGCCAATGAGGAGGCTCCTTTGTGGGATCTGCTCACCCCTCCTCTCTCTAAATCCTATGATTGGAGCTGGAGGGGGCGACCGCCAAGATTTTGTCTTCTGAGGTTTTATTAACTAAAGTCATTATTTATAAGGCACAGACAGCACACAGACGTACGATACTACAGTATATGATGCTGATAAGAATATTTTTTTTAATTAAAGAAAATAATTTGAGTACCCCAGCTTTAAGTCTTTGTTTTGTGTAGTTTCAGTTCTTGGCTGCATCCAAATAATCCCTCCTATCTCCTTTCCTATCCACTTTCCCTTAACCCCGTGGATGACGTCACAGGGCAAAGGAAATGAGTTAGGAGATGAGTTAGGGAAAGGCCATCATGTTTGTTTTGACAATCAGACACACTTCCACTAGGTGACAGGTTAATGACGTCACATATCTGAAAATGGACTGAAAGCACATTTATAACACTTTCCCCTGATATAATCACAAGGTTTGAATATAAATCAAAGGAGAAGAGACGACCAGGCTACGAGGAACTAAAGTGAAACTAAAAGAACGTCACATTTAGAATGTTTGCTCACACTCACCTTCAACTAATATGAATCATGTCGAATAAAACATAATGTGGATAAAAATGTCTCTGATTCATTTCTTTGTCAGTTATTATCTGATAATGTCTTACATATAATATATGGGTTTTAGTTAGGGCTGGGCAAAAAAAATGATTTCATTTGTAGATAAAAACTATTTCTATTGTGCAAATTTGAGTTTTATTTTAAAAAAAAGAATTGTATTTATTTATTTTTGACAATATATCTGATGTTGGCAGTCATTTTTAAGTGCATTGAAGAAAAAAAAAAAAAAAAATCGAAACTCAAATTTTCCTTTAAAAAATCTGAATTTTTTTTTTTTTAGGCAAAATCACCCTAGTTTTAAATTATTTAAAGTTGTTCTAAAGTAGGCTAAAGGAGGTCATAAAGGAAGCATTAAAGACAATTATTTGAACGCTCTTTATCATGGCCACCACTTAAACACTTCCAAAGGTTAAGGAAAAGTAGATAGGAAAGGAGATAGGAGAGAATATTAGGACACAGCCAGAATGTTTGCCTGTTTATTGTCAATAATATCCCCTCATGTGCTGTGGATTTGGGTTTTTGTTAGTAGTATAAATAAACCGGACCGGCATTATTAACGCAGTTGGTAGATTAAAAAGATCACCAAAAAAAATTGCGATATATCGTGAATCAACGTTTTTTATTCCCCATCCTTTTTAACTACAACAGAAAATGTATAATATTAAACATGTTCCATGTCAGCTGTTTCTGCTGAGTGTGAACATGACACTGCATTATTCATGCTGTTAACTCTGCACCTTAAACAGACTGAAGCAGGTGTCCCACCATGACCCCCGACTCCCCCACCAGCTTTGTGCGTATAGCAGCAAGCACACACAGCTAACGCTAACAGCAGACGTACACACACACACACACACACACACACACACACACACGCTCAGAGTTCCTCTGGGGTTTCTGATCAGTTCATGTGTAGGAGTTACAGTGTCTGACTAACTGTTAAATCCCATCGCCTTTTTCCTTTTTCCAGGTTTACCTCAGGGAACGACGAGAACAAGGCCAATGTTGTTCCTCCAACACTTTTACCTTAAATTCATTTGTTTTTCCGACCAATGAGACTTTATTTCTTATTTACAGGAGATTAAAAAAGGAAAACAAAAGTTGCTTTTAAACTCCCACAATGTACAGAGAGTTCTAAACCAGGGGTGTCAAACTCATTTTAGTTCAGGGGCCAAATAAGGAGCAGTTTGATCTCAAGGTGGGCCACAGATTTTATGTTGGATAACAAGTAGTTTCAACATTATTGTGCCATAGTTTGTACTTCGACATATACTTAAAATACAAAATATGTAAGAAACCAACCATATCCAGGCAATAAGTGACAGATATCAGTCCCAACAGGATCTTCACTTTACATTTCCTAGATTTTGTGACTATTTTATTTTTAATTAAGGGAAATGTTATGTAATAATTTGAGGAAAATGTAAGAATTTTGTAAGAATTTTGAGTTTTTTTCAACAGTTAAATGTTAATAAAAAAAATCCTATGATATAAGCACAGGAGTGTCAAGTTTCATTCACACCAGGAGTTCTCAAACTCAAATTTGGGGTCGCGAGACACTGAGAGGGGGTCACCAGATACCTTTAAAAAAGTTGAACTCATTTTTGCTTATTTTTTACCTATTTTTTTTATCACTTTTTCTTGTCATGGTTTTACTCCTTTTAATGTATTTTTTTGCTACATTACTCCCATTTCTGACACTTCTCCATCACATTTCAATACCTTTTCTGCACATTTTATCCACATTCAAGACATTTTCAGCACTAATAAACCCTTTCCTTCACTTTTCCACCTATTGTCACACATGTTGACCAATTATTGTCACTTTTAACCTCTTTTCACCATATTTCACACTTATTTTTGCCAATTTAACCACATTTACGGTTTACCACACCCATTATTTGCAAGTTTAAACTAATTGTTTCTATTTTTAAGCCAATATTGACACTTTGAAAACGTTACCACTTTTTCTGTCTCTAATTTGCAACTTTTCACCAATTTCTCTGGTTTTTGAAGTGCCATTTCACCACCTTTACACCATTTCAGGTCACTTTTAACTCATTTAATTTCTGATTAAAACAAGGATTTCCATCTTTAAGATGATTATAATAATAGTAAACGTTCCTGGATAACAGTGGATATTATTCAGATGAATAAATAAATGTGGTTATCACAGATTCATAGAACAATGGACCATCATTTTACTGACTTTATGGATGGACCCCAAAAATCTCTCCCCTTTATTCCCCTTATAGATGGTCCTGTCTCCACATGACTGTTCTTCAATGTTCATGTCTGTGTTCAACCACCTTCAGCTACAGTGGGGGTCCCTGCTCTACGGGACCTTTATTTTGGGGGTGAAAAGGTTGAGAACCATTGATTAACACAATGATTCATGCTTTTTTTAATAAGTTTCACTTTCTCCTGCGGGCCAAATTGGACACTCCAAAGGTCCCCGGACCATGAGTTTGACACATGTGCTCTGAAGAAATGAAAGCAGAAAATGTCAGATGTGATCCTAACTGTAAACTTTGTTATGTTTCAGACACTGTTTGTGTTTTTATTTCGGGGGGGGGGGTATTTTTTCTTCTGACGAGAACTCAGACAAAAGCTGTGAATACAGATGAACCTCCAGCCTTTCTTCTTCCTGCTAATTGCTTTCCACCACCAGCGTCTCCTGCTCTGTGCCTTCAGGTTTGGAGTCCTTTTCTTACACCTGCACATTTCTCTCAAACAATGACGAGAGCCCTCAGCTGTAGACGGAGCGTCTCAGGAAAAGAAGCCCCAACCAGGCCAGACATGCAGCCATGTGTCTCCAGCCTTAGAGGAAACTAAAGACTAGCTATGTTTATTTCAGCACGCATACAGTATGTGGTGGTATAAAGTGTCCTTAACCCTTTAACTGCCTGCTCGTACAAACAGTTAAGCACATTTTAAGGACACATAATAGTGTTTAAGGCCTTATTAAACTAAATTGTGATTGATGATCATAAAAAACTCAAAATAAAAAAGATTTTAAATCAATGAATCATTTTGTTTATTTATTGCTGTTGATATGACACAATAAGTGTCAGTACAACGTTAATATGCAGAAATAAGTTCCTTTCTTATTGATATAAATAAATATGGCAAAGATCAAGAATTAATAAAATATTCATAACCTTTATGAGACGATAAAGAATGTTTAACTGATCGCACATACTTGCTTTTTTCATTAACTGGACCCTTTGTATGCATTATTACAGCCATTTAAAACAGTTAATTATAATTTCACCTTTTGACAATTTAAAAGAAGTTGAAATAAATATTTTTTTTCTATGATTTTTTTCTTGGTGGGGATGTTAAAGGGTTAAACATACGAGGCATTTACTCTGTATAAAGACTTTAATACAACTTTATATGTTAAAGAGGAACACGTTTAATTAGTATAAATACTCTGACATTATGCATGATGCATGATCATTATCAGAACCATTTATATCATGATTTATTTTTGTATTTCTTCATTTCTAAATATGATAGACAGTAGGAAATTATGTTAAACTATGAAGGTAAATTTGTGACTTTATGGTTTAATAAAAAAAAAAGATCAGTTCAATAAAGAAAAACCTTTTCAATCAAAATAAATATTTTCAATCAAAGAAAAAAGTGTTCAAATGCAAATATTTGCATTTGTATAATAACGTTTGTGTCAGAAAGATTCAATAAAAAAAAGAGCTTCACAACTTTTTTCACTTAAAAAAAGTGTTAAAACATTTGCGTTTAAACACTTTTTTCTTTGATATAATTTATTTTTATTTTTTTTATTATTGAATTATTGCTTTTTTTAAATAAATAAGACAACTCTTCAATCAAAGAAAAACATTTTCAAATTAATTAATACATTTTTTTTTTGCATTTGAGCACTTTTTCTTTGATTGAAAATGTGTATTTTTGACTGAAATCACCTTTTTTTGGTTGAAAAGCTTTTTAATGATTGAGGTGATTTTTTTCTTTTTCTTGCTGTTGCTGACTGTATGACTTTGTGGCACTGGTTGGTTGAGTAATAATTTCAATATTTATGGAAACATCTGCTTTAATTTAATTACAAATAAAAGCTTTTTAACCATTACTGTTGATGTCACCACCACACGGTATTTGCTTTAATCAGGGGTGATAAGTGCATTTTCGTTCGGGTGCCACAAATAACCCTAGTTTGAAAATAAAATAGATTTTTATGTTTTTAGGGTGAAATAAACAAAATGAAATGCTCCAGTTTGGACTTTCACATGTAAATAACAAAAAAAGGTGTATATAATTAACTTACATTTGAATTTGCAGTAATTTTATTTCAGAAGTTTTGATGAAATGTTCAGGAATTTTGTGGGATTATTTGTGAGAAATTGGAGCAT
The DNA here is from genome assembly GCF_900634775.1 of Gouania willdenowi. NCBI lineage: Eukaryota > Metazoa > Chordata > Actinopteri > Blenniiformes > Gobiesocidae > Gouania > Gouania willdenowi. Next base: position 4,039,853 of record NC_041064.1, read on the forward strand.
TTTAGAAAGAAAAAAAGAAAAAGAATTATTGGCAAAATACTAAATCGGAACGCGAGCTCCCGGTGGGTCGTTGAGAATGACATTCCTGGCTTGGATGCAGCGGTCAGATGTAAATATGTTGTTTTTGGAGCTTGGAGAGCAAAAAAGTTACAGTTTTTGGCTTTGACCCGAGCAAAGGGGAGCTCCAACAACAGCAGATGCTGTTAGGCTTTACAGCTACGTAGGAAAATGATTTCCAGATAGAATAAATCTGCTGTTTGGAGATGGTTTTCATAGGAATGCACCGTCTATCGGGATCATAAACCTCTCATAAATCTGCAAAGATGCTAAAGATTAGCATCTGCTTTCTTCCTCCATCAATAATTACACCAAATCTCTTTGTGTAATTATCCTATAATTAAAGATTCTCCAAAAGCTGCTCAACTTTAGTAAAAGTTCACACAGATAACAGAGTTCATGCAGAGTAATAAACACACAACATCACATCAATCTCATGTTCTGATATTTGGAGGAGGAAAAACAACTCCAGTTGATTTCCCATTAGCATTAGCCAAGTCCAACTCCTTACACAGCCGTCATGCCCTTTAACCTCACTTGAACTTAACTATGGAACCATCCGATAACTACTACAGACATGCTGAACTCTCAATTTTATTCCCAAAATCCAGCCATTTTCCTCAATTTTTTCCATTTTCATTTCATTTTTCATTTATTTATTTAGCACACATTAAACAAACAACATTACATTCTTTGTTTTTTTATTTTTTGTTGTTGTTTGTTTTGTGCACCAACTACCAAGACAAATTCCTTGCACTGTCCTTAAAACTGTACATGGCCATTAAAAACATTTCTGATTCTGATTCTGATTATATGTTGGACTGAATCATAACATGATCTGATCGTGAGAGCGAACATGGGCTCGTATGTAAACGGTCACATTTACTGGTTCCATAAACAGGAAGAGATTCAAATTCTGATGTAGCTGGTTATGATTTACAGTCGTCATAAACAGGACTGAATCATAACATAACCTAAACACGAGAGCGGACATGGGCTCGTCTGTGAACGGTCACATTTACAGACCTTGGAGTCGCTGTTAGCTTACCAATAAACAGGAAGAGATTCATCACCTTTATAATAAGTGCTGACTAGTCCACTGGGAGTGAGGCCCAAGGCCAAGACAGGCTGACTTGATAATAATGTATCATGTTTTTCTGCAGTCAGTGTCTTCTCCTCGTCCTTCTCTCTCTGCTCTGTTTCAGGTGTCGTGAAGCTGATGATGTCACTTCCTGATCTGTGGTTCACGACTCAACTAGTCTGGGACACTCTGATGTTCTATCTCTCTATCCTGTTCTGTTGGTCCTTCTGTCCACTAACCCCAACCAGTCGACGCAGATGGCTGCCACCTCTGAACCCGGTTCTAACGGTGATTTTTTCCTGTTAAATGGAAGTTGTATCTTCCCACTGTCACTAAATGTTTGTTCATGTGGATCTTGTTGGGTTTTTTCTTTCTTATTATGAATTTTATGTTTTGATAAGCGCATTGAGATGACTTTGTTGTAAATTGCGCTATACAAATAAAGTTGAATTGAATTGAATATAAGAGCTTGTGTAAGAGCTCCACCCCTTTCTATAAAGAAAGTGTCTACAACCCTCGGTGCTATTGGTACGTTTACCGAAGTACACGTACGTAGCTTCTTAGGGTTAGGTTATAACCCTCTATCACAACCATTTTTAGGTTTAGTCTTAGTCACGTGACCTAAACTGGCCAATGAGGGGTGCTGCGTACGGAAAGAATGTTGGTATATAGATACGGCAAACGTACGGATAGCCACTGCCTTCAATAAACACAAACAATTTAAAACAAAGGCCAACAAACACGTATAAAATCATGAGACAAAATGCACAATTAAACTTTGATATATGAAGAAAATCAATATATAAACAAAGTACACAAAAGGAAATATTAAACTAAATATTAATTGAAGATTAAAAAATACAAACTTAAAACAAATACATATACATATATATGTACTGTACATACACATGCAAATACAAACACACACGTGGATTGTAATCATGGTGGCATATGTCATTTCCACAAAGTTTCCCCAAATTATAAAAAAAATTGGTTAAAAAATCAAATAAATTGAAGTGAAAATCCTGCAGGGACTGATCCAGCACCATAGTATTGAAATTGCACGTTTTCATGCCTAAAATTTGCAGCCCACTGGAAATTGAACTGGTCCATATTTGGCCCCCTGAACTAAAAATGAGTTTGACACCCCTGCATTACGTCAATGTTTGAATGTTTAGTTGCTGAAAAGTTGAACATATTGGTGCTTTGATGTGATCAGTCAATAAAATACTATTCTTCTTCTAAATAATCATAGTTCTAATCACACAAACATGAATGTCTTTATTGTAAATACTTTTCTTTAAGTCGGAGATCGTCATTTTAAACCAATAGGTCGACGATGTGGAAGAATTTCACTGCATGATATTTAATAAAATGATCATCATCATCGGGCAAAGTTTGCGTTACTATTGTAATAGAAATATATATAGAAATACTATAATATTGTACATTATGGCCAGACGATCACACCACATGATATTTTCACACTTTAAATAATAGAATAAAATTATAGTAACTTAGTAAGAGTTAAAAAAAATACAATATTGGTGTCTTTTTATGCATTTAAACCTGTTTTGTACCAAAAGCATTTGTACAGAATATTAATGTTTAATGTTGACCCAAATGCATAAGGACGTCAACATTTGAACTATGAGTGAATGTCATATCATTAGATTAACGCATCACACACTGGATCCTGGCATTTTGTGTCCGGACCAACCCACTACATCATCAGCAGACACCATGTAGATGCTGTTATTAAACCAGTGATTCTCAACATGTGGCTCTTTATGTCTTCATTTTTGTTATTATTCCCCCACATTAAACATCAAAAGGGGAAACTTTTTAACCCATTTTAACCTATTTTCTTTGGCCATTTTGCAACTTTCTTTGTCCCATATTTGCCCTTTCAGACACTTTTTTTTTCAGACTTTAGCTTCCTTTTGCCAACAAATAGCAATTTTTTCCCCCCTATTTTTTGTCTATTTTTGCAAGTTCTTTTTGACACTTATCAAATGTTTGTCCTTTCTTTAATTTTTTTGGCCACTTTTCATCCAAATAAGCTAACTTTTGCCCAATAAATACCACCTTTTTTCATACAATTTGCCTTTTTTCACAATTGTTTGTCACATTTTACTCATTTAAGCTACATTCTGCCATTACATACCACCTGTTTCCCTTCCTTTGCCCATATTTTGCTAATGTTGTGTCATTAGATTGACGTATCACACACTGCATCGTGTGCAGTGTTTATATTGTCCTGCTGTACTTGTGCAGAGTTAAAGTGCAGCAGCAGATTGTTGGTGGAGCAGTTAATAGAGAGTGAGGAGGATGACTGACTTCTCTGGTATCAAGTAATAGGGCTATTACTGCGGCGTGTGTGTGTGTGTGTGTGTGTGTGTGTGTGTGTGTGTGTGTGTGTGTGTGTGTGTGCGCGTGTGTGTGTGTGTGTGTGTGACTAGCAGCAGTCTGCAAGACGACCAAATCGATTCTTCATTACAGCTTTAACACACATTGATCAGACTGGCTTCTTCACTCACTCACACACACACACACACACACACACACTCATACACACAGTATGTGTGTACAGTAACAGTCATTGATCAAGCAGACCTTCAGCACCCCAGGGACCGTCTGTAAATCACGCCGTTGATATGATCATTATTACCTGCTCTACCTGAGGCTCTACCTGGGACTACATTTCTCACTCGCCACTTTGGAGCAAAATAAATTCACAGTTTTTTCTCCTTCAGCAACGTTGAGTCGAAGGTAACGTAATCTCACCGGGGCTGAATTATTATTTGTATTTCTTATTTACTCATTGATCTCATCTCGTTTGCGGACGAATGATCTTTGAGCTTTGTTTAGAGCAGTGGTTCTCAACCTTTACAGCACGCAGCACCGCCAAAATAAAGGTTCCACAGAGCAGGGACCCCCACTGTAGCTGAAGGTGGTTGAACACAGATATGAACATTGAAGAACAGTCATGTGGAGACAGGACCATCTATAAGGGGGAATAAAGGGGAGAGATTTTTGGGGTCCATTCATAAAGTCAGTAAAATGATGGTCCATTGTTCTATGAATCTGTGATAACCATTTTTATTTATTTAGCTGAACAATATCCAATTCGAAATAAAAAGGGTTAAAAGTGACCAAAAATGGTGGAAAAGGTGGTGAAATGGGACAGAAAAAGTGATAAAAAGGGTTCAACGTGTCAATATTGGAAATAGTTTAAACTAGCAAATAATGGACACGACAAGTTATGGGTAAATTGGCCAAAAATAAGCATGAAATATAGTGAAAAGAGGTTAAAAGTGACTATAATGGGTCAACGAATGCGACATTAGGTGGAAAAGTGGTGGAAAGGGTGAAAGTGTCAAATGAGAATAATGCAGCAAAATGCATTAAAAGGAGCAAAAATATGCCAAGAAAAAGTGAGGAAAAATGCATTAAAATACGGCAAGTTTGGTGTAGTTGCAGAAAAATGGTAAAAATGTGCAAAAATGGACTCGAACTGTTAAAAAAATATATTCTTAGTTTCTTAAAGGCATCTGGCACGACCCCGAGGTTGAGAAGCCCTGGTTTAGAAGAAGAAATAAGAGCCCATTACCTGTAGATAAGGATTCACAGAGGAAACTACATCCCTGTTAGTTTATGAACAGCAGGGGGACAGTAATATGATCTAATCAGGGCATAATTAACCCTGTTTGATAACTTCATTTTTAGCTAGACTAAACATTGCTGACTCAGCAGCGGTGCTACAGAGGTAAGACCACCTGGTGAGGCCGTTTCCATTCTCTGGAAGACGAGAATAAACACAGAACAGAGTTTTTTCCTCGTCTCACGCTGTTTTATAGCTCTGTATTGGGATGTTTGTGTGTCGGTACGACTCCCTGCTGGTGGAGAGTCCCTGTGATGATGATTTAAAGTCACAGGCAGCTGCTAAATGCCCACGGCTGCTAAATGAACACTGAGCGTGCTTCCTCCTGCTGTCATAGAGCTTCCCCTCACCTTTCTCTGAGCACCGGCTCATGTCACATCACATCAGACGCTCGTGTTGCTCATGTTTCCAACCATTATTTCTCACTACTATTCACTAGAGGACGGGGGGGGGGGGGAGCCCACAATCCAGCCCTGGCATTTTCTGTCCAGACAGCCCACTACATTATCAGCAACACCATGTAGAAGCTGTTTACTTTTATCCAATTTTTGTCCGTTTAGTTTTCTTTAGCCACTTTTCATCCAAATAATCACCCAATAAATACCACTTGTTTCCTTTTTTCCTACATTTTGCCTCTTTTTGTTCCACATTTTGCCCTTTTTCACTATTATTTGCCACACTTTTGGCCATTTAAGCTACCCTTTGTCATCACATACCACCTCTTTACTTTCTTTTGCCCACATTTTACTACTCTTGAAAGTGCTTTTGGCCCATTTTTTGCCATGTTTATTCCACTTTTGGACCATTTTTGACCACCTGTAGCATGCATGCCTCCAGACCGGCCCACTTTGGGTTGACCATGGCCAGTCCACCCCTCCTAGAAGAGGATGATGATTGATCACAGCAGAGTAAAGGAAGGGTCTCATCAATAATGACGCCATTATCATTGACTGTGGATTCTGTGTCATATAAATCACCGCACGTGGCCTTGTTCCACCGTTATTAGATAAATAAGCTGCTAGCGGTGCATGTGTCGCTCTGTAAGTCGACTGAGTTAGTGTCACTTTTAGATTGTACATGACAAACGTTTGCTTTTTGTTTTTCAGCTGCCATGAGCTGCGTTTCCTTTACCGTGTTAAAAGCAATATTAATATTTCTAAAATTTTGACTTAATGTAATTGCGCCTTGAACTCTTTTTTGAGTGAAATTTCATTCCGTGAGACTTCTCTGCAGGAAGAATCTCCTTATAAAACTCTGCATTTCTTTTTTGTGGTCATGTGACCAGGTACGTCACGTCCTGTGACGTGTAAATGCGAAAACGTGTTTCCTTTAAGCCTCTGCAATACATTTCAATATGGAAACATCTGATTTTGTGCATTTTCAAGAGTAATGGAAACACCAACGTTTTCACCAATGTTTGCTTGTCGTTCATTAAACAAGAGTTCCGAGTTGCATTGAACGCAGCATGAGGACAGTGACTTCCTGGTGATGGTGCAGCCTGTGGGCGGGGCTTAAGAGTGCACATGTGGGGTGCAAGCCACTGATTGGCTGAAAAGCTTTTTCTCAAAGCTGGTTATTAGATGACCAGCACCTGGGTGGGCCTTGGTGGGCTCACCGTGGCTCCGTGGGTGCTTTAAAGTGTGAATAATCTTGGTAATATCGGACCAGAGCCGTAGAGAGAGACAGTTACGACAACGGAAGTCCAAAGTGCTTGACTGTCACGTGATTCATGTAAGACTGAATTTTGTCCCAGAAGTTAGTGGCGGACCATTAGAATCCATTGATTCCTAGTGACATAACTGGGATTTTTGGTAGTTTGTTGTCAATAACTGCATAGATTGACAATATTTATACAGTACACCATCATATGTATGTGTATTAACAATATATGTTTATGTAGTTCCATAAATAGTCTATTTTCCCTAGTGTAAATCCGTATTAATGATTAGTGTAAACAACTAGCTTACCTGCTTTTTCGACAAAGTTAACTCCAACATTAATTTGGTTAAAAAATGTGTCAACATGCATTATATACAGTATGTATTGCTCTGAATTATGCTTTAATTGTGAGTCATTTTGATTGTTTATGTGGTATTTCCTTCTTTTTATGCGTTTTTGTTGTTATTTTGTGAATTTCTTTGAGTCAAGTTGTCTGTGTATTTAAGGGAGCTTTTTTAATATCGATATTCCTCACTATAGAAGCTAGCTGATCTGCTTTTTTGACGTAGTTAAGTCCAACATTCATTTGGTTAAAAAATGTGTTAATATGTATTGTATACAGTATGTATTGCTTTGAATTTTCTTTAAAAAAAAAAAAATAAGAAAAAAGGGGTCATTAAAAAACACCATACGTTAATGGGTTTAGATACGCTGATAATAATAACGCTAATAATAATAACTGTCTCATCTACTGATCACCTCCGGGACAAAATGTGAGGCTCCATGAGACGCCATTGGAGTGAACTGAGTTGTTACAACTCTGGTTCTACACGGCTCTGTATCAGACTAAGAAGAGATTTGGCATTTAGCCGTGGTTTGCTCTCTGACTGATCATGTTCAGTTGGCATTCGAGCTAAAGTACAGACGTGCTGCGTCACAGCCAGAGTTCTAAAGATGAAGTGAACACAGACCTTAGTGGAGCGTTCCATTCACACCTGACTGATGTTTGGTGTTGAACAGCAGAAATGTAGCGATGGAAGAGGAAAAGGAGATTAGTCTGAACACAGACGGGATGGAAGAAGACGAGGCCAAAAGCAGAGCAGAGGTGATGATGAGGCAGGGAGGGAAGGTGAGACTAAAAAGTTGCAAGAGCAGATGAAAGATGATAGATAGAGCGGCCCGTTGGGTGAGGAGGGTGAGAGAAAGAGCCAGGAGGAAAGAGGAGAGGGAGGCAGGGAGGAGGAAGCTGTCAGAATGATTTGAGCTTGTCCTCGGCGGACCCTGACACTGCACTTTTTACACAGGCAACGCGTGTGTGTGTGTGTGTGTGTGTGTGTGCGTAGCTTAGTGTTTATAAAGCAGGACTACACACTAAACACCATGGATTAATAATAGGATGTAAATAGGAACCTCTCAAAATGTCAGCTGACTGCATTTAATGGCATGTGTCGTTGCCTCCAAAGCTTGTTGAACCAAAGTATGAAGTTAAAGACATACAGTAGTGTAAACTTCATAGATCAATAAATCTGAGATCATTTGTTAAAAAAAAACAATGTAAACGTTGGTTTTAATCTCCAGGATAAACACTCTTATTGATATTGTGGGAAAAGTTTTTTTTTCATTCTTACTCTGATTTCTTGTTTTTCGTCTCGAGAAAAGGACACTGACTTGTTTTGCAACATTTTTGTTCCCGGTATTCCAGCAGGATTCGAAACTTTCCACGTAAGCAACACAATAAACATCTGCCATTGTTTTACTTGGACTTTAAGCGACGTGGGAAACTTTACCGACATTGTCAATAATTTCAACCTTTTACATTTTGTTTTCTCGAGCACATGATCTTAATTTATTGATCCATGAGGACTTACGTCTCTCAGCAACATTAAAGCGTCCGTGTTAAACAAAATCAACTTTTCTGTGCTTTAAACATCGTAAAGTTCTATTAGGGTTTCATACACATGGCTAAAGTGTTTTTTTCATTGATTCCATCAATCGCTAGATTAATGCAGGGTGAGCCCAAACACCTCGCTCCAATTTGATGACGCGTTCCCACTCTGATGACGAATTTGATGCGGCACTGAGCTGGAGAAGCCGCGCCTCCAGGAAGCTCTCTGCTGCGATTGACATGTAAACAGACACGCCCACGAAGGTGAGCATTTCAGCATCCTTCATGCAGTGCTATGTATGTATTTTCTACTGTCTATGTATGGACGCCCCGCCCCCAGCTGGGCTGCGGAGTGGGTGGGAGGAGCCCTACGTCACCATGCGGGGAGGAGGAAGTCAGTGTCTCAGAAAGTGACTTTTCAGAGGCTAAACCTCTGGAACACAGGCGAGTTTGGGAAAATAAATACTATGTTTTTGGGGTTCTTAGAACAAACGGAGATGATATGGGACCTTTAAACGATTACAATTGCAAACGCAAATACTTTGACCATCAGTTGCAGCCAAAAGGCCCCTCAGAGGTAGCCTGAGTTTTACGAGTTCATCATGTGATTTGGACATGCTCCGCCTCTCACACACACACACACAGCAGCCTTTGATGGACATACACTGACTGTCATGTGATAGGAAAACAGACGTCCCAGTTAGTCAGAGCTGCTCATGGATAGAGTTATATCAGCTGGGACCGAGGTTTTACTGACTCTCAGTAACGTCTCACCCTCAGCTGCCTTGTTTCACTTTCAGCTTCCTCGTAAAGGCCCAACAATTAAAAAAAGCCTTTTTTTTTGGACTCGAGAGCTATTGATTCTGGATGCTGCAGCAGGCTTGACAAAAAGTGATGCAATATAGATTCCCGAGTCCTGTCGTAAATTGCAATCAAGGCGCGATGGATTGGTTTTGTAGTTTGAAAGCAACACAACAAAGTCATCCTTAAAAGAAATCAGTGATATGATGATTAAATGTGACGTGAAAGGCCATTAAAGGATTTTAAGTACGTGTGTGTGTTTGTGTGTGAGTGCTGGGAAATGCATTGGTGAAATAAATGGATTAGTAATGAGAGTTTTGCTTGATGTTATCTAGAAAGTGGCGATATTATCAGCCGATATTTAATAATATCGGTCGACATCGATATTGGGTTTTTTTCCATATTGAAAAACTAATGTGTGCTGTTTCAGACAACACAATAAAAATGAATATGTCACTTTTTACATTACTAAATTTAAATAACATACTTTTGCAAAGACAATGTCAAGAAGTGTTTAACTGTTATTTCCATTAACAAATATGGGCAAAATTGTTATTAGGGGCACATTTGACAAAAAAATATGTTTTTTTTTTATTTTAATGGTGGCCATATTGGATATTGCTCTATATGCAAGATATAGTATTGTAAACCATTTTATCATAATCCTTGTCCCCAAAAGCCTACATTTTGCCTCAAAGATTATGTTTATACGTCTAAAAGAACCGAAGTTTTGGTTAGATTGAAATTCGCAATACGGATGGTGGCCATCTTGGATCTTGATCAGAGCAAGAGCCAAGATTTACAGTATTTTAAGATATATTATTGAATTCCTTGACCCTGAAAACCTATAATTTGCAATTGGGATCATGTTTTCTATGTCAAATAGAATCAAAGTGATGACAAAATATCAAAATTTGCAATATGGATGGTGGCCATCTTGGATTTCTTGATTTTGAGTGGGAACCATTGGTTTGCCAGTGTGGATCCCATTAAAAATGGATTCAGCATACCTTTAAATTCCATGATTTTCAACATCCCAAATGTGCCCCTAATGAAAATTCCACCCATATGTCATGTCACTGAAAATCTGATTGGGGCAGAAATTAGTTGTTTAGTGTTGGACATTATCGGGTATCGGGGAAAAAAAGAGGTAATGTCAAACGTCACAAATGTTATCGATTTAGTATCGTCCGTGAAAAGAAGTTTCCTCACCCAAACAGGACTTTTTTTGCGATAACGCTGATATCGCTGTTTGACGCCTTAAACATCAAAGCCACTTGTTTGAGATGAGAAGGAATGGACATGAATTTTCTTTGCTAATAATTAATTGTGCGCAGTGTAAGGGTGTAAGAAAAATTAGATTCAGCGATATATCGCAATATTTCACCAAATGTTCAAATAGATTTTTTTTTTTAAATCATGTTTTTTTAACAATAAAAAAAACATTTAATTGCACCAACATATGCATAGCACGAAAATACCCGGTTACTAGGTGTCACTGAACGCACCATCAGGCATTTTATCTGAAAGTTGATTGGTACTTTTATAAATGTATGTGGCTACTTAAAAAAAAAAGTATTTAGGAAATTAACAGAATCAAAATCTGTTGTAGAAGCAAAAGTCAAACTTTTAGTTTTTTATATTAGTACTTCAATTACAGTGACCATTTACTTGTTCTCGCAAATTAAAAAAAAAAAAATAAATTGTATTTCATAGCATTTTGCACCTTTAAATGTGAAATTGAGTTGTCCCTCACTATAACACTGTTCACCTTTCGCTGCCTCGGTGTTCCGCTGATTTTTTTTTTACAGTGCAATTTTGCATGCATTTTTTTTTTTACAGTGTATGAACGCACATTGTGTTCTGCGTCCTGATTGGCTAAGGGAGAACCTGCACATTGTGTTCCGCGTCCTGATTGAAAGTATTGAACTACTGCGACTGTTTCACATGACAAAAGCCAATCAGAGTCTTTGTTGACGATGACGTCAGGCCGTCAACACGGACACCGGTCTGTTCACCCATTCAACCATAAAGTAGAAGCTGTGTGACCACCTGGAGCTGCATGACACGGCCTTTATAACCGGGACCGGACGAGGACGGGTTTGGCGTGGAGGAGAATCAGCGAGGAGGTGGTAGTAGCAGGTAAAAGTTCTCTATGTAGCACTGAGCTAGGATAGCATTAGCTGCTAATCACACCGGTTTTTTTCATTGGTGGTTTATGTTAATGAGAGGAGAAAAAGGAGCACAGCTCCTCGCTGGATGTGTCGCTAGTGGGCGGGGCTTCGCTTCAAACGTGCATATTAAGCAAATTGGGGAAATGTTTTGATCCTGCGGACTCTGAAGTGTGTATGTTTGCAAGTTTTCTCCCCGACAAAACCCAAAATGTCAACGTCTGTCTGAGAAAAGTGTATAAAGTGTGTGGGGAGGGGTTTCACGGCCTTAAAACACGTATAATAATTGTAAAAAATAAAGCTGACTACTTCACGGATTTCACCTATTGCAGATTATTTTTAGAACGTAACCACCGCTATAAACAAGGGACTACTTTATATCGTATTGCGACATGAAAATCGTGAATCGTATCATCAGATTCATGGCGATGCACACCCCTAGCGCAGTGTGTAAACGTCTCTACTCCTCAGTCTCTTCGACCTTTGACCTCAACAGCTCAGTTTCAGCCTACCTTTCCACACACACACACACACGCACACGCGCACACACACACTGCAGGCATTTGGCGCCTGTGGACCTAAATAGCTCCGTGCTAAAGGGATGGTGTAAATAACAGCCTGTTAGGGCCTGAGATATTAGATACAGTATGTCATGCTCTGAACCAAAGGCCTACACGTCATGCTTAAAGCAAACTAAAGTGAACATGTATACATTGTATGTTCTATTGCTATAAATAAGTCAAACTCCGCTGTTTGAGCAACTGCATTGCCTCCTGGGAAGCTACTGGACGTTAAACGGATGTAAGAAGCCTGAAGAGGAGCAGATGTAGTAGAAAGCTGACCAGAGTGTCAACAAGAAATAAAACTGGAAACATTAGCATGAGGTGGAGAAAAACAGAGGTATGGTTTCCATTTCTTTGGAACAGTGAAAGAAAACAAAGCCAGGTGGACTTTCTCCAACCTCTCAGCTGCTCAACAAACAGTAAAATATTGATGCTTCCACGCCCAACAAAGCAAACGTCTGAATGATTTTCTCCTCCTTCTGAGAAAAGGACATTCACCCATCTATAATTGATGGAGCTGCAATGTTAATAAGTGGACCGGAGCACAAGAACGGTGTTTGCAGAGCTCATCAGATGTTTCAATCTGTGGCTTTTTACACCCACAGTCAAACGTTACACTATAGTATGAATAAAGAATCCTCACCTTCTTGCAGTAAAAACATAATGCATGCTGACAGCAGAGGGGCGGAGCTTTATGTCTTTATTATGACACTGGGATGTATTTAAACTACCTTTGTTCCTAAAAGTAGAATTACTCAAATATGCATGAGTTTTTAAATGGAATACAAACTTCTTATTGACAATCTTAAAGCTGCTCAGTTTTATCAGATAAAGACATAGTTTAGGCCTCATTTATCAATAAATCAAAGATAATTAGCTCAAAAAAAGATTTTAAAGGTTGAAATTGCTGCTCAAACATTTATTTTCATCTCCACTTGTTTGGAAAGTCTCCCATTGCATTGTGAGATGTAGAGTCTCATATACGGATGCATAGGATCGTTTTTACTACGGTATTTCCCGTGATATCACCACATATTAAATTTTGGCCAGATTCAGATTTTTCCATGTAAACCCCAAATGCACTTTTTGACACAACTTTCAGTTTGTGAAACTACCGGAAAAGTGTTGGAAAGTCAGTTTGGCTGAGTTTTTGGAGGCAAACACAATAAATCACAATATGAATGAAGTAAAACACTTCTAAGCATCCACTCATTCATGATCGCAGAAAATGGACAGAAATGACAGAATTGACTTCCTGAAACAGAAATGACAAAATTGTTTTGTTTTTTTTTCATAGGAAAATCAAGCTAATATTGCAATATGACAAAAAATATACGGTACCCTAACGTTGGGCAACTCCATCACAGCGAGGGCCATTAACATGTGATCGTATCTGATCAAAGGGCCACATGATCAACATTCATGGCAGCATTTAAAATAATGATCAATCAGAGCATTAATACAGGTGGAAAAGGGGTTTTTCTTTGTTTGTGGTTTAGTTTTCTGTCATTTTCAGCATTTTTTTTGGCAATTTGTGCATTTTTGGGGTCATTTTCTGCACTTTTGATGTTGTTTTCTGTATTATCCTGTCATTTTGTGTAATTTTGTTAACAGTTTGTGTGTCTTTGCAGCTATTCTGTGATGTGTTGTTGTTTTGTGTGTTTTTGTAGTCATTTTGTGTGTTTAAGTGGTTGTTGTGTCTGTCTGTCTGTTGTCATTTTATGTTTTATGATTTATTTGTATTTTTTGGGGAAAAAATTATGCATCTGTGTTATGTTTGGCTTCATAATGCTTTCAACTGCTTGAGTTACGATTTTAGGGGATTTGCTTTAGGGGGCCACAAAAACTTAGACTGAGGGCCACATGTGGCCCCCGGGCCGTCAGTTGCCCATGCCTGCCCTAACGTGCATGTACATCACACATTTACACATCGTATTTTCTTATAAACGTGTGTGCAAAGCGACGACAAAACCTTGCTACCTAATTCCGCAATATGATAAACTTCACCTCCTGAGATCGAAATAGCTACTGTACATAAGCCACGCCTACATGTTTTGGGACAATATCACACACACACTGTAAAACAAGTGGTTTAATGTCTAACTAGTGCACTATTAAATGTGTATGGCATCCTACTGCTAGATTAAAGTATAAAGGCATAATATCTACATTTGTATCTGCTACGTGTCTCTTTCTTACCGCCGAGCAGGCGCCTCCTTTAAAAAGATGTTTCTAATCCCACTATTTGAATCAAATAAACAAAAACAAATTTTAAATCAACCCCAGCAGTGACATTTGATGCATGGGAACAAAGTCTGTTCTCATTTGTGGTAGCATTGAGCTTTGCTCTTCTGGGAAACGATTGGCCCTTCATTGCATGTGAATGTTACTTTGATGCTTTTTAACAGTATTTACCTTATTGCAGTGGCTTGAGCAACATTCAGCGAGATAATGCTGCATGCTGCCACAAAGCAAACATGGCTCCAGTTTAAAGCGTTGGCTTGGTTTTACCGTTCTTAAATCCATCCACTTCAACGTATCTGAGATGTGCTTGGCAAGCAGAAAAATGCACAAATGACTTGAAGGATCCACTGCTGCCAGATGCCACAGCGGGCATGGGTAACTGGTGGTCCCCCAAGTAAAAAGAACAGAATAATGACAGAAAAATACACAAGATGACAGAAAAAGACAACAAAACAAGTGACCACAGCAACACACAATATGAGAGAACTACTCAATAACAAGAACACAAACAAAACACAAAAACTACACAAAACTAGTGAAATACATATAAAAGAAACCTCACCAAAAACACACAAAATGAGAATACAAACAAAAATGAGAGGGTATCCAGAACACACAAGATAAAAAAAATAAAAAATATACACAAAATAACTCAAAACACACAAATTGACATAAGAAAATACGCAAAATAGATGATAAAAACAAACAAGATTGAAGAAAAACTTACAAAATGACAGAAATACACACAAAATGACTCCGAAAACATACAATGATAGAAGAAAATACACAAAATTAGTGAAAAATATACAAAGAAAATTGAAGAAAATACACAAATTGACAATAAAAACACAATTACATGAACACACAAAATGAGAAGAAAATACACAAAATGACTACTCAAACAGACAAATTGAGAAAAGAAAATACGCAAAATGATTGAAGTATATAGAAAAAACAACGGAAACCCAGATAAGAAGATACCGAGAACACACAATAAATACACAAGATGACTACGACAACAGACAAACTGAGAGAAACAAATAAACAAAATGACATTAAAGACAACACGCATAATGATAACTAAAACAAACAAAACAACAAAATATACAAAAAATAGAATAATAATGTTTACATTCTACATGATGATATGAGTTGTCATATTGTGGCCCTCAGACATTTTTATGGCCCCCGTGCTGTGATAAAAGCTGCCGTGTCATATCTCCAGCTGACCACCTGTTCTGTGTACACAACACATCCCTCAGCTGTTCCTCTTTTATTGATAACTCCAAAACAAACACTAGCGTACATGTTTTCTCTGACATTTCTTTGTTCTCGCTGCACAAACGAAGCCAAACAGCCGAACACAACGATGGACACCAAATCCTCTAATCTTTGTTAATTCCTCCAAAGTGTGAAAACTGTGCCGGAGCAGTGAATGTGTTGTAATTAGACGTTGATAATCAGAGGCGAGGGACCAGAGGAGATCCCACAGTGATTATTATGGGATAGTCAAAGCCAGGGAAACAGGAGGTGAGTGGGCACACATCAAATAACTCACACAGAGACACTGATGGAGCCTGTGTACAGAGTCCGGCTTTTTATCTTCCTTCAAAGCCAAAACAAAATCCAAAAACAACTTTGTTTTACATGTAGTTCTGCTCCAATTTACACCTACAAGCATGAAATGTAGGTTTTTTGTCAGCGGCCCCCAAATTAAACATACAAAGTGACAGAAAAATACACAAAACGAAAGTGAAAATACATAAAAAAATACAAATAATTACAACATTGCAGGAAAATACAGTAAAAAACAAGAAAAGCACAAACAATACTGGAAATACTACAAAAATGAATAAAACGACAACAGTAATACACAAAATCAATCCAAACGACACAAAGCAACAAGAAAAATACACAAAATTATTCTAACTAAATTACAGAATATGACAAAAGTACACAAAAAGACAAGAAAATGACGATATTTGGTTTCTTCCAGATCACAGAATAAAGTTTAAACTTTATAAACATAAAATGACAACAAAAGCAAACTGATGACCATAGCAATACACAATATGAGAGAAAATACTTAATAATAAGAAAATACAAATCACAACAAAACTATGCAAAATGAATGTCATATATAGCAAAAAAAAAAAAAAAAAAAAAATATATATATATATATATATATATAAACAAAAAACAAAATGACCACTAAAACACAAATTGAGAGAAGAAAATACACAAAATGACATTAAACACACAAAAATAAAGAAAATTACACATAATGACTACTAAAACACAAATTAAGAGAAGAAAAGACACAAAATCATAGAAAAACACAAAATAAATATACACAAAACGAGAACAAAAACACACAAAACCACAAAAACGCCTGAGATTTGGTCCTAAAAAATGATCGTATGCTTGTTGGTGTGAATTGGTGCAGAACTCCATGTGAAAACACAGTGATTTAGTTTTTATCTATGAGTTCAAAGAGAGTTCCATCTTTCCCAACATTATTCTTTAAATGAAATTAAAATCATTTATCACCAAACTCAGCAGCCACGCCCCTTACCTGCAGTCCAGCTTCTCGATCTCAAAGTGTGGGTTAAAGTTGAGGACGATGCGTTGGGAGGGTTCTGGGGCCGTGATGACCCAGCGGCAGTTCTGATGAGGGGGGTACTCCAGCGGGTAGCCCGGGGTGGTGATGTAACCCGCATTGCTGGCATCTAAAAGGCCCCCACATGGCTCCGAGGCTGGGTGGACACAGAGAGAGAGGAACCGTGGTTGAGTTGCTTTAACCGGCCTATTATCCATGGGGTCAAATTGACCCCATTTCATGCTTATCATTCAAAAAATAACAGTTTACTTTTTTTTTGGCTTCATATTTAATGACCTTTCCAAACTTGATGAGTACAATTGATTGATCATAAAATTATAAAATAAAATTTAATGTGCTGAATGCATATTCAACCCCATTGGTGTTCCTATGGGGTCAATTTGACCCCAAGCTGTTTTAGCTCTGGAAAACATTTTTTTTTTTTTTTGCCAGGAAACAATAATAGTATTCTTGCATTATTATATAATCTTTGTTTTTTCTTCACAACAAACTAACGACTCAATATCCATTGCTTATATTTTATAAATCTGGAAATATCGAATAACCCTAAATATGTTGCAAAAAAGATTACAAAAGATTTTCAAGATAAATTAATTCTAATTTAAAGGTTTGTCCTGATGGTGGAGCTAGAGAACAGGTCAATGTTTCATTATCAAAGAGTTCTTTACGTATTCAACAAATAAACAAAGTGCCTGACACTAAAACTTGGTCGACAATTTTCTAAAAATCATTTTCTGGAGGCAAATATCCCTGGGGTCAAACTGACCCTGAGAGTAAAATGTGTTAATATCACTCAGTTGTGTTTGCTTATCTGCACTAACCAGCTAGACGTAGGAAGTCATTCCATTTAACTGAGATGCAGATGTGATACTGATTGAAAGTTGTGTTTGTAAAGACAGGAAGTGGGATTTTATAGTCCGTCTTTGTATCTCAGGGGGTCAAAGGTCAACGTAGCATCGTGATGCTACACAAAGACGCCATTCTCACCCATTTAAGCCACTAGCACACAGTTGTCCACATGCCACCGTCACTGTCACAGAACCAATCCACTTGTCAGCGTTACGAGTCCGTCATGTCACACACAAAGCTACGCATTCAACTGTTAACACACACACACACACACTCTGTCTGACGTCTATACTGTGTGTATTGTGCAGAAAGCTGGCACCGTGGTTGGATAGACTGTGCAGGATGCATGTGTGAGCTGAACTTCTTCATTGTTTAAGGTTTGTGAGTCAGAGTTAAGATTAAACCATCCAAGTGTCCATATGATCAACGCCATCGTTGTTAAGTCCAAACCATCCTGACAGATGACGTGACCCCGTTCTGAACCCAGTGGGAAAGACTCATGAAGGTTGTACGATGCTTGCTTTGAAAAATATCGACTTAATTGACAAAAACATATGGCAAACGTCACGGGACTGCATGAAGAAAGGTTTGTGGGAATGCTTCAGCTAAACTGTAGAATGTAGTGATAGATGGTTGGTCTACAGCGGAGTAACAATAAAATGTCTTTGGAGTCACTTTGATCAACTTCTAGCCTCAAACATACAAAATAGAGCGAAATATTATTACAATCTGACCTTTTAGTGCTTATTCATGTCCCGACTTAGTCGCAATAGCCTTTCAGTTGAGCTTTCTTTGGCAATTTTGGGTTGACTATCCCTTTAAAAAGAAACTAAACTCTGAAAGTGTTGGTTGACGTGCATCTAGGCTGGAAATCTAAAAAAAATGCCTCGATTACGGGCGGGGCTCCAGCAGCAGTTAAGACGAAAGAGGGTGACAATTGAAACTCTGCAGTTTTATAGTAGAGAAGAAGAGCTCTCCAAAGAGACCTTTATCTCTCCTTAAACAGTGCGCTGACACGCTCTGGTGGCTGGAGTTAGCGAGTCAATCACAGACTGTTGAAGGAATCCCACCAAAAAGGACTTCTATTCTCAGGGTTTGTCCGTGATTACTTGCCAACGTCAGCCATCAGAGCATCAGCCACGCACTGTTTAAGGGGAAGTTAAGGTCCCTTAGGAGAGCTCTTCTTCTCTGCTTCATTGTTTACTAAGAAATCGCAGAAGTGGAACTGTTTCCCCCTGCGGTCACAGGTTTTTTTCGGGTCACAACAAAAGAGGTTTACTGTACATCGACATCTTTAACTTTTATTAATTATTTAAAGCAACTAAAAGCAGCACAAGTTGACATTTTGACTAATGATCTACAAATCAGGCTGAATATTTCACTCCAATAGAAAACAATGGGATGTTTACAGGCAGTGGGGCCGTGTGACATCATCAATGATTTCAAGATGGAGGAACACAGGCTCTAAAACTGTAAAATAGTCCCACTTTTAAAAGGCAATAAAACGAATATGGTGCAAAATAATGAGTTTTATTAGGCATAGATCTACTAATAAGTGCATTTCAAAGGTTTTAGGCCACATTTCTAAAAACAGTGGAGGATCCCTTTAAACTCAATTTCAAATAGATTATCTGCAGCTAGCTAAACTGCACGATGCCGCATGCAGGATGAAGATAAATCAGATTTGATCTCCAACAGTGGCTCCATTGGACATGATTGTTTTGGTAAAAAAACTGATCTATCAGTGCAAGACGGATGGCAGATATGGAATCATGTGACACAGTTTGGAAAAAATGGAACCATCAGGTCTCATGTGTGTGTGTAACCTGATGATGCTGACCCATTAGCCCCCGCTGTGCTGTGGCATTTTATTTATCTGTGCTGTGCTGAGAGGAGTGACATGGCCAAGTCAAACTACTCAGCAGAATATGACAAGTTTTCCTGCTATTAATAGAGCGGCTACTGTAAGCCTATATACTCTAAATGCAGCCGTTAACACACACACACACATTCTTCATAAACACATTAGAGAACACCTGTAAGATTAGCCCACCTACAGCCTCACATATAGCTTCAATCTGAGAGTCATAAACCATAATCTGATTTCACTGTCTGTGAACAGTTAGTAATCCCCACTGTGTGACTGGTATAGTTCGTTTCTGCCTCTCGCTACGAGCCAACTATTCCTGTCCATCTCCTGCAGCCTGTTTCCAATCCCCCTGGTGACATACAGTAATACCAGAGTAGAGTTACCAAAGCTATGCAGCTCAGCCAGATGCATTTCATCTCCGCACCACCTGGATTAGTGTTTAACCACCTCGGAATTTTACAGCAACATCGGCCAAACGGCTACTTTTAGCTCTCTGCTTAGCTTAGCTAATCGAATGGAGCTCAACTAAAGGTGACGCAGAGGGTAAGAAATGCAAAGATCGATTATAAAATAAGAGTGATTATAAGCCTAAAGCTTAGAGTATGAGAGGATTATTGAACGGTGAGTCAAAGATGGGTCATTAGAATGTGATCGTTTCTGATCAGAGGTGATAATTATCAATATTCATGCAACTATTTAGAATAATGACCAATCTGAGCATTAATACAGGAAAGAATAAAGGCTTTTGGAATCAATTTGTGGATTTTTGTTCTCATTTTGTCCATTTGTGTAGTCATATTGACTGTTTTGTCATTTTTTTCGAAGAGTTTTGTGTTTTTGGAGACACTGTTTATTTATTACCATTTTGTGTATTTCTGATGACATTTTGTCTGTTTTTCTTGTCATTATGTGGTTGTTTTTCATCTGTTTAGTGTTTATGGAGTCATTTTATGTATTGTTGTCATCATTTTGTGTAGTTTGGATGTCTGTTTTTGACGTGTTTTATGTTTTTGGAGTCATTTTGTGTATTTTTGTGGTCATTTTGTCAGTTTTTGTTGTATCTTTGACGGATTTGTAGTCACTTTGTCATTTACGTCTGCCAGTTTTGTATTTCTGTTGTCATTTAATCAGTTTTTGTTGTCATTTTGACTGTTTTGTGTATTTGTTTTAGTTAATATAATTGTTTGAGGGGCTGGATGTGGCCCCCCGACCTCCAGTTGCCCATGTCTGCTGTAGGTCATAAATATAACTTTTTTAATTCATCTTCCTTTACTGATCAGCCTCACAAAAGAAAGACAGTTTCATTACACCCGATCGATAAGATTTATTTCTGCAAATCGATTTAATAATCTCCTTCCACACGTGCAGCATTAAATTATTCATGAAAGTATAAAACTGGCACATAAAATACAAAAGTTACCAACACATCCAGCATAAAAATGCATCAATGCTAATTTGTATTCAATGCAAGTTGTGGGTGTGAGGAGAGGTCATGCTGAGTTAGGAAAACACTGGAGATCATTGCAGAATTACAAAGCAGGTAAAAGACCGACTTTGTGCTTTCGGTGAGAATAAAGATGCCACATCACAGCATCTCTGCATGTTGTCCTGCTCTTAACCTCCGTTCGTTTGCTTTTTCACTCCACCTCATAAACATAAACACCAACAGGGAGTCGCTGTATTTAGACGACAATGCACAAGCACAAACCACCGCCGCAGAGCACCGCTTCTCCCCCGCAGACTGTGGCGTGACTAAATTGAGACCACACAGGCAGAAGCACATACAGCGGCTAGGCTAAATGGTGCTAAGTAGTCAAGCAGAGTTATAGGACAGGCCGATGCATTATTTATGACTCTCTGTAGCCATGATATTACCGTAGATCCTCCTCCCAGCACACACACACATACATACACATACGTGTGTGTAATACAGATGTAGTCCAAACTATGGGTGTGCCATCTATGGTAGTGGTTCTCAACTTTGGGGTTAGGACCCCAATTAGGGTCGCAGGACACTTGGAGAGGGTCACCAAATGTTTTCAAGAAATGAAGAATATTTTTTAGGATGAGCTACAGGACTCAAAACGCCCTCACTTTGTTCTACTTGTTGTTGTGTACACTAGTTAAAATCACTACTCCTCCGTTATTCATGAACGGATCGGGCTGAAATTTAGTAGGTATAATCTATAAATGTGTACGCATCAACGCTTGGAGTCCGATTTTTGATTTGGGCCCCAGGGGGGCCCCAAAAGAAAAAAGTGGCGTGGGAGTGGACGAGGTCCGGTATCGGCTCTGTATCGCTGCAACACCAATACCAAAATCCGACATCAATGTTGCACGTCCAATGCTAGTCTTTTTTTACTCAGTCATATGACTGTATTCTCGGAAATAAGATACGTGTTATTCAGCACAGAGATGTTCAGCGGGCCTGGTCGTAGTTCATCTGAACTTGTTGAACAATTTGAGCCAATTTTTGCTCATTTTTACCCTTTTTCTGCAACAACAGCAATAGTGTTTAATTTTGACTTATTTTGATCACTTTTTCTTGCCATATTTTTGCTCCTTTTAATGCATTTTTGCTAAATTACTCCCATTTCTGCCACTTCTCCACCAAATTTCAATACCTTTTCTGCACATTTTCTCCACTTTCAAGACATTTTCAGCACTTATAAACCCTTTCCACCTAATGTCACATATGTTGACCCATTATTGTGACTTTTTTTTTTTACCTTGTCTGCACATGCTATCAAAGGTCAACACTACAAGAAGTGCAATCATTATGAGACAGCAATGCATGTTTTGTTATTGCAGGAAAATAAATTGATTAATTTTATTGCTTAATTGTGACCATCACCAGCCCTCCCTAAGGAAGGGTAAGAAATATTTTATTATAGCGAGGATATAAAAAGGGAGAGCAGTGTTACACCTAGGTGGAGGGGGTGGGGGAGGGGAAAGGGAGCAGGGAGGAGAGACTCAAGGTAGGAAATATAAAAGGTGGGGAAGAGCAGCCCACCAGACGCCCCCAAGATCCCAGGCCGAGAGGCAGCCACCGCCCCTCCACACACACATCCGAGGAAGCCCCAAGCAGCCGAGCACCCAGCGCATCCCTCCACCGACATCAACCCCCAACCCCAAGGCCCCCCGCCAGCATTATTATGACTTTTAACCTCTTTTCACTATATTTCATACTTGTTTTTACCAATTTAACCACATAAAGATTGTCATTCATTCCCATTATTTGCCAGTTTAAACTAATTGTTCCAATATTGACACTTTGAACCATTTTTACAACTTTTTCTGTCTGTTTTTGACCACTTTAATTTGCAACTTTTAACCAATTTCTCTGGTTTTTAAAATCTCAATTCACCACCGTTTCCACCATTTTTTTTCTGATTAAAACAAGGATTTACATCTTTAAGATGACCATATACTATGACGCTGGATAACAGTGGATATTATTCATAGAACAAACATCATTTTACTGACTTTATGGATGGACCCCAAAAATCTCTCCCCTTTATTCCCCCTTATAGATGGTCCTGTCTCTACATGACTGTTCTTCAATGTTCATGTCTGTGTTCAACCACCTTCAGCTACAGTGGGGGTCCCCGCTCTCTGGAAGCTTTATTTTGGGGGTCGAGGGCTGAAAAGCTTGAGAGCCAACATCTAAGTAACCTCACGGTTCGGTTTGATTTGATTGCGATTCAGTATTTATCACAATATTAACGATTATCACTTTGTGGCTACTTCATACTTTTAGACAAGATACATGTGTTGGTATCCATTAATTAAAGTAACCAAACAAATGTACTCAAGTACAAGTAAAATTACTGATTTAGAAATATACTCAAAAAGGAACCCATAAAAGCAAATCATTTACAGTAACGTGAGTACTTGTAATGTATTACTTTCACCTCTGCACACGCCACACTAACATTCCACCGATTGGTTTTTTCATAGAATCAAATCCGACGGTTGCTGGTTGGACTCACATGCTAATGACCAAAGCTTATTTACGGATTCCTTCCGCCTCGGAGGATGTCTGATTTGGTTTTAAACAGACACTTTTCAGCCCTGAAATAAATCGATTTGCTGGTCTGCAAGAAGAACTTTGCTAATGTGTTTTTGTCTGCTTTTATTTCCATCAGTTTGACCCCATGTTGAAAGCATTAGTCTTTGTTTCTAACACAAATTGGGATCCCGTGAACCGAGCAGATAGCGAGGAGGAAAAGTGACTGTGCGTGTTTGTTGCATTATCATTACTGCGACCTTGCAGGAAACAAGTACCTAAATTAAGCAATCAATATATTCTAAACATCTGCATCGAGGCCTGAGGGGAGAATACTAATTCCCTCCTTAGTTTGTATTTGCTTGTCTAAGGTTTTTTTAATAATATATTCTGATCAGAGGGGCTCGCTTTGAGCTCCTCACACACTCGAATAACCTCAGGCATGGTTTTCCTGAAAGATGACGAGTTATTTTTGTCTATTATTATGTGGAAGTCAAGGAAACATCAAAGCAAACAGCAGACGCCTCTGAAGAAGACTGGCAGTTCACAGTCGAAAAATGTCAGGAGATCAAAGTAAATTTCCCGTAAAAACGTTTGTCTGAATAAATTAAATCTAAACATATTATTCAAAAAGACAAAATGAACTTGCTTGAATTACTACGCAGAAGTCAAGGGAACATCAAAGCGATCAGCAGACGCCTTTGAAGAAGACTGGCGGGTTGATAGATGAAAAATGTCAGGAGATCAAAGTAAATTTCCCAAAAAAGGTTTGAATTAATGAAACCTTAACACATTATTCAAAAAACACTTGCCGGAATTATTACGCAGAAGTTAAGGAAACATCAAAGCGATGAGCAGACGCCTCTGAAGAAGACTGGCAGTTGACAGTCAAAACATGTCAGGAGATCAAAGTAAACTGCCTGAAAAACGTTTGTCTGAATAAATAGAACCAAAACATATTTAAAAAAATAGACAAAAAGAACTTTCTGGAATTATTAGGTTTGCCTGATAAACGTTAAATGAAACCTTAACATAAGATGACACAATGTATTGTGCGTGACCTGAGGAAAATAAATATATATATTTGGATTGAAATCAAAAAGCCTTTTAGTTGCTGACACTTGGTAAAGCTCTGGAAAGGACAGAGATAAAGATAAAATAAAGATAAAGAAGGGAAGAAGGAAGGTATCAGAAGAAAGGGAGAGTAACGTGGAAAACATCTGTCTCTCATCATGAGGAAAGGAGAACGTCAGCAGCTCCGACACGCATACACACAAACAGGTGGGGTCGTGTACTAAGGTGTGTGTGTGTGTGTGTGTAACAGGGAGTAACAGAACAGAGGCTGGTGGAAAGAACACAATGAAAGAAAACGCGCTCTTAAAAATAGAACCAGTGGAAAAAAGGGACAAAGAAAAGAAAACATGTTCACCTAAAAGTCTCTGACAGAATAAAATAAAATACACCTTTATTCACCTCAGAGTGGAGACACGTGGAATGTTACAGCAGCTCACAAACAAGAAGTTAAAACAAACAAGATTAGAACAATTAAAAAACCAATAGTTTAAAGTAAACAACAACAGATGGACACACAATGTTTAGATATTTAAGTTAAATATTACAGTGTTTCCACAGAAATTCTTAACATTTGTCATATGTAGTAGTTGTTGTCAAGGATTTACAAAGATTTTTTTTTTTAATTAACCAATTAACACATCTGTCAGTAAACATGATAAATGCTGAGCGTAGATTGTCAAACACACAAAATGACAACAACAAAAAAATACATAAAATGACAACAAAAGTTACCAAAATTATTCCAAAAACGCACAAAACCGCAATAAAAATTCCACAAAAACACATTGTATTTTCAACACCGTGAACGTTAAACGCACACATTATTAGAACAATGTGATCTAAAGTCAGTGTTTAGTGTGTGAAGATAATCTGTGAAAGCCTCTCCACACAGTGATGTGTAGATTATGGAGCTTCTGAATGAATGAAAAAACATTGACGAGAAACATTTTTGCCAGCGTTTATAATAATGACGACCAATCTGAGAATTATCAAAGGACAGAAATCAGGGTGTTTTTGTGGTCGTTCCGTGACTTTTTGTTGTTGTTTTGTTGCCATTTTGTGTGTTTTCAGTTTTATTTTCTTTTGATGTGTGGTCGGTTTGTGCATTTTTTTTGCCTTTTTGAAGTCGTGTGTATTTTCCTGTCATTTTGGAGGGGGTTTGTTGTTGTTGTCGTGTTTGCTATGAGTCACATTGTATATTTCACTCATTTTGTGGTTTTTTTGTCCTCTTGTGTATTTTTGTTGTCATTTTGTTATTTTTCTCTCATTTTGTGCATTGTTGTTTTGAAGTCATATGTATGTCATTTTGGGGGGGTTTTGTTGTTTTGTATGCTACAAGTCATTTTGTGTATTTTTCTCTCATTTCGTGTTATTGAAATCATGTGTATTTTTCAGTTCTTTTGGGGGATTTCTGTTACTTTGTGAGCTATGAGTCATTTTGTGTATTGTTGGTGTCATTTTGTGTATTTTTTTGTCATTTCTGTGTATTTTTGAGTGATTAGTGTATTTTTGATGTCATTTTAGGATTTTTGAGTAATTTCTGTGTATTTTTGTCCTTTTGTGGTTTTAGAGTCTTTTAGTGTATATTTTGTTTGTCATTTAATTTGTTTCTGTTGTCATTTTGTACATTTTTTTTATCTCCTTTTGTTTTATTTTGTGTGTTTTCCTCTCATTTTGTGCATTTCTGTATCTTTGTTGTGTGTTTTTGCAGTAAGTTTTGTGTATATTTGTTGTCATCGTATGTTACCGTTGTCGTTTTGTACATTTCTCTGTCATTTTGTAAAATTTTTCTCTCCTTTTGTGTTATTTTGTGTGGTTTTTAAGTGATCTTTTCTGGTTTTGTGCACTTCTGGATACATGTATTAATTTTTGTAATTTTCCAATGTTGTATTTTGAAATTTTTGTGCATTTTTGAGGTTTTAGTTGCATATGTCTGAGTTTTGGGAGATTCCCCCGTTGTGGCAACACAGTGTAAAACAAAGATGTGGAGAGTTTCTTTATTAGAACTCAAACTGAGGAGCCATGAAACTGAAAACAACAGCAGCATGATTTAGCGTGAAGGGAGAGAACGAGGAAAAGAACGCGTCTCCCTGCACTGCTGAGGAGAAACACAAAGACCAACTTCTACGTTTGAAGAAGAAGAAAAAACAACAATATCATCATCACTCTCAGGTCTGCAGGGCGTACAAACAAGCTACAAGCTGGCCTCCTCGCTCTCTCTAATTACTACAGTCATTACCAACGGCCGGTGAAGACAGCAGAATACTAACAGTTTACTAATGACATGATAACTGTAATTAGCACATCCTGCTCAACCAACTAATGGTGCTTTCCTTTTTACACATGAAAGAGAGAGGAAGAGAGAGACAGAGAGAGCGAGAGAGAGAGAGAGAGAGAGAGAGGGAAGTCAGTGCTAAAGGTTAATTAGCTTTATACGTCTATTCGCTCATTGCAGACCAGGTTTGATGATGTCAGAGGGGAAAAATTACATTAGACGTTAAAAAAAAGTACAAAATAACTAGAAACAAGATGAAAAGTATCACTTTTTATTCACTTTTGTAGTTTAGTGAAAGTAATTTGCTAAAACTATCATATTTAGTGGTTTCTATCTGCTGCTGCTTAAGAAAATAAAACGCTACAGAACAAAAACTGCACTTGATTCGGTTCCTAACTCAGGGTTTTTCAACCTTGGGGTCCTGACCCCATGTGGGGTCACCTGGAAACAAAATGAGGTCACCTGAAATGTCTAGTAAAAATGAAATAAAAAACAGTATTTTATTGCAATGTAATTGATTGATTTATTTATCTATTTTGCACAATTAAAAAAAGAAAACATATTACAAAAATGGATAAAAAAAAAGCGTAGGATGAGGCAGAAAGCTCAGATCTTAAATAATTTTTATTCTTTTTCAAATTAAAACACCACACACACTCTCAAACAACTGAATTCTATTTCTATGCTTTAAATTTGTCAAATAATAATGTAGTTCAAATAAAATGCAGTATAAACATATCTGAGTTTGCTACTCTGTATTTAAAAAACAGTATAAAAAGTATCAAAAAACTAACTTTAGAGGAAAAAAGTCTCGCCAGGAATTGGAAATTGTTGCAATACATATTTATAGTGGATACAAAATATTTATTAGTAACTCACATTATATTTATTGTAAGAAAGTTGATGATGTAAATAGTGTGATTATATAATTCATACCGTTTACTGGTGCAGCCAGTTGATTATATATCAGTGCATATTGAACATAAAATCATTAATTATATATAAAAAATAATAGGGATATTATTGTAATGAATTATAGTGTGATACGGGGGTCAAACTGATCTTTATACAGTTTTTCCTTGTTTTTACAGTATTATATTTTTTAATTTGTGTTCGAAATGAATAGATAACGAAAAATCCAAAATAATAGAAAAAAAGTTATGCCGTAGTTTGAAAATGAAGGTGCAATCTGCAGACTGGAGCCCCCTGGTGGCTGCAGAGGTTCCTACATTTGTGTTAGTTTGCAACAATAAATTAATCTGTGTATTAGCATCTACTTTTATTCTCCTCCCTGTCAGGATTTTAACTTTTCCCCGTCACACTGCGCTAACGTAATTTCTCTGAAATACATTCACCAACTTTCAGTGGAAGAAACAAAAAAGCAAACGACGACAATCTGAAGAACCAACAACATTGATTATTGAAGTCCTGCTTCGGTAATGACTTTGGATTGTGGAGAAATAACATGAATGATTTGTTTTATCGACGACTCAGTGCTTACACAGCACTGTGGTCCATGATTACGTAACACTTAATTATTACAAGACAAGCAGCCTCATGTTGTTTTATTAAAATAGAAACGTGGCTCATGATGATGATGTTAAAGCTTTTTGATCCTTCAGATCACATTACAAACACTCTGCTGAGACCCAACGATCCCACCCAATCACTGCTGCCAAAAAAAGTAATCTGATTACTCCTTTAAAAAGTAACTTAGTTACTTTACTGATTACTCAACATTAAAACACCAACCTGATTTCAATAAAAATTCAATTTTAAATAGTAACATTAACAATATCCTGACAAAAAAAAAAAAAAATCATGTTTTTCTTTCTTGAATTAATTTTTTGTGAAATATTAGGAAAAATGTGATGGTTTGACCCGAGGGTCACATAATTAATATTTATGTCAGTGTTTGGAGCACGTAGTTTGTCATTTCCCAATAATCGTCTCACTGCGGTGGGCTATAACTGTTATGTAGCTTTGAGCAGCACACAAGAGTGAATATTTCGCTATTTTCACTCCATGATCTGTCTCAATCTCTGCTTAGAAGAGGCTTTAGTTCTCAGATGTGAAAATAGAAGAGAAATACGTCCACTCAACTGACACGTTGACTTGTTTCCAGACAAGCGCAAGCTAACCCTTCGCCTATTCAGCCGGGTTATTTTTTCGGTGCATCACTACGTGTAAGCAAACCGACTTATGAGTCGGCGGAGAATTTTTTAAAAATTACTTTATTTTATTTCGCGCACCTTTAGATTGTATATCGCCATTTTTGTTCATTTCGCTACATTCCTACTAATTACTGGTTTACAAATAATAATGCGTTAGACTACTGGTTATTGAAAAAAGTGGTGATATTAGAGCAATAACTGCCCCTAATGCATGTTAATTTACAATATTTGTGTCTATACAAACAAGTGTACATAAGGACTATAATTACTGGTTATTAAGGGTGTAAGAAAAAAAATCAATTTGGTGACATATCACAATATTTTACCGCGTGATTATCGTATCGATGCAAAAAAAAAAAACGATTTTTTTTAAAAGATATTTTTTAATGAAAAAAAACATTTAATTGCGCTAACATCAGACCTTGTTAAACTACCTCACTCATTGCATTTTAGTCCGGAAGTTGATTGCACTTCATTTTCATAAAACATACTGGACATTTATAGATGCATGTGGTTACTTTTTGTTTTTAGGAATTTAAGAACTTAACAGAATCAGAATCTTTTGTAGAAGCAAAAGTTTGATGTAATTTGACAGTTTGAACCACTTATTTTTGATATTTGTTCTTGAATTACAGTTAGTTGCTATTTACTTGTTCTCGCAAGTTTAAAAAAAAAAGTTGTATTTCATACTATCTTGTACTTGTAAAGGTGAAATGTATAATATTGCAAAGTATATGGTATTGTTTGGCATCGGTATATATCGTATCGGGACATGCAAATTGTGTATCATATGGTCAGATTCATGGTAACGCACACCCCTACTGGTTCTACATGGATGCTACTACCTGTGGTCCCTTCACCCACTGCTATAACCGTCTGTATATACTTCTTAAACTCAGTGTGATGTTGATCCTGTTTCATCATTGCAGCTGATTCCAGCTCACACACACACTATGGAAACAGACAGCTGGTCTTGAGTGGCCAATTACGTCCGTTTATCTCCCTTCCAGGCTCAGCTGTGATCAAACAGAATAATGAAACTGGATATATATATATATATATATACACACACACAGTATATATGTGTGTATGCACTTGTGTCTAACTTGGCTTTCCTTGCTCGTCTCTCAGGAGACAACAGAGGAGAGGCATCTATAAAAGTTTAGTGCTGAGGAAGCTGCATTCTGCATAAAGACGACCTGCATGTGTTACCAGCAGCAGGAGGAGGTTTCACTGGGATGGAAAAAAAAAACTGTTTGAACTGGTGTCAGCAGATATTTGGTAGACAAATAAATAAGAGGATTTCAACATATACAGTCAGACACAGTCGTGACACTTTGATAAAAGGTGTGGATTTAGGACAGCAGCCGATTCTTGTTGTTGTTTTAGGTTTTGGAGTCATTTTTATACATTTTTTGTTTTCCTTTTATATGTTATTGTGTATTTTTCTGTCATTTTGTACATTTTCGGAATCATTTATGTGTTTTTGCTGTCAAGTTATTTGTTTTTGGAGTCATTTAGTGTTTTTTTGTTGTTGTTTTGGAGTCATTTTTTTGTTTTTCTTGTTCTTTTGCTCGTCATTTGGTGTATTTTTCTGTCATTTTGTACAATTTTGTAATCATTTTTGTGTGCTCTTGTTGTCACTTTTTGCTTTAAGAGTCATTTTGTCTATTCTTGTTTTGGGGTAATTTTTTGTTTTTGTTGTGCTTTTATGTTTCATTTGGTGTGTTTTTCCTTCATTTTGTGCCATTTTTTGAGTCATTTTTGTTGTTCTTTGGTGTATTTGTGTTTTTTGTACTTTAATTTGTCATTTAGTCTTTTTTTCCGTCATTTTATGCCGTTTTTGGAGTCATTTTTTTTGTT
Organism: Gouania willdenowi; assembly: GCF_900634775.1. Taxonomy (NCBI): domain Eukaryota; kingdom Metazoa; phylum Chordata; class Actinopteri; order Blenniiformes; family Gobiesocidae; genus Gouania; species Gouania willdenowi. Next base: position 4,070,712 of record NC_041064.1, read on the forward strand.
TCTTGTTGTCCTCTTTGGTATTTTTTTGTCATTTTGTGTCATTTATGGAGTCATTTTTGTTGTCACTATTTGTTTTTGATGTCATTTTGTGCATTCTTGTTGTCATTTTGGGTTTTGGAGTCATTTATTGTTTCTTGTTTTCCTTTCATTGTAACTTTCTGTCATTTTGTGTGCTTTGGTAGACGAATAAATAAGAGGACTTCAGCATCCAATCAGTGCTGACTTAGGAAAGCAGTGATATCAGAATGTTTCATCACCAGATACTGCTGATAAGTCTTTATATTTGGAGGGAGACTTGGTTGATGCTCAGAGTAACAGAAGAATTGATGGGTTTCTCACATCAGAAAGTGATTTAAAGTCTAAAGCGTGGATCGACTGAGCTTCATCCAACATCTGGATGAGTTCAAGTTCAAACCTACAAAACCTCCTCCTGGAGAAGATAAATCTCTCAAATCTGAAAAGTTACTTTCTTTTTCACAGCTGTGCCTTTTTTCTCCTTGTTTTTTGGCAAATCTACATCACGTAGAACATGAGGAGAGAAAAGAAAAGCTGCTGAGGTTTCAGATTGTTGGGTACAGCTGCCAAAAAACACAATCAGACATTTTTAAGGTTTACATGAAATACGCTCAATTCTGTTCCCAAATATGGAACTAAAAGTATCTATTTCTATCAAATATGTTCACATTGATGCTCAGCTTGTTCTGAGCACAGATGTATAGAGTACTGATATATTCTACTTAAGCAGAAGTACTGTTACTTGACTGATATTGTATGCAAGTACAAGTATGTAAATGAAAATACTCAAGTACAGTAGCTCAATTAAATAGTACTCAGAGTTACTAGTTACTTTCCCTTGCATTCAGTAAACATTTCATGTATAAAAAGAATTGGAACTTAATTTAATTTCCACAAAATAAAAGGTTTGTCAAAATGTACAATTCTTTTTTTTTTTTTTTTTTTAAAGTAAATAACACCAATGAATTAAATTCTAAATCAGTATAGCAACATTTATGAACTCTAAAACTATGAGAAAATAACCAACTTTCATTGTTGTTTTACATTACGTTTTATCTAAATGAGCGGTTATGATGTGATGCATTTGATTGTTGTCTGATCATTTCATTTTATGTAATTTCACAATGTCTATTGATCATTTTAAAGCGAAAAATATATAATTTACTCACAAACGGTTGAGTGTAGAGATGGAACGTATTACTTAATTTAAGCACTATTTAGAATTATACTCAGAAAAAGTACAATTACCTATAAAAGCAACTCAGTTTCAGTAACGTGAGTACTTGTAATCCATTACTTTCTCCTCTGCCCAAAGAAACGTTCAGATATTTAAGGTTTACTGGAAATATGGAAAATAAAAAGTCTATTTCTGTCAAATGTATTCAAAAAACCACTGGTCCTGATGCTGAGCTTGTTCTTGGTGAAGTTCATCTAAAAAACACACAACATACAGACGCGTTTAGGGGCTCTGCACGCGCGCAGCATCATGGCACAAATTACGCACCGGAGCCGGAGCGCGTGGACAGTGCGTAGCGCAGCTTCCCAGACACAAAACTGAGGAAAGTGAGAGTATCTGTAACGTGCTTTATGTGGAACGTGGAAGAGGTTTAATGATGTGGAGTGTGTTGGACCAGCCGCGCACACGCACGGATTGTGTCGCGGACTCGGACAGAACGAAGGCGCGCAACCGGCAACAGCACGTGTGAGAGAAGAGAGGAAAGATACGTGCAACGAGTCAAGAAAATGGATTTAAAAACACATCGATAGGACACAGATCTGAACCTCCGATCGCTTATAGCACATGTGTCAAACTCATGGCCCGGGGGCCAAATCCGGCCCTTTGGAGCATCCAATTCGGCCCGCAGGAACACGTAAAAATGACAGAGGAAACATGAATCAGTGTAAACTCAACACTCCTGGTGCTTATATCGCATGATTGCAACGTTTTCAGTGTAAAACTGTTGTAAAAACTCAAAATTCTTACAAAATCCTTCACTTTTCCTCAAGTGATTCCATATTTTTCCCTTAATTAAATAGAAATTGGTCACAAAATGTAGGAAATTTAAAGTGAAGACCCCGTTGGGACTGATATCTGTCACTTATTGCTTGGATATGGTCAGTTGCTTACATATTTATATGATGTTTAAAAGTGCAAACTAGGAAACAGTAATGTTGAAATTACTCGTTTTCCTGCATAAAATCTGTGGAACCACTTGAGATCAAACTGCTCCGTATATTTGGCCCCTGAACTAAAATAAGTTTGACACCCTTGAGTTAAACAACTGTCATATTGAGAGATTTTCCTCCTAAATGTGCCCAAAAGTGATTCCTAATGTTTCCATACATTACAACATGTTCTTGGAGTATTTAGATCACTAGTGTATAAATCCAACCTTTTGATTGGATGATCTGAGCAGGTAAACCCAAGTTTGAAACTCACCCACTTCCTGTGCTTCCAATGATGAAGGTAGAAAAAGAAAAGCCAGAAAACATCCACAGATCCATAATAAATCCATCTTTGTCACTTCTCCTTTCCCTGTAGTGCTCGTATTTCGTGTTTCTGTCACGAAATGCGCAGTCCAGTCCTGTCCAGTCCAGTCCTTTCTGCTCCTGTTGGTTCAGGTTCAGGTTTAGTTCCGAGCGCAACGCGACCTGTGTCTGAGATCCAAACCCAGAGCTGCGCTAACAAAGATATAATCACACTGGACTCGTGAAAGTTGTCTTTTTCAACTTAATTGGACTTTAACTGTGCATTAAACATAGTTTTAAAAGCACTAAATCCATTGCGCGTCAAGTCCAATTTTACTAAAAAACTAACAAAATTATAAAAGTAATTAAAAAACAAGGGTTAGTGTCTGTAAAAACTGTAAACCCCCCTTAATTTTGAATGAAATTATTATTGTTTCCAAATGTTTGGCGTATTTTCCCCCTTTTTTTGCTCATTGATGGATGAAATATTCCAAAGTGTTCCTCTTTGTTTCTCCTTACGGACAAAACGCGTAAATGGAAAAGAAATGTCCTCCTTAATGGGGTCCTCCGATTGGCTGCTTGAGTCCGTTCTGTGGCGGGGATGTAACGCGGGATCGAGCCGGCTTCTGTGCGTAAAGCGGCGGTGTGCGCGCTCTGCTGCTGCCGCACTGGAGGTACTGGAGGGACTGGAGCTGCTCCTTCCTCTCCAGTCTCCACTGGGCTTGTGGCGGAGAGCAGCTCCCGCTCACTCACTCACTCACTCACTCACTCACTCGTCTCGGCGTGGCCGTGCACAGTTGCGCGCGCACGTGCATCGGATTACATTTGGCACCTCGTCCCGCCTCCGGGCAGCCCCTCACTGATTAAAGAGCACTTCCATCTCCTTTCTCTCCCCTCTTTCTTTTCTTTTCTTGACCACTTTTCCTCTCATTTCGTCCCATTTCTCCCTGAACACCATCCATCCTCCTCTCTTTATTTCTTTTGATATGAAAATCCAGTCTTTTAGCCCCACATGTACCTGTGATCTTAGTGCAGAGGGAATCCAAAGAAACCTGTGCAGAGTGGAATTCTGGGACTTTTATATCGAGCAATTTAGTGAGAGGAATCTTGTCCCATAAATACATTAAAACACATTTCTCCTCCACATTGAGGACAAAAAGAAGAAATGATGAATGAAAAAAAAAAACTTCAAACATCTGTAGATTTGTCTTTAATATTCACTCAAAAACAACAACTTTTCAATGAAAAATAAATTTATTCAATCAAAGAAAAATGTCCAAATGCAAACAAATATTTGAGACCCAAATAATTGTATTTAAACGCTTTTTTTCTTTGACTGAAAATATGTATTTTTGATACATCTTAATATTGATATTAAACAAAGACAAACTGCAAAAACAGTCATTTGTTACATTTCATTTGAAGCCACAATACAGTTACACATCTGTCTCATATTTCTTCAGCACATTTCAATTATTTTTTTGAACAAATATCATTTAGATTCTTCCATAGTCAGACTTCCTGAACTGAAATGCACATTTCTTTTATCAATTTTCTCAATTTGGATTTTTCGAATATCCCTATTACGTTGTAATGATTTGTTGTTGTTGGAAATTTGTGGGTAATATTTCTGAATGAGCCTTGTATGGTTTGTAAAATGATGTTGTTTTCTACCAATATATATATATATATATATATATATATATATATATATATATATATATATATATATATATATATATATATATATATATATTTATACATTTTTGTATAAATATTGGGTATATATGTTCCCTGTATCCACTTTATCTCTCATTTTTAAATTATTTACTACTTTTCCTCTCATTTCGTTCCATTTCTCCCTGAACACCATCCATCCTCCTCTCTTTATTTCTTTTGTACCTGTGATCTTAGTGCAGAGGGAATCCAAAGAAACCTGTGCAGAGTGGAATTCTGGGACTTTTAAACTGGTTTTAGTGCTTATATCAAGTCTTTAAAATGTGCTCCATCTATCAAAGAATCTCTGGGTTTTCTGAGATTCTTTGTCCAAACGTGTCACAAAGAGCTCATTTTAGCAACTGAAACCATCATTGGTCAAACACACATCACACCTAAGGATCAATTTAATCCAATAATGAAACATAATTGTGTTTCAGCCTTTGTTTACCAAGTAAACCAGATTCTTTTTTAGTGCTTTTATGGGATTATTTGGTAACAGGTAGATTTTAGGTTTAAAAAAAATGCTTAAAATTAAATTTTTACATATTTAAATGTTGTTTTTTTCTTTTTCAAATGAACCCAATACATATCAATCAACTGTTCTCTATACTTAAACTCACATAAAATCATCTGAGGTGGTGCATCTTGTCTCTAAACCTGGTTACTCTGTATTTGTAAAATACTTTAATAAACATGATCAATAACAAATTCTAGAAGAAAATAATGTCTCTGGGGCCGTTGACTGATGGTTTACTATTATATAAGAGTAATTAAACCCCAAACCCACTTTGTTCTGCTGAATTCATACAGTATATACTGTATGTGTGTATTAAGTAGTGCTGTTGATTGATCCTATAGTCCAACTTTTAACATTTTAGTTAAAATATTTTAATATTGCGTATTTAGGTATAAAATGTCAGTTACTGCCCTCTATGGGTTGAACGCCAGCTCTCTAACCCTAACCCTAACCCTACAATTGAATTTTGCTATTGGCTGAGATGGATTATGTAATGTCATTTGTGGGGAAAACAAGAAGAACAGCAGATGAATCCTAGAAAAGATGGACAGATTTTGATTGATTTTATCCAGAGGGAAGTTTGATTTCACGTGCACTTCATCACAAAAGACCATAAAAATGTGATCAAATGATCAACATTCATGTCAACAATCAGAGCATTAATACAGAACACAACAAAGGGCTGTGAGTTTATTATTTGAGTCATTCTGTGCGTTTTTGTATATTTTGTGGTATTTTTCTGTCATTTTGTACATTTTTGTTTTCCCTTTATTTGTTTTTGGAGTTATTTTGAGTATTCTTGTTGTCCCTTTGAGATTGTTGAGTACTTTTTTGTTTTCTATTGCCCTTTAATGTCATTTTCTGCCATTTTGTGTGCTTTTGGAGTCATTTTTGTTGTTGTTGATTTGGTTTTGAAGTCATTTTTGTGGGTTTTTGTAGTCCTTTCATGTAACTTTCCTGCATTTTGTTTATTTTTGAGTTATTTTGTGCATTTACTTTGTTGTTGTTACATTTATGTGTATTTTTGGTCATTTTACGTGGTTCTTTCTGTACATAATTAGCCTGAGGGCTGCCAGCTGCTCGTGTCTGTGCTAAATAACAGCATTTAGCTAAAGATATTTGATCACTGTAACTTTCTAATAGCTGCTAAGGTTTTGGTAACTAAAATATAAACATATTGTATAACTCAGTGCTTTGTGTGTGTGTGTGTGTATAAAATATGTATTTTTTCATTAAAACAAGGTAGCTGAACAGGCTATTTTTACACTTTCCATCTCTAGCTTTTCAACATGCGGTTACCTGATGCTAATGAACGATGGGGTCACTCTGGCTTTTGTCGCTGAGACTCAGAGAAAAGCAACGCCTTGGTTTGGTTGTTGGTTCCACGCTGCTGTGGAACCAGCGGAGTAAGGTGATCCCTGCTCTGCGTCCAGGGCGGTGCTCGTTGGGCGTCTGTCGGCACCTCACCAATATCACCACCTCCACCAGTGTCGAGCTAATGTGATAACTGATGTGCTGATTTAATGTCTTTGAAAGCTCGACTTTTTCCATTCATTTTCCTCTGCAGACTTCATTTGTCGTAGGTCTTATTTTAGTAATGCCGCCTGTTTTCAAGCTAAATGCTGTTGTTCCCGTCAAACCCATTTAGTTCAACAGTGTCCCCTAGTTTGTACTTCCACGTATGAAAAGTATAAAAAGCATAAAAAGCAACGACAAAATCCAAGCAATGAGGAATGTCCCTTAAATGATGATTTTTTATTTTATTCTGGAACATTTTGTGGAGTAATTTAAGGAAAATTGCAGGATTTCAGAAAAATTGAGAGTTGTTTAAACCAGTGGTTCTCAACCTTTTCAGCCCGCGACCCCCAAAATAAAGGTTCCAGAAATAAAATGGGTTAAATGTGACAAAAAAAATGGTGGAAAATGTGGTGAAATGGTTAAAAGTTACAAATTAGAGTGGCCGAAAACAGACAGAAAAAGTGGTAAAAAGGGCTCAAAGTGTCATGAATGTGGTTAAATTAGCAAACAATAAGCATGAAATAAGGGGAAAAGAGATTAAAAGTGACAATAATGGGTCAACATGTGCAACATTAGGTGGAAAAGTGGTAGAAAAGGGTTTATAAGTGTTGAAAATGTCTTGAAAGTGGAAAAAATGTGCAGAAAAGGCATTTCGATTTGATAGGGAAGTGTCAGAAATGGGAGTAATGGAGCAAAAATGCATTAAAATGAGTAAAAATATAGCAAGAAAAAGTGATGAAAATAGGTTAAAATATGGCAAGTTTGGTGTAGCTACAGAAAAATGTAAACTATAAAATATTAATACTTACTTGAAGGCACCAGGCGATCACCTCCAAGTGTCTTTCAACCCCAAATGGGGTCCTGACCCTAAGGTTGAGAACCTCTGAACATATATATTCGGGCATTTCCATGGAAACCACAATATTAACATCTTTTAATCTGTGAGAACAGCAGAAATGTAACTTTGGCAGAGTTTTTATGGTCACAACTTTTAGAGGACATACAGATATTTAAAACATGCTATTTTTTTATGTTTAAGCAGCTTTCTAATGTTTTTTTGTGTACATTTCTTGTTCCACTTTTAGTATTTAACATTATTGTTAACTCACATGACCTTTTTTCCTTCATATAAAAACTCCAGAGTTAAATTGGAGGCTGCGTTGGCTGCGCTGCATCCACTAAACAACACCATGTTTGCATATGAAAGACTGGTTTCTGCATCTGTAAGAAGATGAAAGATAAGTAAGTGCACAGCCCATGGAAGCCTTAAGCTCCAGGAACTCTGCAGGACTGCTTTCTGTTTTTAAAAAAATAACAAATTCCCTTCCCCGTCTCCTTTTCCAAACGCCACATGAACAATAAAAGAATGATGGAGGAAAATATCTGTGTTGTGTCTGGTCTTTCACTCGCCACCGAACCCACACCAACACAAACATTCCTACACAGAGACCAAATATTGATGTGTGCGCTCAACGCCCGTGGAATGGAGCACGTTTACCACTTAATATCCAACGTGGCACATAATGCAAACACACAGATTCCCTATTGCCTCGTCAATAAGCCAAATTACTGCACAGATCTTACGGGAAGCAACAATAAATTAGTGTGTCAACAGTTAACTTGGACTGAACTGTGTGTGTGTGTGTGTGTGTGTGTGTGTGTGTGTGTGTGTGTGTGTGTGTGTGTGTGTGTGTGTGTGTGTGTGTGTGTGTGTGGGTGCACAGCTAAGCAGTGATAATCACAGTACAGCCTGTAGAGACTGCAGGGAGTCCACTCAGCTATTAGCAAGGACACAGAGGTGATGGAGACAAACAAACACACACACACACACACACTCGCAGACATTATGTGAAATATATGATGGTGCACATGATGGTGTGGGACCATGTGGGCTGCACAGATCTCTGCTAACGATGTTAGCTTCCTTTTAGAAGCTCAGTCATTCATTCCATCGCTGATTCGTCTCTTCTTCTTCTCTCCATTTATTCCTCATCTTAAACTCTTTGTTATTCTCTCAAGAGCAGAACTTTCCCACTTCCTTGTTTGCCTGCGCGTAGAATAGGGCTGTGTTGTAAATCATATACTAACGTACTACTCATACTAAGTCTGACGTCAAAATGAGTATGTTGTGCATTCACATTAGATAGTATGAAAATATTAAGTACGCGAGAAATACCCGGTAATATGGAGACATTTTTAAAGCATCGTGGGCATACTAGTCATACTCAACCACCCCATGATGCATTGCGAGCGGAATGTTAAATTGTCCTGGGACCGCCTTCAAGCATTGCCTCTTCCATTCGTTTGTTCAAAGCTTTTGTAAATAGGGCTCTTGTTTTGAAGTTTTGTCAGTAGCGCAACGGAGGGTCTCTAAAAATCTGTTTCTGTGAGTTTTATGGATCAAATGAGCACATGTTGATGTTCTACTTGGTCACTTTCTCACTTAAAATGTTTTCAGAACTTTCAAAGTAAAGGCGGAGAATCAACAGAGATATTTAGCCTCAGTGTGAACAAGGTTTTTAACGCTGTAGGTTCCAAATGCATCTTGGGAACCTTTGAAGTGTACTCATCATCCTAATTATACTTGCAGTAGATACTGTATGAGTTTGTAGTGCATAGTACGGAGTATGCTATTTCAAACACAGCCTACCTGTTTTTAGTCCACACTGAGCGTGATTAAGTTCAAGGCGTTCTGGACTTGTCCTGAGACCAGCAGGGCTCTTGAATTCTCCTGTTTGATCTGCTCTAGACTTTGTTTGCATGTTCTAACCGCCCAAATGAGGCGTAGTATCAGAGCAAACAAATCCTAGAGCATTCCAACAGCTCTAGGATCCGTTGGTGTGAACGCAACCCTAAAAGTCTTTTTCAGCTCGCATTGTGGGAACGTTTCACCTTTCACTCCTTATTGTTTACCTCTGCTTTTTATTATCCCAGATCAATTCATTGCTATACTAACCCTCTTCCTCTTTGCATAGGACAAAGACTTTGGTCTTTACAGTAGAAGTAACTGTACCTCAGTGTATGGGAAATCACTTCCCACTAACTGCAGACAGTACAGTCAGTATTGTTATAGAGAAACAAAGGAAAGGCTGTTCCAGAGCAACTTACCCAACTGTAACACTGGAATTTTATGTATGGGTCACTGGGCAGCAAAACGCACATCACACACACACACACACACACACACACACACACACACACACACACACACACACACACACACACACACACACACACACACACACCCATAGTGTTACTGTCGAGAAACACAACGTCCTCACAGATTTGTATCTAATGTAATCATCAATACCTGCCCGAGGGCAAAGTGTGAGCGTGTGTCCGTGCGCGTCCCTTTGGCTCTGCAAACAACACTAATATCAGTGGTTTTCTCTGCAGGGGGGGGGGCAGGGGGACAGGGGGGGACCCTTGTTTGTTTGAGATGACACAAGCTGATAGGATTATCTCTAATGGCTTAATCACAGACAGGCTCAAATGCAGACTCCGTGTGGACTCCGATCAAGATAAAGCAACGGCTCACTAAAGCCGACAGTGATGAAGTGGCCTGTGACCCCCGCAGAGGAGCAGGGAGGGGGGGGGACTGATAACACAAACACACAAACAGTGGTGGTGCTTTACGTCACGGCATTTGGAGCTTCTCTCTGTCACACACGGCGCTTTGACCCTCAGCAGGGTTAGTTTTCTTTGGGCAAGTCTGAATGAAAAACTGGACTTTGGTGCAGATCAAAGAGGCTGAGTCTGGTCCACTTGAAAGGGGGCGGGGGAGTCTGCTGGTCTGAAAGCAGCTTTGGTCTTTGTTTCTTATTCCAATCTTTTCAAATAAAGATGCTAGTCCTGGAAGAAAAGGCTTAGGATGCTTTCACGCCGGTTTAGTCCCATAATTGGTCCAAATGGGCAGATGACAGCTGATGGTTTTATCATCTTCATTTGGCTCGGTTTGCGTTCAGAAAACAACTTTGGATCCGTTCCAAACAGCCTCTGGTGCAGTACCATGAGCTAACCAGTTGAGGGGGCGTTACTGGAGTAGAGACTTCTCTAGACAGAGAAACAGAAACCTGAAGAAGAGGCTCTCATCTATGAGTCAAAGCAAGAACGTAAGAGTGCTCAGAAACGGAACAGCAACACAATGTCATGCTTTTAGTGGTTTTAAAGCCTTGTTTTTCACCATCGCTGGTTCTTCTGACCATCCAGAATGTTGTGTACACGGAATCATTGCCGATACTTCGCTCTGAGAGCGGTTGCGTTCGCTCTAGGCTTTGATTGGAAACGCTCTGAGATCGGCAGAATCAATCGCTAGAATTCTCCTGTTTGATCTGCTCTAAACTCTGTTTGCGTATTCACATCAACCAAACAAGGCGGACGATCAGAGAAAACAAATCCTAGAACGTTTTAACCGCTCTAGGATCCATCGGTGTGAATGCACCCTTAGAGTGCAAAATAACTTCTTCCTTCTCGGTTTGTTCTTTCACAACATTCAACAATGGAGCAGCAGTTGCTATGTTTTCGGTGGTTTTAAAGCCCTGTTTTTCTCCAGACCACTAACTATGCCGTGCGTGTGACATTATCACTGATACTACATGTGTTTGATCCGCAGTTGTGTTCACAGCGTTCCTAATCACTCTAGACTTTGATTGGAAATGCTCCGAAATCTACATAAACATTGCTCTAGAATTTGTGTTTGATCTGCTCTAGACTTAGTTTGCGTGTTCACACCGACCAAACCAGGAGGACTATCAGAACAAATTAATTCTAGAGTGTTTTAACCGCTCAAGGATCCGTCGGTTTGAATGCACCCTTAGAGTGCGGAGAGACTTCTGCCCTCTCTGTTTGATCTTTCACAACATTCAACAATGGAGCAGCATCAAGTTGTTGTGCTCTTGGTGGTTTCAAAGCCCTGTTTTTCGCTGTTGCCGGTTCTCCAGACTACTTACAATGCCATGCGTTCTACGTCATTGCCGATACTTCCTGTGTTTGGTTTGCTCCGAGGTTCTCCTGAACACTCGATTGGAAACGCTCCGAGACTGAAAGAAACAATGGCTCTAGAATTCTTCTGTAGGATCCGTTGGCGTGAACGCACCCTTAGACATGGTCCTGGTTTATTGATTGGCCAGGACCGGCTTTTTTTCACAAAGCTCAATAATAAGCAGCAAGTTGCCATGTTTGGGGTTGCTTGTTTAAATGTCTGGTCAGTGACTTGTCTGTGATATTTACTCATCAAGTTAAAATCTTTGCTGATGTGTCTTTTTATATCTACCCTTGCCAGAAGAACATTTCATTTTGCTCCCTCTTTCTTCCATATTTTGCTGAAGTTGACAATCAACAGCTTCTGAAATCCTTGGCGAGGAAGAAAATCACATCTAAGAAGAAACCAACTCTGCCACTATGAGCCACTTTTCGTTAGTCGGAACCTCTCATGCACAGATCAGGTGTAATTTTCCAACTCCAAACCTCCTCCAGTGCAGGAAAACTAAATCAGAGTCCCCAGTTGTGCTCCTTGCACACTAGTTCACCAAAGCTCATAAACAGTACCGCTGCTGTTCCCACTGCCTATAGGGATATAAATGAAAAATATTTTTGACCTTTTACGCAGTCGGTGAGGGGACACGGATGGAGAAACGCCTCAGCCCTCATATCGTAGCATTAAATTTAAGAGAAACTCGAGCTGTCGGGAGAAAAATGAAGAGAGATATTGGAGAAGGCAGCGATGGAGTGACTGAAAGAAAAGGAAAAGGAAAGATTTAAAAACACACAATGAAAGGATGTTAAATAACCTGTTTAATGTTCAGTATATTTTCATTAGATCAAAGGACATTCCTACTTACTGGTACAATCAAAGTATAGACCCCTGTTCACCTGAGTCACTGCTCATTGGCTAGGTTTACATGAGAGCTTTAGTTCAGAATAAAGATTTAATCCTCGTTACAAAATGACCTTGTGAACACCTAAAAAAAATGCTCATTGCGAATGGAAACTTAAATCTACAGTAGGTGGCTGGTTTATTCAGAATTTAGTTCTGAATTTAATAATTCCTTGATCTTGTATACGTTCATTCCACTTGAAATTAATTCCGGTCATTCTGCATATGTTCTTTTGTCCTGTCGCGATGACAAGCATGTAATCCAGGATGGCAAGTGTTGGACTGGAGCCCAGACACAGTTTATTTAAAGTCTAAGAACACCCCCAGGTTTTTGCTGATGTACCACGAGGGGCAAATTTAAAAAACCTTGTCCCTCCACCTATCTTTTATAGAAGGGGCGGGGCCAACAGTGACAGTTAGTGACGTCACTGATCTAATCTCAGCCAATAGCAAAATTCTATTGCAATAGCCATCGTTCAACCCATAGAGGGCAGTCACTCTGATATTTTAAAACTAAAAAAGCTAAATTTAAATACTTAGACTAAAATGTGAAGAGTGTGACTTGAATCAATAAACTACATTAGTTCAGACCTAATCATATATGTATTCAGCATAAACATGAGGACATACTACACACACACACACGGACATCTGCAAATGAAACAGGCTTCATCGGGGACATGAAGCCCTGCACCAGGACACAGAGCTTCACCAAGGACGTGCTGGTCATCATAAAGTTCTCCTTCCACTCAACATCCTGTAGATGGAGGTAGAGCAGTAGCCGCTGCTTCTGATTAGCAAAAATACGTCTTCCATCTCCTTCTCCTGGTCAGCTGACCAAAGTGAAATAGTACGTTATTGTTCAGCTGCTGCTTCAAAACTATAATCAAAATATAAGTGAAAATAGTTCTTATTATATGGTTTTCTATGTTGTAGGTGGAAACCAAAGAAGCAGGACGAATGTCACGTTCGCTCCCTGTCCAATCAGAATCCTTCCCAACCCCCAGACCAATAATAAATGTGTTTTCCATGTTAACCTCAAATCGGAACAACTATTGACATGTAAACGCTAAGCAGAACAATTATTTAATTCTGACCTAGTGAAACAAGACGCTGGGCTTGTAATCGGAGGGTTGCCGGTTCGAATCTCATCCAGGCCATTGCTGTGGATTGTTCAGCAAGTCCCTTAACCCCAAACTGCTCCTCAGGGATGGGTCAAATGCAGAAGACATATTTTATATATGTAAAAACATATATGACCATAATAAAGGCCAACACCAATAACTGTTCAATGTGATGTCTGGAAGCCAAATGTAAATAACTTGTTATAAGTTATTCTACTAACTTTTAGAAATGACCAGATTCCAGTAGAGAGAGGTACCATTATACAGCACCAGCGTAGTATTTAGGCGTCTATTTATAGGAAAAGGATAACGTTGTGGAAACCAGGACCAGAAGGTAAGAAGTGATATAATAATTGGAGTTACTTTCAGGGAAAATCCCATTTTCACAGTCTGGCAGAGATAGAAGAAGATGTGAAAGGAAGGAGGAGGATTTAGAGAAATGGAGGAGGACACACACACATTCTGCTGCTGCTGCATTATCGTATATTTACAGTTTTATTTAGAGAAGTGGACAGAGGAGGTCAGAGGAGTGGTGGAGTGGATGATACTTATATAAACATCTTATCTATAAACTTCAAAAGGAAGAAACCAAATCGTTCACAATTAGAACTTAATTTGTTTCCCACAAAGACATCTGTATGAAATAAAAGGTTTGTCAAAATATACAACTCTTTTTTTTAAGTTAAATAACACCAATTCACTCAATTCAAAATAAAACAATTCTCAGGCTGTAAGTATATACAGTAGCTACATTTATGAACATATATATATATATATATATATATATATATATATACAGTATACTCAATTAGTGTAACGTGAATACTTGTAATCATCACTTTCACCTCTTCAAATGTAATCAGATTACAATTATAAAAGTCAGTCAGAGAAAGAATAGATTCATGGAGTGAACACAGAAAAGAGCAGATTTGGTTTGTGCATGTGTGTGTGTGTGTGTGTGTGTGTGTGTGTGTGTGTGTGTGTGTGTGTGTGTTTGGTGTGTCTAACACACGTTAGTTGGTCTGGGAAATAAAGCAGCTGTTGACCCACAATCCTCCGCTCTTCTACTCATCTCAGAATCTGTCCATCATCCACTGCCCCTCAATCAATTAGAATACATACTGTGTGTGTGTGTGTGTGTGTGTGTGTGTGTGTGTGTGGGGGGGGGGTGTTCAGCAGAGGATGCAGTCAACCATCTTATTAAAGCTGTGAATCCAAAAATGTAATTTTTGCGACCAGATTGGTGACCTCTCACTTCCTACTTTCATCAACACCTACGCACACACACGGTCAGGCACACACACACACACACAGACACACACACACACACACACACACACACACACACACACACACACACACACACACACACACACACACGCGCACACACACACACACACACACACACACACACACACACACACACACACACACACACACACACACACACACACACAGCACTGGCATCAGGTGACCTTTGGATCAATAACAAGGCAGAGGGTTGATTAGGAGAGATTATTGAAGCACTGATCTGAAACCTGGGGGGCGTGGACCCAAAGATCATCACATGTTGTTGACGGACCGTCTGTGAGTGAACAATGACATGATAGAACAATAGAACCATTGTTGGAACACAATCACTGATGACTTAAACAGCTAAGTTATTAAGTAACATCAGATTGACTTTTATTAAACAATAGACGAGTGTTGGTTCTTTCATTTATTTTTATTTTTATTATTAATATTATTCACTGCAGTGATGAGCCACAGTGTTTTATTTACACACAAATACTGGTACTTGAGACACAATTCCTGCTTTACACTTACATTTTGGTTATAAAATGCACTATTTTTTCAAAACACTACACACACAAATTTCATGAAGAAAATCTCTTGTTTTAATTAGAAATAAAATGGGTTAAAAGTGACCAAAAATGGTGGTGAAAAGACGCAAATTAGAGTGGCCAAAAATGGACAAGGGTTCATAGTTTCAATATTAGAAGAATTAGTTTAAACTGGAAAATAATGGGCATGACATATCGTGAAAGTGGTTAAATTGGCAAAAAATAATCATGACATATGGTGAAAAGAGGTTAAAAGTGACAATAATGGGTCAATATATGTGACATTAGGTGGAAAAGTGGTGGAAAGGGTTTATAAGTGCTGAACATGTCTTGAAAGTGAAAAAAATGTGCAGAAAAGGCATTGAAATTTAATGGAAAAGTGGCAGAAATGGGAGTAATGTAGCAAAAATGCATTAAAAGGAGCAAAAATATGGCAAGAAAAAGTGATGAAAAAAGATTAAAATATGGCAAGTTTGGTGTAGTTGCAGAAAAATGGTTAAAAAAAATAAGCAAAAATGGGCTCAAATTGTTAAAAAAAAAAAAATTCTTATTTTCTTAAAAGTTACAATATTGGCTTAAAAAGTGACACAAAAAAGTAGGAACAATTAGTTTAAACTGGGAAATAATGGGCATGACATATCGTGAAAGTGGTTAAATTGGCAAAAAATAATCATGAAATATGGTGAAAAGAAGTTAAAAGTGACAATAATGGGTCAAAGTACGTGACATTAGGTGTAAAAGTGGTGGATGGGGTTTATAAGAGCTGAATATGTCTTAGAAGTGGAAAAAATGTGCAGAAGAACCATGGAAATTTGATGCAGAAGTGGCAGAAATGGTCAGCAAAATGATGGTCTATTCTATGAATCTGTGATAACCACATTTATTTATTGATCTGTTATTCAGGAAGTTTATTATTATTTGTGCCATAGTATATAGTCATCTTAAAGATGTAAATCCAATTGTTTTAATCGGAAACAAAATGGTTTAAAAGTGACCAAAAATGGTGAAAAAGGTGGTGAAATGGGATTTTAAAAACCACAGAAATTGGTTAAAAGTAAAGCAAATTAGAGTGGGAAAAAACTGACAAAAAAGTGGTAAAAAGGGTTCAAAGTGTCAATATTAGGTCAACGTGTGCGACATTAGGTGGAAAAGTGGTGGTAAGGGTTTATAAGTGCCAAAAATGTCTTGAAAGTGGAAAAATGTGCAGAAAAGGCATTGAAATTTGATGAAGTGGCAGAAATGGGAGTAATGTAGCAAAAATGCATTAAAAGGCAAGAAAAAAATGATTAAAATAGGTTCAAATATGGCAAAAATATGAATAGTTTCGACCTCTTCCCAGTGTTTTCCTACCTCAAATAGGATCCTGACCCCAAGTTTGAGAACCCCTGCATTAGACGACCCAAACCAAAAGTCAGATTCCGATTCTGCCGATTCATGGTCACCAAAGGATGAAGTTGATGATCGTGCAGAGGCTGCTTTGTTCGCCACTCTCTCCTTTACTGCTGCACTTTAACTCACTATGCACAAGATGAAGTACAAAGGCTTTAATGAAGCATTACACACACACACACACACACACACACGGAGTGTAAAAACACAGCTTCTCTATTTACAGCCCTGTCTTTGAAAGGCAGTTTTCTCTCCCTCTGGAGTTTTATGGCGCTGCAGTAAAACATACAAAAGACAAATGGTCATTGCAGGATTGCCTCTGAAAAGCTCCCTGGATTGTTTCCTGGTTCTCTCACACAGACAATATACTGTGACCATGTAGTCATCCAGGGGCCTTTAGGGTGAGCGGGGGGCCACATGTGCAGTGCACCACAGTCACATGAGAGAATTAAGAACAATGTAAGGACACTTCTGATCTGAGGGGAAAAGAGAGAGAGCTTTTCTGCTTATTTATGTTAGATTTCATTAGAATCAGTAGTAACAGTTCTTGACAATAAAAAGTCATTTATGAATATAAAGAAGCTTATTATTACTATTTTCAGCTAAGACGTGTATTTCAGAAAACTGAGGAACAGTTATGGTAAGGACTTCATTTACCATCAGTGTTCATTTTTTAGTTTTAGTTTTATTCACAGTCGTTTGACTAAAATGTAAATTATTCTTGGTCAAAATTTAGTCTTCAGAACTATTTCAGCTTGTTTTAGTTTAACTATATGGAATTAAGATTTTAGTCGACTCCATTTATTACACATATAGTTGACTTAAATATAAAGCATAGGAGTTGCATTATTTAAAGATTTAATCATTTTTATAAAATAATAATAATTCAAACATTGATCAAACTGATCTGAGATGATATTACTGTAATAATTGCAAATATACACACAGATTGGATGTAATAAATCTGTAAAACCACATAATCACATGAGTTCTGATTGGATTTTGTAGACAAAAAAAATAACATATATATATATATATATATATATATACATGTATATATACATGTATTTTAAATTTTTAATTTAGTCTATTTATTGTCACTTAAACTGAGACAAAAATCTATAGTTGACAAAATTAACGCTGTTTAATATAATATATATATATATATATATATATATATATATATATATATATATATATAATTTGAGTTGCTTTTTAAAGCTATGAACAGTGTTGTATTTATAGCATTATGGCTTCAAACACCACTGTACTTTTTATCAGACTTACATTAGCCACAGTTACACATTGTTTTTATTATTTGGAATTAATCATTCGTAATTAAAGTTTTCTGCTGCACATTTTAGACACACTTTGTTTTGCACACACTGCATTTTTCCCCCACATTATTTAATAAAGTGTTCAACCAGATGTTTGCAGGTTCTCCAACTGTAATAATTTTACAGCTACTTTTAGTCTTTTCTTGTCTTTTCAAAACTTCACTGCACGAGATGTGGAAGAATTGTACATTACACAGAAGTGAGAGTGTTTCTTCTTAAATGTCACAGGACGCAGAGGTGGGCAAGGCCTCCACACACACTTTACGTCCGTGTGCGTGTGTGTGTGTGTGTGTGCTGCTTAAGCTATTGTGAGGTTAATTTCCCCATCAGCCTCCTGCAGAGACAAGTAGTTTGGTTGTAGTATCAGACGTGGTCGGTGAGGGAAAGACTTTTAAAAGGTTGACTAATTGTGGTCATGCTCTCTCTCTCTCTCTCTCTCTACCACTGTATTCTAATGACCTGCTGCAGCTTCGCTTCCTTCCTCTTGTTTCACACGTGCACAAACGCAGATCTGTGAGTGACAGTTTAAGGAGAAGTGCTTTTCCATTAAACAGACAAAAGGAGAGAATGCATCAATTAACACCCACTTACACACTTACACACTTACACACACACACACACACACACATCCCTCCATGGCTAAGATGATGTGAGGTTGACTCATATCAACACGTACAGTCATATACAAAAGACATCGATGTACAGATGGAACAATACGATTAAAAACAAGATGCAACATGCGTCACACTGAGTTTGGATGAGACGCATCATTTTCTTTCTCTTGGCATTAAAAGATAAACAAACTATGACAACAATGGTATTTTAATGAGTAAAATATCCCTGATTTTAGCTCAAATGATCACAATCATCAGCTAATACAATAGCAACAATGTAGCATCAGTTGTTTTCTCTCAAACTTCAAGGTCCTGATCTGACCTTTATGCTTTCTTTTAAGTCTCAAATATCCTATATCATGTTAGTTAACGGCTCTAGATTGTCATCATTGTTTGTAAGGAGGGGTTTGCTCCAGATAAAGGACCTGCTCAGTTGGAAATATATCTGGTACTGCAAAAAATGACTCAAAAAAACACAAAATAACAAAATGACAACAGAAATATACAATAGGACTCCAAAAACACTCAAAAAGACAACAAAAATGACTCCTAAGACACAAATTAACAGCAAAAACACACACAGGGACAGAAAACTACACAAAAGGACAAAAAAAGATACAAAAAACGATGACAAAAATACACAGAATTCTTCCCAAAAACACACAAACCAAAAAGAGAATCACAGAACGACTGCAAAAACACACAAAAGGGCAGAAAACAACTGGTACATGTAAGAACAGCAAAGATTACACAAAATGGTGACATAAAGGCACAAAGTGATTATAAAAAGACACAAATTTCTTCCAAAAACACATAAACCAAAAACAGAATCACAGAACGACTCCAAAAACACACAAAAGGAAAGAAAACTACACAAAAGGACAACAAAGATACACAAAACATCAAAGCCAAAAACACAAATACAGAACAACTCCAAAAACACACAAAAGGAAAGAAAACTACACAAAAGGACAACAAAGATACACAAAACAATGACAAATATACACAAAATTCTTCCAAAAACACACCAGAAATACAGAATGACTCCAAAAACACACAAAAACTACATGAAAGGATAACAAAAATAGACAAAATGACAAAACAAATACACAAAATTCCTCAAAAAACATCAAAGCCAAAAACACAAATACAGAATAACTCCAAAAACACACAAAAGGAAAGAAAAAACTACACAAAACGACAACAAAAATGAACAAAATTCCTTCAAAAACACACAAAAATGAATATATTCATCTAGCAGCTTCTCCAGCTTCTTACAAATTCATCTGGAGACACATCCCAACTTCTTTGTGGCGTTCAACCTTCTGATGAGTTTATCCAACACTGAACTAAATCAACCACTTGTCAGCGTCTGAACTTTAACATTTACATTGTTGTTGAAAGCTGTAATTATAATTTGTTGAGATTGGAAAGCGTCTAAAAGCCATTCACAGCCTTTTCTCACTAAATGATTGAAACTCTTTTCCATTTTTAGTTAGAGTTTACTTTTCATTTCCATCTCTGAGCATATGCTAAATTATTATCTTCCATTCACACGGTTCCACTCACATTCTGTGTTCCTGTGATTATTTCTGGAGCACAGCTCACTTCATTGCCAGGCAACCAGAAAGTTAGCATTGTGTGTATAATCCAGTGGTTGGTGTGAGGCAGTATGGGGGCGGGTGTGTGTGTGTGTGTGTGTGTTTAAACACTGTAAAAACGTTTACTCAGAAATGTTACACTTTAAAGCTGCAGTTCTACAATAAACTGTAATGAACAAAATCCCATTTTAAGCTGTGATATATGATATTCTTAATATCATAAACCACTTAAATATATCAATATTTATGTATTTTCTACTGAGATGCTTTTTTAAAAGATTGGCAGAATTCTACATGTTTTCGTGTCGTACAAGCTTCTGTGGTGCGTTCACATTAGATAGTATGAAAAGATCGAGTATGCGAGAAATACCCGGATGTATACTATATGGGAAAGCCACACAAACTGGTTCTAAAAACACACAAAAGGACAGAAAACTATAAAACTATTTTTGTATTTGTTTGCGACAAAATCACAAAGACAAAATTCCCTGCACGTACTGTACGTACAAACCAGAGCCGTTTAGAGAGAGTTACGACATTTACGTTCACGCCAATGGATGTTTTTTTTTTTACAGCAACGAAAATTCATGGAGCCTCAAAATAGTTCCCAGATAATCTAAACCCATTAAGGTGTGCATTCATTTATAACTGTATAATAATTGTACATACACGTACATAAATATATTCTCTGTAACATTCCAGGCATCAGGTGCCATTGTCCTCATCTTATTTCTGTGTCTGTGGGTTTGTGTGATGTTGTTGGGGTTTTTCTTATTGTACGTAAGGTTTTTAATGATGTAAAGCACTTTGAATTATATTGTATATATGAAAATCGCTCTATAAATAAAGTTTGATTGATTGATTGATTTATATTGACAACAAATTACCAAAAATCCCAGGTATGTAACTCGGAATCAATGGATTGGAATTGCCCGCCAATAACTTCCGGGAATTATTTGAGTGTAAATGAATCACATGACGGATTTGGAACTTCCGTTGTAATAACTGTCTCTCTCTTTAAACGGCTCTGGTACAAACCTAAAAACCTTTCTGACTGTGATTGGCCAGCCTGGTGCTTTGACCCCGCCCCCTCCGCAGACACTACACACTGTGGTCCTTCCTGTGAGCTGATAACGTGCTGACAGTGACTGGACAGTCACATCATCCATCCGTGTTCCCACTGTCATCACGTTTTTTAATCTTCAATCATCATCAGCATAGAAAACACACTTTGTCTCGGACTGTGTGTGTGTGTGTGTGTGTGTGTGTGTGTGTGTGTGTGTGTGTGTGTGTGTGTGTGTGTGTGTGTGTGTGTGTGTGTGTGTGTGTGTGTGTGTGTGTCAAACAGGGTCACCTCTTATTCCTGTTTTCCTGTGTCCGTGGTGTCGGACCGATGGTGAAACAGAGCACGTGTCGACTGAGATGAGTGATGAAGAGGAGGAAGAGGAGGCGATAAGAGATGAAGAGGAGGAAAAGGGGGAGTAAGCAAAGGTCAAGTGTTGGGAGAGGAAACAATGTCTCCGTTTCACAACCTGTGGAGGAACCAGTTTGTTTCACTCCATCACTGAAACGGATGGTTTCACCTTCTGAACCCAAACTCAGTGAAGTTTTATTTACTTCACAGGAAACTACTTCAACATCTGATATAAAAGATAATAATCACATATTCTAAAGAATACCCAGTAGTTATAGCATCAATAACAGGAAAACACACACATTAGTAACACAGGAAGGCAACTTCATTTACAAAAAATGTGTTTGTTTGATCTCAGGGCCACATTATCAACCATCATGTCAGCATTTAGAATAATAACCAATCTGAGCATCAACACACATAGTTTTGTGTGTTTTTTCTGTCATTCTGTGTATGTTTGTTGATGTCTTGCTTGTTATGATCATATTTTGGGAATTCCTGTGGCCTTTTTGGTGTATATTTCCTGTGAAACACATGTTTTTTAGAGTCATATTGTGTATTTATGTTGTCATTTTGCATTTTTCGGAGTGATTTTTGTTGTCGTTTTGCTTGTTTGTAGTATTGTGGGTTTGTGGAGTCATTTATTTGTGTTTTTCTTGTCTTTTTGTGTACTTTTGTTGTCTTTTTTTGCAGTTTTTTACAGTAGTTTTGTGTGTTTTTCTGTCATTCTGTGTATGTTTGTTGTTTTCTCGCTTGTTATGATTCATTTTGTTCATTTCTGTTGTCCTTTTGTGTATTTTTCCTGTAAAATGTATGTTTTTTGGAGTCATATTGTGTATTTATGTTGTCACTTTGCATTTTTTAGAGTGATTTTTTGTGTATTTCTGTTGTCGTTTTGCTTGTTTGTTAGTACCGTGGGATTGCAGAGTCTTTTTGTCTGTTTTTCTTGTGTTTTTGTGTACTCTTCTTGTCGTTTTGTTCATTTTTGTAGTAGTTTTGTGTGATTTTGGAGTAATTTCTGTGTTTTTCTTGTCTGTTCTAATTCTTTGTATTTCTTTTTTATGTATTCTTGCTTTTGTTTTGTGTATTTTGTTGTCATTTTGTACGTTTACTTTGGGGGCCGCATAAAATTAGACCGAGGGCTACATGTAGATCATATTTTCATTTTTATTCATAAATCTATTGATGCAGAAAAAACCTAGGCTCTAATTAATTCATTCAATGCTATTTAATGAGTTCATCACATCAGATACAAGGTTGGTTACATCATGGGACGCTGGTTAGTACAAGGTTAACACAGAGACAGAAATTAGAGTAATACCCACAATCGCTCCTGCAAGAAAAAAACATGACCAAAGACCAAGTTTTTGTCGTCAAAATCCTGTTAATCATTTATTCACATTTACTATTATGCAAATATATATTAATTGCATTTGTATTTATTCATTTTACCACTTTATATTAACAGAAAATACTGGTTAAAAAACATAAATACAACAAAACTTATGGGAATGTGACAGAAACCATATATATATATATATATATATATATATATATATATATATATATATATATATATATATATAGAACAGAAGTGACAATATCAGCTTCCAGAAGTAGCTCCAACAGACATTCTTATGTTTCTGTTGTAAATAATGAAAACATTAAAGAAAATGTGGAGAAAAGATACAAAAAAACTGTTCAGAAAAGTACTTTTAAGGGTTTTTATGAATAAATATGCACCATACAATATTGTTAATTTTGTAACCAGGACTACTAGCACAACACACACACACACACACACACAATACTAACCTAACAGCAGTATAACAGTATTATAGTACACACTGGGCTTATAAGAATACACTCACACAGTTTACATTCTGGAGATTTTCTTCTTTCCTTTGAATATTTGACTTTGCTGACATGGATGTTTCTATTTGGTGTTAGCATTAGTCACATTTACAAGCTAACATTGAAACGAAGGGAAGCAAAACCACAGCATTTGTTTGAGGCAGGAATTCATTTGTCATGAAAACACCAACGAGAACCAGGATTAGGCTTTTGTTTGACGTACAGGATGTGAAGAAAAGAGGATAGAACATGGAAGACACGTGGTTTTGATCTGTTTTTACACGTAGTTTGACATCAAGTGCAGTAATATCCGATATACAAAGCAAAGCGTTAACAGTGTTTGTTCTGGAAGAATCCGGCGTCGGCGACTCTTGACACGAGCAGCAGGTGGTTAAAGCGTTTCTTTCAGCCTTTGGCAGCAAACCAAACGCTAGTGTCAGTAAAACACACTTCATTCAACAGTTGTTTTCTCTCCAGAAGCACACGTTCATCCTTCACAGAACACTTAAATTGTTGTTTTTTTTAACCAACATTGGAGAAGATGAGGCGCCTTAAACTGTGAAAGTGTCCGTTTGACTCTTAGTGACTCCCACTGCTTCTTCTTCTTCTTCTTTCTTCTCTTCTTCTTCTTCTTCTCTTCTTCTTCTTCTTCTTCTTCTCTTCTTCTTCTTCTTCTTTCTTCTTCTGCTTCTTCTTCTTCTTCTTCTTTTCTCTCTTCTTCTTCTTCTTCTTCTTCTTCTTCTTCTTCTTCTTTTCTTCTTCTTTCTTCTTCTTTTCTTCAGTTTGAGAAATCCCTGAATTTGTAGGAGTGGTTCATTGTTGTGGGGTTGACTTTAGTAATTTAACTTAAAACGAGCTCAATCTAGTACTGTGTAGATTATTTTCATTTAATCTGTGCATAGATTTCATTCACAGTCCTAAAAGTCACTCGATGACCTCATCACTTCAAATTTCAATATTTGTTCATGTTCTAACCCACTTAAAGTGGAACTAAACCCCTGAAGTTTTGTTGACCTGCCACTAGGGGGGGTAATTCAATAAATGCTTTGATAATCGGCGGGGGTATTGGAGCAGTTAAGACACGCCCAGTCTATACAAAATGGGAAACCTGGACAAAAGCTGCGTTTCCATTACCCTCGAAAATGCGCAAAATCTAAAAAGCGCAATAAAAGCTGGTTATGGAAACACCAACATTTAGTTAAAAATATCACAAAAATGTTTTGACACTTTCATGAGGAGGAATTTCAGACGTTTCGATATCAAAATGTGTCGCAAAAGTGCAATGGAAACACTTTTTCCGCAAATACACGTCACAGAATGTGACGTACCTGGTCACATGACCACCTCTCTCCAGGTAAACATGACGCGGCACTTTTATGATTATTGCCACATGAGACGTGAAACATCAAAGGTGTACGTAATGTTCTAAGGAGGTTCCCTGAGCGTCCGTCTTCCTGAGTTGTGAGACTCCTGCCCAAAACAACGTAGAATGGAAACACGTTCAAAGTGTAATTACACTTTGTTGACATTTGGAAATATCGCTTTAATTTTGCAAAATTCTGTAATAGAAACCCAGCTAAATTTATTAATTCATAAAATATCCCGAGATAAATCCAGACGTATGGTCACCAAAATATTGTTGGCATCACAGATGGTGCGTGCGGGAAAAGAGGGGCGTTCAAGGACTGCCGGAAAGTTGGTTTTTGTTTTCTTTAAAAAAAAAAAAAAACATATATATATATATATATATATATATTCGGGGCTAATTCAATAATATCCAGGGCTTTAGCCTTGAATTAAACTGCCTAGTGATGCACAATGGTCCAATGATGTCACAGAATCTTGTTCTCAGCCAATAGCAAAATTCCATTGTAATAATCTGCGTTTCAACCCATAGAGGGCAGTCACTCCAAAATACGCCAAAATTCTTTGACTAGAATGTTAAGAGTTGGACTAGAATCATGGGGGTCTGCTGGTGCCCATCTCCAGCTCTTCTTGGGCGTTAGGCGGGGGTACACCATGGACAGGGTGCCACTCACACGGACAACCACCCACACTTTTACTCCGACGGGCAATTTAGAGACTTCAATCAACCTAACAGTCATGTTTTTGGATTGTGGGAGGGAGGAAACCCACATAAGCATGGGGAGAACATGCAAACTCCACACAGAAAGGACCCAAGTGTCCACCCCAGGGCTTGAATCGAGGACCTTCTTGCTGTGAGGTGGACATGCTAACCACTAACCACTGTGTGTTCTTCTTTAAGGACCAGTGTAGCAGAAAGGAACTATGTTGAGGAGCGGTCACGCTTCATTCAAGGCATTTTGGAATTTTCTGACCTCCTACATGAAGAATGCATTGGAACGCCACCACTTACACAAACCTTAACGTCTTCATTGTAAAAACTATCTCGATCGGCCATGTTTTGGAGATATTTGCACGCTTTGAAGATGGAGATCAGAGTTTTTAACTTAGAAATCTTTATTTCAAAGTTTGATTTTTTATCTTTTTTAACTCGTCTGCACATGCTGTTGAAGGTCAACACTACATGTAGAGCAATATGCACGTGTTATTATTGCAATGAAATAAATAGTTATTTTATTGCATAGTTGTGACCATTGATTGCAGCATTTGCCAAGTGTGACGTGAAAGAATAATGCCATTGAAAGTGCTTTGAGTCACCAAAAAAGGCACTATATAAATCAAATGCATTATTATTATTATTATTATTGGTGATTTCTGGGATTTAGGGGGTGTGAAAATTGCACCTCTAGGGGGTGCAAGGCTGAACACCAACAACATAATCTGAATAAGTCCAAACATCAGCAGAAACAGTTGTTGGAATTGTTGCGAGTTGTCTGTTTTGAAAGAAGATGAAAAGTGAATATTTTGAATTATTCAATATAAAAAAAACCCCACAAATAAAATAGATTTATTCTTTTTCTTTGCGGTTCTATTTCACAGAGTAGTGCCGGACCACGACCCGGTGGTTGGGAACCAATGTGGGATCAGCTACAGTAGACGTCCAGTTAGAAATGATTTTTTTAATCAATCATAAGCTTCATTTAGCATGAATGAATCATTGACTTTACAAATTTGTAAAGAAAATGTAAAAACAGAACTTAAATTATCAATAATAATATTGACTACTAAGTTGCGTGGAGCATATCAAATCCTTCTTTTATAAATAAACTGAACTGGTTCAAAGAGGGAAACAAACAGCGGCTCATTAGTGTGTGCATGCTAACCATTATTATTATTCATGTGTTCATGTGGCGTTGCTATGATACGACGACACCAGCCGAGGAGCTAAAGCTGCGCTGCACCTTAGTTGCCCTTCCTCGTTATCAAACACATGGAAATACATGCAAATAAAACCCTGAACGCACCACGAGCCTGAGTCACCAAAGCCTGGTCAGCGACACGTGTTACAGCTCTATCAGATAAAAGTGCAACAAAACAAGTGTTAGTGTGATAAGTGTTCTTTTTTTAACAATAAACTGAAGATCAAATCAGGAGATGATGCACAATAATAGATATTCTTCGCCTCGTTTTTCTCCTGTTTTGAGTTTTGAAACAAATCCCCCCAAAAATCTTGATGTGGAACTATTTATTGTTTAAAATAAAAGAGAAATAAATTTAATCTGTCACAATATGTGAGCAAAGTATAATTTTTATACTTCACAAAAAAATTATTTAGCCACAAAAAGAAGGCAAACAAAAATCAATACTTTTTCCCATAAAACCTAAAAATCAAAAAATGACACAAAATGACCAAAAACACACAAAATTTTCCAAAAAAACCCACAAGACATTCAAAACACACACAAAATGACACCAAAAACACACAAAAAATCACTTGAAAAACACACAAAATCACTTGAAAAACACACAAAATGACCCAAAAAAACGCACAAAACATGGGGGTGCAAAGCTGAAATCTAAAATCTTTTTTTGCTGAACTATTTACTGTATTTAAAAAAAGAGATAAATTGACTTTGATCTGTGAGCAAAGCACAAGTTTTATATTTCACTAAAATGATTTCCAAAAAAAAATCAATACTTTTTTGCATAAAATATGAAAGTCGATGTCAAACCAAAACAGGAGGCATTAGCCATCTTTAAAAATACTGTTAGTACAGTTCGAAGGGTGAGAAAGCTTTGTGTATATACAGTAGATTAAAGATTAAGATTACTCAAATACAAATACACACAAAACAACAACTAATAACACACAAAATTACTAAGAAAAACACAATATTTCCAGGAAACCCTAAAATGACAGCAACAGAAACCACACAAAATTACTTCAAAAACTTACAGAATATGACTCCAAAATCACACAAAAAATTACACCAAATGACACCACAAACACCCAAAATTACACAAAATAAACAGACACAAAATGACTCGAAAATCACACAAAATAACCCTTAAAACACACACACGTAAAAAACTACTCCAAAAACACAAAAAAAATACACAAAAGACTCCAAAAACACACAAAATGACTCCAAAATCACACAAAAAAAATTACACAAAACAATTCCAGAAATGCACAAAATCACACAAAAACATACACAAAATGATTGAAAATAAACCACACAAAACGACTCCAAAAACACACAAAATGACCCAAAAACACACAGAATGACCCAAAAAAAACACACAAATGTCTCCAAAATCACACAAAATTACCTTAAAAACACACACAAAAAATGACTCCAAAAACACACAAAAAATGACACAAAGCTACTCTAAAAACACACAAAAACCAGACAAACTGGGACTAAAAATGTATTGAAATGACATAAAATAACCCAATAATAAATAATTATTTGCACTGTTTTTCTCTTATTTTGTCTTTTCATAAAATGACCCCAAAAAACTCTCAGCTGAACTATTTACAATAAAAAAGGAGATAAATTGACTCTGTCACGATCTGTGAGCAAAAGCATAAGTTTTATACTTTACTAAAAAGGATTTTGCCCAAAAGAGGCAAACAAAAATCAATACTTTTTCGCATAAAACATGAAAATCGATGTCAAACCAAAACAGCAGGCATTAGCTGTCTTTAAAAATACTGTTAGTACAGTTTGAAGGGTGAGAAATATCAGGACGGCTTCACGCAGCCATTGGCAGAGTGTGTAGTAATCAATAAATATGTGTATTTGTGGGCGTCCTCTTACATTTGCTTGATGTCTGTTTAACAATCAGGGTTTTTTGTGTGTGTTACTAAAGCGTGTGTGTGTGTGTGTGTGTGTGTGGTTGAGTGGGCAGACGGGGACCAGCATCAGGTCAGAGCAGAGCTACAGCAGCGATAAACATGACTATCATGCCACAATCAACGAGTGTTTTTCTGTCTTTACATCGTTGAATAAAAGCAAAGCTTGGTTACGTCCACCTACACCTCATTGTATAACCTGCTGCTGCTGCACAATCTGTGTAGTAGCGACTTCTTCACCTCGTGGCCGATACGTTGGAGTTAAACGAGGTAATGCTTCGTGCTGATCGTGTTTTTCATGCTATTTCAAAGGGTGCCGAACGTAAAAACTTGGTCACTTTTTCATC
This sequence comes from Gouania willdenowi, assembly GCF_900634775.1. Lineage (NCBI taxonomy): Eukaryota > Metazoa > Chordata > Actinopteri > Blenniiformes > Gobiesocidae > Gouania > Gouania willdenowi. The sequence goes on from NC_041064.1 coordinate 4,099,573, forward strand.
GCCGACACATTGTAGAACTTTTAGCTCATTTTTCTTCCATTTGAGACAGAAATTCATGTAAAACAGAATGTTCTTTATCATTGTTAAAAATGTGTACACATGAAAAATAAATCTAAATGTAAATCTTAATGTTAAATCTAAATTTAAATGTTAAATGTAAATCTAAATGTTAAATCTAAATTTAAATGTTAAATGTAAATCTAAATGTTAAATTGATCGCCAAGAGTAAAGTTAAATGTTAAGGGCCTCGTGTTCAACAGGCACTGATCTGCCCTCTTTATATAATTTCTAAACATTTAACTTTACACTTGGTGACAAATTTAACATTTAGATTTAGATCTAACATTTAGATTTAGATTTAGATTCAACATTTAGATTTAGATTTAACATTTAGATTTAGATCAAACATTTAGATTAAATTCAACATTTAAATTTTACATTTACATTTACATTAACATTTAGATTTCACATTTAGATTTAGATCTAACATTTATATTTAGATTTAACATTTAGATTACATTTTATATTTAGATTAAATTTAACATTTACATTTTACATTTACATTAACAGTTAGATTACATTTAACATTTAGATTTTATATTTATAATGAACATGTAGATTTTATATTTACATTTAACATTTAGATTTAGATCAAACATAAACAAAATGTAAATTTAACATTTAGATTTTACATTTTCATTTAACATTTAGATGAAATTAACATTTAGATTTACAATTAAAACTTAGATTTAACATTTAGATTTTACATTTAGATTTAAATTTAACATTTATATTTGACGTTTACATTTACATTTAGATTTATTTTCTATTTTTACACATTTTTTACAATGATATAGAACATGTTGTTTTACATGAATTTATGTCTCAAATGAAAAAAAAAATCAGCTAAATGTGTAAAATATGTCAGCTATGAAACAGTTTTTACATTCGACACCCTATAATCGTGTCTCCTCCCCGTGTTGATGCGAGTGATCGATCAAGTTCAGAATATTCTTCATTATTTTCATTTGTTATTGCTACAGGTTAGCTTCCTCTTTAGTCATTAGCACAGCCTCAAACGGCGCTCAGGTGCACCTTTAGGGAAAAGCTGGATAATTTATGGTTTTCAAAAGCAAGCGTTATTGCAGACTCAATTATTAATGAAAGATTCTCCATCGCTGCATTTAAATGAACAGAATCACTTTCAGGAATAAAGTGTCTGATGAACGACAGCGGTTTACATTAAAGCTGCAAAAAATGTACAAAAATGAGAACAAAAAAAGATCAAAATACTCCAAAACAACAAAACAAGCAAAAAAACACGACTCCAAGAAATAAATAAACGGTGGCTCCTGTCCTGGCGGATCCGCGTCGGGGTGGTTGGTTTGCTGGCTGGGGCCCGTGGGTGCCGTGTCTGGGCGGGGGTGCCCCGGGGGTGGGTCTCTGGGTTCGGCGTCTCGGTGTGCGCCCTCCCACCGTCTGCCCGGGGACGGGCTGCGGTTCGGCGAGGTGCCGCGCCGCCTTGGGCGGGGTGGGGCTGTTGGCTGGGGCCTGCTGTCCTCCGGGCTGTGCTGGCGTCGGGATGGGGGGTGGGGGGGGTGCCCCCCACGGAGGTCTGGCACGGGGGCTTGCCCTTGGGGTTCCCTGTCCTCCGGTGGTGCCCTTTGGGTCCGGCGGGTCTGGCCAGCTGGCTGGGCCGGTCCTGGCGGGGGTCTTCTGGGGCGGGTGGTACGGGCCGCGCCCTGCCATACCTACGGGTGCGGCCCCGGGTGGCCCCGGCTTGGGCGACGCCCTGTGAGCCGGGCTCTGCGGTGTGACTGGGCCCTTTGGTGGGGGGGGAGGGGGCGTCTGGGGCGAATCGCGCGGGCGGCATCAAGGAAAGGCGATCTGGCGCGCTCTGGGGTGCCTGGTCGGTGCGCCTGGGGGCCGGCGGGGCAGCTTGCAGCATCCCCTTGGTGCCCTCGGCGACTATGGGCATGGTTGTCGTCCTTGGGGGCGCTGCTCTCGGTGCTGCTTCCGTTTCGGGTCCTTCTGGCCTGGGGTCCGGACCCTGCTGGCTCTGGGCCCACCGGCGGGCGCCCGCCGGCTGCCCATTCCGCGCGGCTCTGGCCGTCTGCTGGGGGTTGGGGTCGGTGGGGGGATGCGCTGGGTGCTCGGCTGCTTGGGGCTTCCTCGGATGTGTGTGTGGGGGGCGGTGGCTGCTTCTCGGCCTGGGATCTTGGGGGCATCTGGGGGGTTGCTCGGCCGCGGGGGGGTTCCCTGGGGCTCCCTGGCCCCCACTCTTTCTGCTGGCCTGGCTGCATCTGCGGGCCCAGGGCAGTTCCTGGGCTTGCAGTAGCGTTTTTTTTTTTTGCACATATACTGGTATATGATGCACTGGCACGCCTTGGGATGTGGGATAAAACTCATTCCTGGCTTAACCTTTGACACGTTTATCCCAAATACCTGCTTTAGGTACTACCATTCACTCATTCCCCCTGTTCACAGTCACCACCATTATAGCTAAGCTTCACACTTGTCACCATACTGGCTTGATTACACTACATAATAAGCACAATATATTCTACAACCTCACATCTCACCCTCACTGCAAAACAGTCTATTCTTCCCCACCTTTTCTATTTAAAAAAAAAAAAAAAAAGAAAGAAAGAAATGACTAAATTAACAAAATGACTCCAAATGGGAAAAAAAACATAACAACAAAAAATGACAAAAAAAAAAACACGTAAAATGACCCAAAAAACCCACACAAATACTCCTATGCACTAAATGATTCCAAAAACACACAAAATGATTCCCATAAACCACACAAAACGACTCAAAAATCACAAAATCACCCCAAAAATGACAAAAAAACAAGAAAATTTGAAAAAAAAAAGTCTGTGAAATGGCTAAAAGAAAAAATAAATGAACTCTAAAACAACACAAAAAAAATCAACAAACAACTAAACTAAAAAAACAACACAAAAAGATGCACCAAATATCCACAAAATCCATTCTTCTTTCATATGAGAATGGTCACTTTTCTAAATGCTGACATGAATGTTGATAATGTCACATTTCTGTGATAAAAGTTACTGATCTCTGCTCTAAATAAATCACAGCTCCAAAGCGTCAGGATTCAAGGTGTTTCCTTAGAATAAAGTTTACGTTCCACGTTGGTTCTTTGTCTTTAGTTGAGTTATTATTGCAATAAATTATAAATGTGGGCAGAGGTTTAAACCTGCTGAGCTGAGGCAAAGCAAACAGAGACAGAGACGGAGACATGGAGGGTGATGACGACTGTCTAGGGAGAAACAGAAGAGGCAACAGCCTGTGACCTGTTGGACACACACACACACACACACACACACACACACACACACACACACACACACACACACACACACACACACACACACACACACACACACACACACACACACACACACACACACACACACACACACACAGGTCTCATTATCACCTGGCTCTAAAACACACCATCATCCAGTTCAGCCACTGGTTCAGGGTTACTGGGCAGGATTTGAACCACAGCTCCCGCCTCCAGAGGAGTGTGCGTGTGTGTGCGTGTGTGTGCGTGTGTGTATGTGTGTGTTACAGAACCAGCCAAAGCTGCTCCCCTGCCATCGATACCCTCCAAGTGTCAAAATAGACAAATACTCAAAAAATGCACAAAACAAAACAACTACAATAACATACAAAATACAACAAGTACACACAAAACAACACCTAAAAAAACACAAAATACACTAAACGACTCCAAAGTCACACACAAAATGACTTCAAAAACACACAAAACAAACCCCAAAAAAGTAAAGAAAAAGAAAAATAGAAAAAAGTCTATGAACGACCCCAAAAACACTATTAGTGCAGCAGATTAGTAAAAAAACATTGTTCACTTTGGTATAAAAGCATGAAATTTGGCACAGATACTCTCTAAGAGACACTATTTTGGAAAAAGGCATTGGCCACTCAAAAAATACTCAGATCTGGTCAAACAACGTGTCAGTGGAAAGGTCTGGTCCTTTTCCTGCACCAGGGGTAACTTCATGGGAGTATGATACTGCTTTCTCCCATTGACAGAGGTTACCCCTGGTGCAGGAAAATACCAAACTTCTGCAGCTTCCTGTGGACGCAATTTGGCCTCTAGCCAAAAACAAACCACATATTCGGACTCGGGGAATAAAACGCGACTGCTGATGCCACATTTTGTAAAGAAATAAACAATTTTTTTGCACCGCGATTGAGTGTTTCACCTCTAGCGGTCGCAGTTCTAACTCTACCCAGGGGGGATGCACATATTCATACTCGGGAGGACCAGACCTTTCTGCTGACACCTATTTTGGTTATATAATAACCATTGAATAGCATATTGAAAAATGGCCGCAATATTGAATTTTTGAGTGGCCAATGTTTTTTTCCAAAATAGTGTCTGTGCTAAATTTCATGCTTTTATACCAAAATGAACGATTCTCTTGAAATATGCAATTAATCTGCTACACTAAAAACAGAAACGCACCATAAGAACGGTGCATTATGTTGATTTTTAAGAAAGGCAGTAAAATTAATGGACAAAATGACTCAAAACACACAAAAACAACCCGAAAAATTTCAAAGAAAAAAAAACAAAGACAAAAAAGTCCATGAAATGACTCAAACAAAAAAGTGTGAGTATCGGCTCGTGTGTGTGTGTGTGTGTGTGTGTGTGTGTGTGTGTGTGTCAGGGCCAGCCAAAGCTGCCCCTGCCATCGATACCCTCCATGTGTCACACACGGCTGACTGAGCGTCTCCAGGAAAGAGGAAATGAGAGGATTTGGAGTGTGACATTTGCTCCTGAGTTTAAGTGAGCGTGTGTTTATGTGTGTGTGTGTGTGTGTGTGTTTGTGTGTGTCTGAGAGCGAGCGTGGGCCACGTTTCCTCGTCAGCTCCTGAGCCAACACGGGTCAACGACTCTTAGGAGGAAGCGATGGTGCGTTCAGGGTCGTGTCAGACACAGAAGGTTCAGTGTAACTCTGGGAGGTAAAAAAATAAATAAATAAAGAGGACAGAGTGAAGAGAAGCATCTGCGTGTCTGGAAAAGTGTTGAATAAAAGCAACAAGTGGAAGTGCTTCTGTTCAACTCGGGGCTTTTTATCAGAGATTGGCTGAGTTTCTGCTTGAAGCTGCAAATTCTTTTCAAACACAGATTATGTTGGAGGTGAACGTCGGGCTTTATGGAACGTTTTTTTCCTGTAAATACGAGCACTGTGGTGAGAGAAAGGAGCTAAAGTTGCTGTAAGAAGCTGTGAGTCAGTGTTTGAGGCTGTTTCAGCTGCTGCTCAGGACGTTTCCATCCAAGGTTCAGACTTTTTCTGCCTCCGTAGAGAACTTTACAGTCCACCACATTGGATCTGGCCTCAGTTCTGGAGCCATTTGCCACATAGACACACTTTCAATGTGGAGTTTGCATGTTCTCCCACAGATCGTGTAAATGGTTACCATCTACACCAAACAGAGACATCCTGGCTCCTGTAAAGGTGGGCAGACACTGTGTCATTTTTACAATCGTTGTATTCAGCTCCAGATCAAACTGTGCGACTCAACTGTAGAGTCCGATGGCACGTTGACACCAAACAGTGTGGACGCGCTTCTATGAGCGTCGAGAGATCCCGCAGTGCTTCCTGTGCGATGCGTTTTGAAGCTTTTTGCACAGCGGACGCTGCGTGTTTGGAGATTTCAAGCTTTTGATCCATGTCCCGTGCCTAAAACGCGGCCGACGCCAGAGTTGGGATTGTTGAACTTTTGGCTGGAATTGCAGCGCGTCGACCAATCAGGAGCTTTCTCTAACAGTGATGTAGTGATGTAGTGACGCATTTCTTGACAGGACTGTAGGACCTGGATGACAACAGGAATCCAACAAAACTGTGCTGTGCTCGCTCCGTGATGTATAACCCAGAGGACTATTACTATCAAGACAGGAATAGAAAGGACCTTGCTTGGAAGAAGATTAGTCAGGAAGTCGGTGTCGCTGGTGAGTTGTTTAAACTTTTCACGGGCAACAGAGTAGCCCCTCCCCAAAACACACAACGCGCTCTCTTCCCAACTTGTTTGGGACGCTTGTCACCGAGGGTCGACAAGCGTCTGATTCACTGAGCACGAGCATCCAACTAGAGGCGTTAGGCGCAATTTTAACCCCCGAAAAGCGTTTGGTGTGAACGCAGCATGAATGTGCGTAGCTTACAATTCATGTTCTCACACTATACGGACTGCTCACACTGTGCTTCCACACATGACACGTCGGGTTCTTGTTTCTGGAAATGCAACGTACAAATTAGAAGACGAAGGAGAACTCTGAAGCGTCGCCATTAAAACAGAAGAAGAAGAAGAAGAACCTGGAAGTGGATAGAAACTCTCAGCAAAAAGAGCTTTAAAAAAGAAAAGGTGGTGAACTGTCTGGACAGATGTGGGCAGTACAGTCTGTCAATTCTACAGTGGTCCTACGGTGTTCACACATGTGCAGTGTGAGAGTTTGAGGTTAAGTCGGTCTGTATCACTGCTTCAACAGTGATTCCCTCATGACTAGGATTTCAAACATGTTTGATTTCCTTACGACCATACGATTGCTGATCGGGAGCTGGTCGTGAGGGGTTCATCGCTTCTCGTGACCCCATGTATACTAGACCATGTATACTACACCATGTATACTAGACCATGCATACTACACCATGTATACTAGACCATGTATACTACGCCATGTATACTACACCATGTACACTAGACCATGCATACTACACTATGTATACTACACCATGCATACTACACCATGTATACTACACCATGTATACTAGACCATGCATACTACACCACGTTTACTACACCACGTATACTACACCATGTATACTACACCATGCATACTACACCATGCATACTACACCATGCATACTACACCATGTATACTAGACCATGCATACTACACCACGTTTACTACACCACGTATACTACACCATGTATACTACACCATGCATACTACACCATGCATACTACACCATGCATACTACACCATGTATACTAGACCATGCATACTACACCACGTATACTACACCATGTATACTACACCATGTATACTACGCCATGTATACTACGCCATGCATACTACGCCATGTATACTACGCCATGTATACTACGCCATGTATACTACACCATGTATACTACACCATGCATACTACACCATGTATACTAGACCATGTATACTACACTATGTATACTAGACCATGTATACTACACCATGTATACTACACGATGCACGACACAATTTAACCGAGACTCGGCCCGATTCTAAAAATAGATGCATGAGTCAAAAATCGTCTCAAAATGGGCCAAAAATCGCACAGTGTATGCCCGCCTTAACACAAAGCCAGATTCCCTGTCCCAGCATCCCAGCTTCCTGTTTTGTGGAATCGGCTTCTTGGGAGATCAAGATTATTGTCTGCAGAACTCCCCAGTACCCTCCTCGTTCTTACTCCTGTGCTGCACCGCTTGTGTCTTCACCTCTCCCTCAGCCACCCGTGGATCACTTGCCTCGCTTCACCTTGGATCATCTCCTCCTTCCTTCCTCAATAAATCCTGTCAATCTGTCGTCGAACTCACTCCCCCGTCTCCGTCTCGCTCTTGGGTCCACCTCCATGCTCTCACCCCTGACACCGGGGACCAATGGATGCTCGATTCCCAACCCTAGTGAAAACTGATCTTTAGAGTCTCCCGATCCACCTTGGAGATCTGTAACCGCTCTAGTATTCGTTTGTCGGGAAAGTTTGCTTTGTTTGGGTCGGGGTGAGCATGCAAACCAAGTCCAGAACGGATTAACTTTTGAGTTTTTGTTTAGGCTGGACTCGAAACATTTCCAATGTGACAGAGAGCTGACGGACAGGCTGCAGGTTGAGTTAAAAATGCAACATAGAACATTAAAAATGACTGATTACTGATGGTAAGCAGAGATCAAGGGCAAATGTGCTTTACATGATTAAAAAAGTGCAACAGAAAACCTTTAACAGATTTAAAATGTTTTAAAGAGCTGACTCTCAGTTTGTGCCACTTCTTAATATTAAAATACAAACTCCAGATCTCCTACTTCTTCAACTAGTTTTATTAAAGGCACAAAGACACATTTACCCATCGAGAAGTGAGAACATTCCTGTGCAGGACAAATATTTCGTTCTACAACAACTCCATATGATTGAAAAATTACAGACGTGCAAATATCTTCTAAAATCCAAGCATATATTCCACACAAAGTTTAAAAACCTGGCCAGAAACATACGAACCAACAGTGTTTGTTAAAGAAACAAACCATAGCAGGAAGAAAAACCAGGAACACGATGACGACTGTTTGAAGTGAAATTATTGAAAACATCTTAATTTACAGTGCTTTCAGAAAACCCATCAAACCATAAATATAACATTTCTAACAAACACGTCTCCCAAAAGCTGCTTTCTGTTTACGAGCGGACGCATACGTGATATTATTCAATAATTAATGAACGAGGACACTAAGTGAAAGAAGGTGAAGATGAAAGATGAAAAGAATAGGAAAGAGTGAAGTTTCTTGATGAATTGGTGTGAAATAAGATCCGTTCCACTGGAGAGAGCAGTGAAAATAAACCGGAGCCCAGCATTTATTTACACTCAGCTTCTCATTAAGTCAAATAGGCCACTTTACTGAGGCTGACATTTCCACCGTCTAATGAAATACAGGATGTGAGCGTGAATATGCGAATAATATACATCTATACGTGACCCTCTTCATTCTGCACGTCAGCGAACGCTTTTAGTCCAAACAGAACAATCTGGAAAGCTTCAGCAGTGGGAATGTTAACAGGCGGCGTCGTAACGTTACACCTACAGGAGTGAGTGGGCGTCTGAGAGAGAGAGAGAGAGAGAGAGGGAGAGAGAGAGAGAGAGAGAGAGAGAGAGGACTGGGTAGAAAAGGATTGTTTTAAGGATGGGAAAAGTGTGTGTGTGTGTGTGTGTGTGTGTTGTGTGTGTGTGTGTGTGTGTGTGTGTGTGTGTGTGTGTGTGTGTGTGTGTGTGTGTGTGTGTGTGCGTGTGTGTGTGTGTGGAATGCAGGGAAACTCCCATCGTCCAATGTTTTCTGCAGCGATTAAAGTGGAAAAGATGAAACTCTATCCACACCAGGTGAAAAATGTTTCTCATGCTTCAGTGTTTGGATGTGAGAGAACTAGTGTTTGTTGGACTCACGACTGGTCTTAGTCTCAAGATCTGATTTTAAAGGTCTTGGTCTTGTTTGAGAATTGAACGCATCTTTACTCATCTCAGAGTGCTTGAACTCTGGATCAGTCGAGACCAGCATTGATTTCTATCTAATGTGATAATGAGGAGAAGAACTTGGTAAAACAAGAAGTATCTCTGATTCATGAGTTACCTTTTTGTTTGTGTCCATAAAGAATTTAAGAAAAAAAAATCAAACTAAAGAGAGAATGTTCTTTAACTGTTCAACCTTGTCACAGTTTCTTTTAATAGATTTTTATTGGCCTCAGTCTTGACTCCCAAAAGTCTTGGGCTGTGTCTGAATATTCCCTCCTTTTCTGTCCACTTTTCCATAACCCCATGGATGATGTCACAGGGCCTTGTATATCCTAAGATATGGGTTTTAGATTATTTAAAGTTGTTCAAAGCATATTGTTGCATTGGAAACTTACATGATATGCATCATTTTTCAGTCTTTGTGAGTTTCTGTGAACGCTCTGATGAGCGGGTCCCTTTAAATGTTGTCTCCACAATGAATTGTGGGTCAGCATTATGTATGTTTGGTAAAGGATGCATCAGTGTTTCCTAGGCTAAAGGAGGTTTTAAAGGAAGCATTGAGCCTCCTTTCCTCAGCTTTTAGAGAATTTGAACGCTCCTCATCATGGCCGCCACTTAAATACATCCAGGGGTTAAGGAAAGGAAAAGTGGATAGGAAAGGAGATAGGAGGGAATATTCATACGCAGCCTTGGTCTTGTCTTGGTCTCGCTGCATTCTGGTCTGGGGCAAGTCTTGGTCTTGGATAATGTGGAGTTGAGCAAAACACTAGCGATAACACACGGAATTGTTCAAATCAATGTTACACACAACTTTAAGGCCCGGAAATCTAAAAAAAAAAATACCTTGAATATGGGCGGGGCTCCTGGAATAGTTAAGACAATCCCAGTCTATATTATAAAATCTACAACAATCAATCTACCTAATCTCCATCTTTCCATAAAAAAATTGTCAAATTCCATTTCAGGGTTGGCCTAATTCTTCACACTTTTCCATTTTGTTTTCATTCCATCATCTTTCCCTGTTTAATGACTTTACTGACTATTAAACATTGTGAAATTTGAACAAAAATGCTAAATAGTGTTAAATGAGTCAGCTCTTGATATTAATTTTCATTTGTCTCTGATGATTTAAAGAAGCTGGGAGGGTTATGCTGAAATCATGTAATTATGTTGCAACAGCTAAATTATGCTAACAATGCTAACCCTCAGCCACCAGTTTACTGATTAAAATGTGTGATATGATCCCAAACTTTAATTACTCCAATGATTACCATGAAATCCTGCATATCTACAAACTATGTGTTTGGAGATGTTTCTGCCGAGACGTGTCACCAGATAAACTGATCACCAGTTCAGCTAAAACACCATTAGCTCAATCTGTCTTTGAACATTTGAATGCAGTCATAATAATCTGAAGCAACACATTAAAAACACACTTCATATGAATTTCTGCATTCATTTGTCAATCACAGGATAACGCCATCACGAGTCTCACCGTAACATGTAGTGAACGGGATTATCAGCAGAACATTTGTCCATTTCTTACACTTTCTCGACATTCAATCACCCATTTTCCAGTGAAAAAAAAGAGTGTAAACGCACAAGAATATGCACAAGAGACATTTTTGTGTCATATTAAGGGCGAGAATTTAAATAAAGAGAGTGTCAGATTGATTTTTCTGTTTCAGAGCATGAATTCCATTATTTCCTGGATATGCTAACTAGCTACTCAATACTCAATATAGCTCATGTTCATAAGAGGGGCGGAGCCAACCATGACTTAAGAAGCCACCATTCTCAGTCATTAGCAAAATGAATGTGTAATAGGGCAGTAACTCCTAGAAATGAAAAACTACACAACTTAATACCAAATACATTCATTATGTTAAGGTTTCATCTATTCAGACGTGTGTTTTAAGGAAGTTTACTTTGATCTCCTGACATGTTTCGACCGTCAACTGTCAGTCTTCCTCAAAGGCGTCTGCTGATCACTTTGATGTGTCCTTATGAGTTCAGACATCTTTTTTCAGGAAATTCACTTTGATCTTCTGACATGTTTTGACTGTCAACTGTCAGTCTTCCTCAAAGGCGTCTGCCGATCACTTTGATGTGTCTTTATGAGTTCTTTCTGGGCGTGGAGATCTTGTCAGGAGATCAAAGTAAATTTCCTGAAAAAAAGTTGTCTAAATAGTTGAATAAATGAAATCTTAACATATTAATTTAACAGAATGAACTTGATGGAACCTTTGTTCAACATTTGTTTCCAGCAGTATAAAGTGTTTTTTAAGGGTTTAGTTGCTCTTTAAGTCGTCCTAAAGAGCCTCATCAGGTGGACAACGCAGAGGTTTTATGTGGTTTTTACTTGTGGGCAGAATCTGAGTGATTAGTAACACATTTCTCTTGTTTTTTAAATTTCTCCTGCAACAAAAAATCCATTGTTTGAAATGTTTAATGACTTTCAGTACGATTACCCTCAAGGTTGAGTCAGTGGTGGCGGTGAACAGGTTTAAGGAACATTTTTGTAAGCAAATTACAAATAAAATGCTCACTTTTTCCCCCATTATCCCTTTTTATTTTTCCAACTCCTGTAGGAACAAATGTTTCTCATTCCACGAGCCACGAATAGACAATGTTGGCAGGAAAAGGGAACGAGAGTAAGTCCAGGAGTGAAGATGAAATGAAAGAGTGAGAGGTTTGTATTAAAGTGTTGCTGTTAACATGTGTCTGTCAGGCCTGTTTATGTCCCTCTGTCGTACATGGAGGCTCTGGACTCTGTCTGTGTGTAAGTGAGTGTAAATGTGTGTCAGTGTGTGTGTAAATGTAAGTGTGTGTAAATGTAAGTGTGTACTGTCACTGTGTGTGGTGTCAAATGTAAAACCTTGGTCACTATTTCATAGCTGACATATTTTCAACATTTAGTTCGCTTTACTCATATTTAGCTCATTTTTCTTTCATTTGAGACAGAATTGCATGTAAAACAGCATGTTCTACATCATTGTAAAAAATGTGTACTCATGAAATACAAATCTAAATGTAAATGTTGAATGTAAATCTAAATGTTAAACCCAAATCCAAATTTGAAATCGAAATGTAGATGTTAAATCTAAATGTGAATGTTAAATCAAAATATAGATGTTAAATCTAAATGTGAACGTTAAATCAAAATGTAGATGTTAAATCTAAATGTAAATGTTAAATCCAAATGTAAATGTTAAATCTAAATTTAAAGTTAAACCTATATCTAAATGTAAATGTTAAATATAAATGTAAAAGGTACATCTAAATGTTAAATCTAAATCTAAATGTCAGATCTAAATGTTAAATCTGTATCCAAATGTAAAATATAAATCTAAATGTTAAATGTAAATCTAAATGTAAAAGTTAAATATAAATGTTCAATATAAATCTAAATGGTAAATATAAATCTAAACATTAAATATAAATGTAAAAGTTAAATCAAAATGTTAAATATAAATCTTAATGTTAGATCCAAATGTCAGATCTAAATGTTATATCTAAATATATCTATGTAAAAGTTGAATCTACATCTAAATGTTAGATCTAAATCTAAATGTTAAATGTAAATTTCAAGGTGAAATCAAAATCTGAATGTTAAATTTCAATCTTTATGTTAAATTTAAATCAAAATGTTAAATCAAAATGTTAAATCAAAATGTTAAATCAAAATGTTAAATCAAAATCTAAATCTTAAATCGGTCACCAAGTGTAAAGCTAAATGTTTAGAGCTTATATAAAGTGGGCAGGTCAGCACCTTTCACCCACTGGCCCCACCCTCCAAGGTCTTCTGTATCCTCGGTCCTTGATTCAGAGCCAAAAATGAGCTAAATGTGAGTAAAGTGGCTAAATGTTCATAAATACATGGCTCTGAAATAGTGACAGTTTTTTTACATTTGAGACCCCACACAAGTGGTGCACTAGAACAAGTGTGTATAATATTACTTTGTTCAGATTAAAAACAATCAATTTGATCCCATTTCCTCAACTTTATGCAAAAATACTCCCGAAAACGTCCCTTCGTGTGAGTTTGGGCTCATTTATGAATATTTATTTTAGTGCAGTGTGTTTATTTGCAGGCTGGTGTTAATGATCCAGTGATCCAAACACAGTTTTTTTTTTATCACATTACAGTGTTCAGCCAATGGATACGTGACGGAAAATCATGAAATGAAAGTGAACCGACAGGTGGAATAATAATGTCTGTTTGTAAGCAGAATAGATTCATGAAATGAATGAATCACGTCTCAGATGAATATTAAACTAAAGCCTACCAGGACCATCAGTGCTGTGAAGCACAAATCTTTATCTCTCTTGTTCCTCCATGGAAACATTTAGGTTTACCTGGTCTCAGATAACGCTGTACGCACAGGATTAGCTCGTATTAGCGTCCATGACCAGTCTCTCGTGGCCCAAACATGACGTGGCACAAACACAGAGGCTTTGTCGCTGGTTTCCCTCCAATTTACTTCAACAGCATTTGCAACAAAATCCAAATTACACCAGTCATCGTGTTTGGAGATTAAAGTTGATCCTCAGTGAGAATGTGAACAGAACATTTTGGGCTTAGAATGAATAATACACAACAATCCACGTGAGAGACTTTAGTGTTTGCTCTTATGGTCAGATACTGTCAACACGTCTCTCTTACCAAACCATGACTCATCATATTTACAACGTCAATCAATACACTGTGTTCATGATACGATAGAGCAGTGGTTCTCAACCCGTGATCCGCCAAAATAAAGGTTCCAGAGACCAGGGACCCCCACTGTAGCTGAAGGTGGTTGAACGCAGACATGTAGAGACAGGGTCATCTATGAGGAGAGATTTTTGGGGTCCATTCATAAAGTCAGCAAAATGATGGTCCATTGTTCTATGAATCTGTGATAACCACATGTATTTATTTATATGAATAAGATCAAGCCATAGTTTATAATCATCATAAAGATGTAAATCCTTGTTTTATTCAGAAATAAAATGATGTAAATGGTGGTACAATGGGATTTTTAAAAAAAAAAAAAAACCCACAAAAATTGGTTAAAAGTTGTAAATTAGAGAAAAAAGTAATAAAAAGGGTTCAAAGTGTCGATATTGGCTTAAAAGTGTCGAAAATGGTAGGGTTGGGGTAATGTAATTTAAAAAGTAGGAACAATTAGTTTAAACTGGCAAATAATGGCCATGGCAAATAGTGAATGTGGGTAAAATGGGAAAAAATAAAGGTGAAATATGGTGAAAAGAGGTTAAAGGTGACAATAAAGGGTCAACATATGTGACATTAGGTGGAAAAGTGGTGGAAAGGGTTTATAAGTGCTGAACATGTCTAGAAAAGTGGAAAAAATGTGGTATTGAAATGTGATATAGAAGTCAGAAATGGGAGTAATGTAGCAAAAATGCATTAAAAGGAGCAAAAATAGGACAAGAAAATAGGTTAAAATACGGCAAGTTTGATGTAGTTGGAGAAAAATGGTAAAAATAAGTAAAAATGGGCTCAAGTTGATCCAAAAGTTTCTTGAAGGCATCTGGCGACCCCCTCCCAGACTACAGTAGATACAGTAACTGTCTCTTCTTTGCTAAGTGTAGCTAGTTTTTAAAGTTACACAACAATCTACCGTGGACGTGGTCTGACAGACCTCCGTCTCCGTCTCCTCAGCTCTGCTTCCAGAGAGGCTGGAACTGGTTTAGGACATAATCTGTCTTCCTCCTACTGCCAACACTTTGTATTCCTGGTGAATGTGAGAAGATCAAGTTACCAACTGGTGTCAGATGAGCCTTCAACCCAGTGCCAGACTGGCCATCTGGAGGGACGACATGGAAGTCTGCTTCACCGTGGAAAGGGTTCACAAACTCTGAGTTGAGCCTGAACTCTGAAGACGTGACAGTGACAGTGAAAGTATCTCTCAGCTCTAGAAGAAGCTGAAATATCCACAGTGAAAGACTGAGTTAAGACTTTACCGTTCTTTGCATGGCTTTCTTCAAGAAAACAAAGACTAATGCTAAAAATAACCCAAATGACTCCAAAACCAGCCAACACAAGAAGAAAAACACACAAAATGACACCAAAAACAGACAACACGATGAGAAACTCACACAAAATTGCCCTAAAAGATTGAAAATAAAACACGAAATGACTCAAAAACCACACAAAACGACAAAGCAAAACACAAAATTTGCTCCAAACTACACAATGATTCCAAAACACACAAAAATAACTTCCAAACAAACAAAATGAAAAAAAACACAAACAAAATAACAAGCAAAACACACAAAATGACTCCAAAAACAGACAACACAATGAGAAAAATCACACAAAATTGTCCTGAAAGCCCACATATTGAAAATAAAAATACACACGTGACAAAATATACACAAAATGACTCAAAAACCACACAAAGTGACAAACCAAAACACAAAAATGACTCCACACTACACAACAATGATTCCAAAACACACAAAAATGACTTCAAAACACACATAAATGACTCCAAAAACAGACAACACAATGAGAAAGACACACAAAATTGTCCCAAATGCCCACATATTGAAAATAAAAGTACACACGTGACAAAATATACACAAAATGATTCAAAACCTACACAAACTGACAACTAAAAATCACTCCAAAAACACCCAAAATGACTCCAAAACACATAAAGTAGTACAAAAACACATTTAGTGATCACAAAACAACAACAATGCTATATATATATATATACATATATACTGTATATATACATATATACTGTATATATAAGGAGGACAGGAAGGACTTTTATTTTCTAAAAGCCATATATTTATGGCTAATCCTAGCCCTATACTGTATATACGGTATGACTTTTAGAAAAGTCCTTCCTGTCAGTCACAAACTTTGCTTAAAGGTGATTAAAGGCCGTGTGTTTGTCATCAGATTTGAGACTTTATAGAGAAATGAAAGCAGTGTGAAAGTCTACATTAGTCACTTAAAGATGGAAGAATCACTGAAAGCTCAAAAGCAAACATATTAAATCCACGCAGTGATTTATTGCTGCACTTTTGTAAAAACCCAATAAATGCTGGATAATCGATCAGTGCAACATGACTGACATGACAATATCCGTTTCTGCCCAAATTTCTCCACCTTCATCTGATTGGTTTATTTTATCTTCTCGTCCATAAAACAAAAGACTAAAACGTTAAAAGACGGTTAATATTCAGAGCATCATAAACCAAACATCAACCAAAAGGCAGATTTTTGCTGTTGTGTCATCGGCTCAATAACAATCTTTGCTTATTTATTCATTCTTCTTCAGTCTTTTCCAAATACTGTAAATAACACACATTGTGAGCTCACATTTACAAGCTCTGGACATTTGTGCTTCTTTTTTTTCTGCCTCGTCAACGTCGGGGACACAATTCATCACCTGATTCATTTAAGTCTCGGACATTATTAATGCTCTCGTCATTCTGCTGAATCATCTGGAAGTGAATGTCAAATGTTTACAGTAAATGTGAATGAGAGACGATGTGATGCTAATCAATCACGAGCTAATGCTAATGCTACTTCTTTTGTCGATGTTTCATGTATCATAGTTGGTTTATTTGAATTTGTAAATTAAATAAATGTTATATAGGATGTACGTAGATAATCAGATAAACCAGACTTTATTAGAAGGGGGGGAGGGTAACAAGGGTAAGGGAATTTGGGAGGACAACAAAGAGAACCATATCAAAACGTGCTGCTGCAAAGACTGAAAACTGCGGTGCCAGAGTATTAAAGTGAGAACATCTCACTGCTCAGACACAGAAGTGAACAGAGGGGATGAGTGTGTGCACACAGGTGTGACACAGCCATGGAGATTGGAATTCTTTACTTGCGTGTTGGACGCCGCATCATTTGTACTGTTACAGGACATGTAAGAGGTATTATTTTAAACACAAGGTGGTTAAATGGTAATCAGGTGTAGAAACGTCAAAGAAAACCGTGTGTGAAGAGCAAACATTTGTCCTGGGCCACAGATCAAGATCATGCTTTGTATAAAGTTTGCAGCAGGTTGAAATCACCTGGTGATTGGACGTGTTCATATCCTACTTCGTAGTACAGCTGCTCTGTGACATAGAATGTTTGGTTTGGTGAAGCTAGCTTCGTAGTACAGGCCCTAAAAGGCTTAAACGAGGTTTATATCTTTGTAAAAACTTTGCTTATCATGAGTTTTCACACGTTTCTGCAGATTTATGATCATCAACGAGGAAATACTGAAAAACTGTTGTTTACTTTCTTTCTTTTTTTTTTTTTTGCTCTGATAATCGTGTTTTCATGGACTCTTAAAAAAAAACCCGACATGACCTAGACCTCCAGGTTACATTGTCAGAATAATATTTACTGTGTGTGTGTGTGTGTGTGTGTGTGTGTGTGGTACTGAGCTCTGCGTGTTTACAAGTCCTTAGAGATCCACTCTGTTCTGAGAGTTTCACACACTGAACTTAACATCTAGCCACTAAACACACACACACACACACACGACACAATCCCCTGTGTTTCCATGGCCTTAAACATTGAGTTGTACACGGACAGGCGAGATGACTCAAGGTTAGTACAGTGTGTGTGTGTGTGTGTGTGTGTGTGTGTAGAGGGAACACAGGAATGAAAGGAAACAGCTGCGAGGGAACGTTACCACAGGTCCGGCTGCACAAGGGACAGGAAATGAAATTTAAGTCACACAAAAAAGGCCCAATAGGACATAGTTAACGAACAACAGACTGACCAACGTTACACCTCAGCTCCTCTGGGCTTTTCACAGCGTATACATCTACAACACAAAGCATTCATATTGATCTAAAAAAAATAAAACATACAAGATTGTAAAGAAAACTTTTGCCATTTCTCACCAATCCTAAAATGAACTGCTCGACCATTTCTATGAAATGTGTTTTCATGACAAAAACAAAGTTGTCTCCATCCAAAAGTGCTGACTGTTGTCATAAAACTTGATGACTAGGCGGAAAACTATCAACACTTCTGCATATCAGAGTTACTGTATGTCATACACCATCACACTGCACTGAACTTTTAAACTGAGCCTTAAGTTCAAAAGCTGTTTTAAATCCACACCAGGGACACGAACAAGCTCTTGTTGTCAGACGCGTCTCACCCGCACGTTCATAAAAACAAAAATTCATCCCCCTCACTTTTTACAGAGGGATTCACTGTTGATCAAGTCAATCTCAGACATTTGACGAAGCCGCCGCTCCGAGAAGGTAAACAAAGAGTTAGCGTGGCAAGAAAAGACTGAAAAGTGAGAAAAAAAAATCAGTCGAGTGGCACAAAAAATTGACAAAAAAGAGGAACCTGGTGGTGTGTAATGGGTAAAGGTAGCTTCAATGAGCAAAATGTGGCAAACAAGAGTGAAAAAGGGCAAAAATGTGCAACAAAAAGAGGCAAAAATGTAGAGAAAAAGGAAACGATTGTTATTTATTGGGTAAAGGGAGCTTATTTGGATAAAAAGTGGCAAAAAAAAAAAAAAATGTTAAAGAATCAACAAAAATTGGATAAAAGTGGCAAAATGAACTTTGAAAAATGGACAAAAATTAGGAAAAAGGTTTATTTATTGGAAAAATGAAGCTAAAGTCCGAAAAAACTAAAAAGTGTCAGATTTTTTTCGTTAAAAGGCGGGAAATGGGAAAAAGGAAGATGCAAAATGACCAAAGAAAATAGGTAAAAAGGGTTAAAAATGTTCTGGGGGAATAATAATTAAAATGAAGACATAAAGAGCCACATGTTGAGAATCACTGACTTAATAAGGGCTTTATCAGGGTTTTAGTAAATTAATAAACTAAATTGGTAGTTGACAGGTGCCCCACCCTTTTAAAATCACTGCTCCACCCCCGTCTGTGTCCATCACGTTAGTTTAACTCCTGACTCTGTAGTTTGGTGTCGTTTGGGAGGAAAAAGTGAATTCTTTGGTGACAATAATTAATGATGGCTCGGGAGAGCTGGCAGTTTGGAGGACGCCCTTCAGACGCAGTGTGTACACCCAGAACAATCACAAGTCAACGCAACACAAAGCAGCTGCCAACAGCGCCCACTGAACGACACACACACACACACACACACACACACACACACACACACACACACACACACACACACACACACACACACACACACACACACACACACACACACACACACACACACACACACACACACACACACACACACGACTAATAGTTGGAAATCCTAATTACAATGGTTTACAATGCTCATCAAACCTACTAATAATGACTGCTAATAATTACAGCATGACAGACCAGCACTGGGAGGGAGTTGGAAGAAATTATACAGTCAGTGCTTCATCTGGTCAGTCAGTCAGTCAGTCAGTCAGTCAGTCCAAATAAAGGCATTCCTTAAACGTGAGTTGATGCTCTTGTTGAGTCGTCTTCAGTGATTGGCCCTGTAGAGGGAAAGTCTTATGCTGCGTTCACACCAAACGTGTCACAAAATGTTTGCACGACCAGATTACTGTACATACAGAGTCAATGGGACAGACTGTTATAAGTGGGGAATACCAAAAACAATCCGTGTATCATTCGTTCATTTTGTTTTTCATTATGTAACAAAAACAAGAAAAACAAAAAAATAAAAACACATTATTTGATATTTGTTTCCAAAACCAAAATGAAAAAACCGTAAACACCTTGATTTTCTAGTTCAAGCTCTTTTGCTTCGGTACAGAAAACGAAACACAGAAAACGAACACCTTCATTCATTTTCTCCATTATTGATTTGCCAAAGAACGTGACCCAGAAGTGTACTCTCATCTGACGCTAACGGCTATGCTAACGGCAGTTCGGCATGACAAGATCGCTGCTTCCAACTGTGCATCAGAAACGTGTCCTTTTCAGAGGATTTAAAAAGTGTTGCAGAGCTAAAGATATCTCGGAATGTGTAACGCTTCACTTCCGGGTCACGTACTTTGTCAAAATTACTTGAAAAAAAAATATATATATACAATTACAGTAAATATAAACTAAAGTATAACAAAAGACAATAAAAGCACAAAAATAAACACGCAAAACGACAACAGAAATACAAAATATGACTCCAAAAAACATACGTTTTACAGGAAAAATACACAAAAGGACTACATAAATGCACAGAATACCAACAAGCAAAACAACAACAAACACAGAATTAATATCAAACACTGTTGTTTCCTGTGTTAATGCTCAGATTGGTTATTATTCTGAAAGCTGACATAAATGTTGATAATGTGGCCCTTGAATCAAACACACACATTTTTTTGGCTGTGATTAAAGTTGTCCACCTTGAATCTAAACAAATGTTAAAAATCAACACGACATTTCTACACACACAAGGCTACTGTAGCTTCATAGATCTATGTTGATCATTGGCTGTGGCTCGCTTCCATTCTGCGTCCTCATTGGCTGACAGGTGTGGGAAAATGTAAACAAGCCTGGACTGATGAAATGTTTCCCCGGCCTGTGCGTCTCCTGACTGATAACTTTGTGTTTTAACAGCCACGACTCCAGAAATCCGACGGTAGAACTCGAGGGAGAGAAAAAAGTGAAACTTTCTGCAGTAATCAGTGTTTCTTATCTGCTTTTTCTAATTGATAATTAGTCTTACATTAATTTGGGGCCAGCATCTATCTCTTATCACAAAGGTACAATTTATCAGCTGCTTAAACGATGGACTACATTGGGTTGGCAATGTTAATGATTCACCTTGCAGGGTACGGGGGTGGGTGGTGGGGGGGGGGATGATTTCTCCTGACTCATATTTAATTAACCTCAGCAGATGTGCAGGCCATGCACCGTGACGTAAAGCCATGTTCCTTTACAATGAAAGCAGCGGCACAGAGAAGACAGGACCACTTTAAAATAAATGAGTGTTTAATACAAACAGCGCTTGTTACATGTACACGGACAGGTATGAAAAGGTGAGAAAATAACAGAAACGTTACATTATATAAAAAGGTTTCCAAAGCAGATCGTTACAAGCAGCGTGAGAAATAGAGGTCGTTCCGTTGGTTCCTTCACACACCGTCAGTACCTGAACCTTTATTTCTGAACATTCGAGAGAGTACCGCCAAGTTTGTGCAATAATGTGCAGATTAACACCACTAAGCCACACGGGATAACACACACACACACACACACACACACACACACACACACACACACACACACACACACACACACACACACACACACACACACACACACACACACACACACACACACACACACACACACACACACACCACGGAGTGATAGGTATCCTCTTTTTGGACATTTTTGTTGGTCTTGGTTAAAAGCTGCCGGTTAGAAAATGTTTTATCAGATATAGACAAAGCGTAGATTCATGGATCAATAGACTGAAGGTTAGGCAAGTTAGGAAATGTCACACTAACATACACTACAAACTCAATGAGTATGCAGCATACTGTATATATGTATAAGTATGATTAGGATGCTGAGCGTTCTTACTAAAGTATTCCTCCAAGTTTCCCAAGATGCATTTGGAACCTACAAGGACAAAAACCTGAAGCACACTGAGGCTCAATATCTCACACACGGCCCTCGGTCTAATTTTACGCAGCCCCCAAAGTAAACGTACAAAATTACAGAAAAATACACAAAACAAAAGCAAGAATACATAAGAATTACAACATTGCAGGAAAATACAGTAAAAGAGAAGAAAAACACACAAAACTACTACAAAAATGAACAAAACAACAACAGTAATACACAACATTATGCCAAATAATACAAAACAACAATAGTAATACACAAAATGACTCAAAATAACGTTCACAATTATTGAAAATGAAAACAAAAGTACACAAAGAAACAAGGAAAACACAAAAAACCCACAGTACTAACAAACAAGCAAAACAACAACAGAAATACACAAAAATTACTCCAATAAACACAAAAATTACAACACAAATACACAATATGACTCCAAAAACATGTATTTTACAGGAAAAAACACAAAAGGACAACAGAAATGTACAAAAAACACAACAGAAATGTACAAAAAACACAAAATTCTTCGCAGTAAATACACAATATGACTCCAAAAAACATGTATTTTACAGGAAAAATACACAAAAGGACAACAAAAATGTTCAAAAATCACACAAACTTACTATTAAGAACTCATTGTTCTTTGCTGTGTTAATGCTCAGATTGCTCATTATTCTAAATGCTGAATCACACTGAGGCTAAATATCGCTGTTGATTCTCCACCTTTACTTTGAAAGTTCTGAAAACATTTGAAGTGAGAAAGTGACCAAGTAGAATATCAACATGTGCTCATTTCATCCATAAAACTCAAGGAAACACATTTCAGGGATTTTCGTGCTACTGACAAAATAAAAGCCCTATTTACAGAAGGGTTACAAAACCAATAGAGGACAAGTGGAGATGCTTTTATTTTGAAAAGGCGATGTTTGATTTTTAGCCTGAAGCTGGTCCCAGGAACATTTTACATTCTGCTCACAATGCATCACACCTGTTTCACTCATTCGTGCTCGTTTCTGGCCTTTTTTGTTAAACTGATGTTTTTCTTTATTTCTATATATATATTTCTATGTTTTTGCTGTTGTTATTTTAACCGTTTCTAGAAAAAGCACTTTAAAATAAAATGTATTTTCATTATGAATATTAATAATAATGCATCATGGGACGGTTGAGTATGACTAGTGTGCCCACTGTGCATACATCTCGGTATTCCTCGCATACTCAATCTCTTCATACTATCTAATGTGAACGCACTACATACTCATTTTGACGTCAGAATTAGTATGAATAGTACGTTAGTGTGACATTTACAACACGGCCAAGGTGGACACTAATTGATTCGACTCCATTTTTGTTCTAGTTTGTTCCTGATATTCACTGTTATTAATCTTTCTGCGTTAACCCCAAAATAAACAACTTCTATTTCATGAAAACACCAGAAATGTGTTGGCAGAACAAATGATCTTCAAACTGATAAAAAGTTTTCATCTCCAGCAGTTTTAGGTGAAACACCAGTGGAGTGAATGTGTAGAAGTGATTTTAAAAAAAAACACTTCCTGTTTCCAACCAAACACCGTGTGGCTCAGAAAACATCAACGATCATTCATAGCATACATGTGTACTGTGCACGTGTTAATTAAGAAGAAAAAGTACCAGAAAAAGACAAGTTTACGTTAAGACTATCAATATACTGTAAGACATACACACTCATCATCATCAGGCACTGACCTGTTAGCATTAGCTCTGATGCTGTCACTCATCTGTTTACTGGAATAAAAAAAAGAAACAGTTATAACTTTTGGTTTGTTTTGTTTCTCAGCTAAAGATTCCAAACATTTCCTGGACAACGAGGACCATCTAGTGGAATGTGCTGTGGCAGAAAACATCAGTGCAACATTCTGTTATAAATACTGAAGTCAAAAGTTACTTTATGTTGTTTTGGTTTTTTTTTTAGGTTTTAAAAGTTTTCTCTCCTAGTTTTGTATCGGAAACCAACAAGGTAAAAATAACAGCATTCGTTAACAAAAATATCTGATAACTGTTAAAAAAAAGACATTCACGGAGCATTTCAGCAACATAGAACCAACCAGTTTGGCTCTCCAACCTGGTAGAAACCTTTTTCTGGTGCCTGATCTCTTAAAATCAGCTATTTCACCATTTAACAACTAGCCTTGATATTGGTTAGAAGCATCGACGAGTCAATCTCGATAAGTACAAGTTAAAATGACAGAAATCTCCCACTTTACTTTGCCTTGGCATAAGTCAACCTTTCCCATTAGTTCTATGAAGTATGTCATTATAGATATTTCAAGCACATTCTGCCTCCTCTGAATTGTGATAAAATATATCTAGAACAACCATTTCTTTGGCTAACCGTTTAAACATTTACTACCTAAACGTGCCGATCCGAAATCAACATTATAAATATCTCAAATATCAAAAGCCATCACCTTAGATGTCAAAGGAACAATATTCATATCTTTAATTAAAGCCTCATACTGTATCTATGTCATGATTTTTGTTTAGCCTTATGAAAATAATGTCTGAGATGTCTTTAACGAAGTTCCTTATACAGAGAACGGGTAAGGGGACGTAGTTTCGTCTTGGCGTAAAAACCTTTGAGAAATGCGTAATGTTCATGAATTGATTTGCATAAATCTAACTAAGGGTGTAACGATTCATATATTAGATCAATGAATTGATTTATATTCCTACGATTTAACTACATCGATCTGTGCTCGGCAAGTTGTCCTTCCGGATCAATTTAAAATCGTTTCAAAAGTTAATCAATCGATTGTATCTATACAAGGAAATAACGCATTGGATTTAAGCACGGCAGACTTTATATGGATGTGTATTGAAAGTTATTTTAATAATAAAGACGTTACGTCATAGCCACGTGCCAGCAGACAACAAAACATAGCATTGAAGAGAAGCCGACGAACGAGAAATTAATCAGTCACTCGCTGTGTCGACCGTCAAGAGTTGTTTACCTGTTTGTTTATGTCCAAAATTAATTTATAGATGATTCTCCCACAAGAAACATCGGGAATCCAGGAAAGCTCACCTGCTGTGTCCAGTAACCAGGGATTTATTTCAGTCACATTGGTTGAATTATTATTTTAGCTAAAAAGTTACTGAATCATATTGGATTCAAATCAAATCATTGATAAAATCAATCGTTACACCCCTAAATCTAAATAATGTCCGCCATAAAAATCATAAAACAGTTCAAACTCAAGTTCAAACTCGAGTTCAAGATACAGTATCTTCAACGAGTTTTGAAGAGGAGATATGACGTTATAGATAACGTAATGAAGTACCCTATAGACATGAATGGAAAAAGTGATGGACTTTTGTCTAGGCATGATGGTGTACAGTAGATATCTGCATTCTACATTTGGACAAGACAGAAGTGAATTGGATATGTCTTTCCGCCAATATCCAGACAAAAAAGTATTGAAATATAACATTAACATACTGTAGACATCATAGGCTAAGCTTAGTCTGAAAAAAAGAACTAATAATTTTCATTGTTTTATGTTTTTCAGGTAATTCAGTAATCTTGCTTCGTCGGAACTGGTAGACCGTAAACTATCATGGAGAACAAGATACAGTATGTCTAGACATGTCATCTAGAGATGTAGAGCTATGTTGGCGGAGTGACCTTTGTCTGTGCAGAGCCATAGGTTTAATGTGTTTATAGGAAACATCTCAGCCTCATTGTTTCTGTAACGTAACCCTATCCATCATCAGTGTGGAGAACTCTGGTTACAGGCATGCATTTATTAGAACTTTTGAAGAATACAGTTAAGGCCAAAATGATTAGCGCCCCAGGAATTATGGAACATTTTCCAACAAATGTTGCAGCATTGATAAACTTCATACAATCAACCATTCACCAGTGCTATTTAGTAGCTTTTGGTACATTTTGGAAAGTAAAATTCAATGAAAAAAAGGATAATATGCAGAAATCTGCGTGTACGCTTGCCTTGTGTCGTCACTGGGTCCTCCAACAATAAAGTGACTCAAAGCACACATCAAAAAGATACCAAAACCAAGGTCCTGGAGTGGCTCGCACAGAACCCAGACCTTAATCTTAGGGAAAATTTTGTATTTGTTATTCTGGAAACAAATACACTACAAACACTTGTTATTGGCCATTTCCTTGAAGAAATCAAGAGTTTTGTCTTATTTCATAAGAGAGGGCTAATCATTTTGGCCTCAACTGTAGCTACCGCTACTCTACAAACTACGACGATGACTGTTGTTGTTTTGGTTCAGGGACTAATGACTTCATTTCCTGTGAGCTGGAACAGTCAGGGTTACGACAGTGTGAGTAAACATCACACAGCAGTATCCCATACCAAAGGCGAGTAAAGTGCTGCCCCCACGTTAAGGAAAACTGCCATTTTGTTCCTTTTCTGTGTTGTCCGTCTGTCTGTCACAGTGGCAGCTCTGAGCGCTGGAGTGAATGATCCAAACGGATGAGACGGATTTCAGTGTCACTTCTCAGTCGTGTCACATTTTAAGTGACTGTCAGCCCGATTTTAGGGAGCGCCGCCTCAATGAAATTCACTTCGTTCCGTAAATACAAAACTCACTCTTTCCTCTCCCTCTACTGCACCTGTTCTCCATCATTCCTCGTTCACCTCCTTCCTTTAATAACTGTTAGTTTGATCTTTTTTCTTCCATCCTTTCATTTCTTTCTCCCCTTTTGAATTTTTTATCAACTTAACTTCATTTACATACACCACGACATCCTCTTCTTTCTTCATTTCCTTTCCTACGCCTTCCTTCTGCTGAGTAAAGTCTAAATTTAACTATAAAAAATGGTGCGATTGTTCACTTAATTACATTTTAGCTTCAGCTATTATAATCAAAATACCAATTCTAAGCAACAAATCTCTCTTACATGTAATACTGTTGTTCAGTTGTGTTAGTCTGAGGATTCTCACCTCTTTACTGCCAGGTTTACAGTGTTAACGCCACAGATTGAGAACCACAGCTTACTTTATATAGTGGTTTAATCACCTGAGCCTGCAGTGCACGACCAAGACGGCAGAGATATTCTCGCACAGGCGTGTCAAACTCAATTTAGATCAGGGGCCAAACACGGAGTTATTTTGGTGGTGAAATGGGTTTGTAAAAACCACAGAAATTGGTTAAAGGTTGCAAATTAGAGTGGCCAAAAACGGACAGAAAAATTGGTAAAAAGGGTTCAAAGTATTAATATTTGAACAATTATTAGCAGCAATAGCAAATAATGGACATGACAAATTGTGAATTTGATTAAGTTGGCAAATATAAGCATGAAATATGGAAAAAAGAGACAATAATGGCTCAACATATGCAACATTCGGTGAAAAAGGGTTTATAAGTGCGGAAAATGTCTTTGTCTCTGAAAAATGTGCAGAGGTGGCATTGAAATTTGATGGAGAAATGGTAGACATGGGAGTAATGTAGCAAAAATACATTAAAAGGAGCAAAAATATGGCAAAAAAAGCGATGGAAAAAGGTTAAAATATGGCGAGTTTGGAAAAATGGGCTCAAATTGCTGGAAGAATATTTTTAGTTTCTTTAAGGCATATGGCAGCCCTCCCTCAGTGTCTTGCAACCACAAATAGGGTCCTGACCCCAAGGTTGAGAACCATTGCTCTAAAGGGCCAGATTTGGCCCTCGGGCCTTGAGTTTGACACACGTGTTCCAGCGTGTAACAGTCCCAGTATCAGTCAGTATCATGCCTGATGTAAATAAAACATGTGCCCGGGAAAGGTTTAGCGCTAAGCTAACCATGTAGCGTAAAGTGTTGTGAATCAGTTGGTCGTATTAACAGGCAGAGGATGACAGCTGAAACATAACGAGAACATCCAGCCCCGCTGACCCGAGCCGGCGTGCATGTAGCGACATGCCATGTGGAGATGAGCACTTTCACAGCTGCTTTCTCATATTGCTACCACGTGGTTGGACGGGATCGCTTCCCAACACTGCACACCAAACGCCAGGTGTGCTTTCCCTCTCCCATTACAGCCAAAGTGATTAGACTGATCTTTGTTGGAAAAACAAGCCCAGCAATTAAAAAGCACAGAGAATGTTTCACTTAACAAAAATAATTAGTGTTGACCATCATTAGTAATGGTTTGACAGGATGGATGTGAAGATGTTTGGGGCTCGTTCAGCACGTGGCTCCTTCGTTTAATGGCCTTTATAACAATGTGTGATAATAATGAGTGATTTAGAAGTTTGAAACCATCATTCCAGCGAGAACAGAAGCTTCCCGTTGTCTCTGAACAGGTGCAGGTGTGGTTTCATTCAGTTCTGGGTTTGTTTTGTTGCAGTGATGATGATTTGTTTCCACTCATATCACACCTTTCTGTCCTGGGGTCCATCTGATGGGGGACGAAACAAACACAACTTTCAGTATTTCACTTGTTTTACTGTGGAATTTAAACGACAGTCGATACAGTCAAGATTAATGTTTAAGTTTCAGCCTCCCAGAGTAAATGCACAAAATTAGTCTAAAATACACTAAATGAAAAATGAAAAAAAACAAAACTAAAATTACTCCCAGAGCACACAGGATGACAACAAAAATAACAAAAAATGCCAAACAGCAGCAAAAATACATAAAATGACTTAACATACAAAATTACACAAAAATACACAACATGATTGCACAAAAAACTACAAAAATAATCCAAATTACTCGAAAAACACACACTACAAAAATGTAATACCAAATATAAACCAAACAACAACAAAAATACACAAAATGACAACACAAATACCCAAAAAAACAACTAAAATAATTCTAATTACTCCAAAAACACACAAGATGACTACAAAAATAACAAGGACGAACCAAACCACAACAAAAATACACAAAATGACTTAAAAACACACTAAATTACAACAAAATACACAAAATGACAACATAAATACACAAAAAACAACTGAAGTAAACAAAATTACCCTAAAAACACACACGACTACAAAAAATAACCAGAAAGCATATACCAAACAAAAAAAATACACAAAATGACAATAAATGACACTAAACGGCAAAAAAAATCCCAAAACAAAGTAACTTGAAAAATACAAAACAACAACAAACAAAGTAAACCAAACAAAAAATACACAGTACAATTCAGAAAATACACAAAACAACAATAAAAACCCTCTATTAATGTTCTGATTGGTCATTATTCTAACCTGAAAGTTCATAACGTGGCCCTTGAATCAAACATTCAGACTCACGTGGCCCCCACTGTGAATAAAGCTAATTATTTCTGATCTAAAACATGCAGGATGGGGGCTCTCCCTGTCTTTTTTCTGAGGTAAATGTAAATATAAACCCCAGTGTATGATGAGTTTCTTACCTGTACATTGACAGGAAGCTCCTACCTGTAACCTCCACCCCCACTTCCACGTGTCATAGTGTCGTAGCGCAGCCCACGGAGGGGGGGCGTGGGTGAGGGGGGCACGTCCTGCCTCAGAGGTCCTCTCTGCTGAGGGCTGGACGAAATAAAAACAAAAGCAAGAATAAAAAATATCAAGAAAAAGTCAATGTGAGTCAGAGGTTTTCATCTTGTGTGAGTGTATTTACTTCAGGTGGGGGTAGAAACCTGGGTCCACACCTCGAGGGTCCCCAGGGCGGGCGTACGGGTGTCCAGGTGAGTAGCTGGGATAAGACGGGCCTGGGTGGGGGCTATGGTTGGGGTAGGATGGAGACTGTGGGAATCCCTGGGGGGGGTGGGGAGGGGGAGGGTAATGAGTGGACCAGATCTGCATGGGGTCCAGAGGAGCTCGTCTGGAAAACACAAATACACCTCATTAATATCTCATATTTAACCAGATTTAAAAAGAAAAATGAATGCGCTGAGGTTAAAACCAGACTTTTAGGTCAAACTGGGAAAATAAAAAAAGAACAAATTAATTTGACACAACAAAAAAAAAAAAAAAAACACACACACAAAGGTTTTACTTTTTTATTGTTAATACTTAATGAAACTATTCCCTCTTACATTTATTTAAAGCAAAAAAAACCATCTATTTTTCACACTATGAGGTATAATAAAACTTTTACCAAAAAAAAAAAACCATTGACTGCACTTTTCAGAACAATCACGGACTGTTGGAGTCTATGACTTACTTGCTAACTTTAGCCACCAGAGCATGTCAGCGCACTGTTTAAGGGAGAGTAAAGATCCTTTAGGAGAACTCTTCTTCTCTGCTTCATAGTCTACAACAAAACCGCAGAGTTGGAGCTGTCGCAACTGTTTTAATCCTCTGATCATTAAACAAAACAGGTTTACATCAACATCTTTAACTTTTCCTGATTATTTAGAGTAAACGAAAGCAGCACAAGTTGGCATTTTGACTAAAACAGCTGCTAAATGATCTAAAAAGCTGCTAAATTATTTAAAAATCAGGCTGAATGCTTCACTCTAATAGAAAACAATGGGATGTTTACAGGCAGTGTGACATCATCAATCATGTGATTTGAAGATAGAGAAAAACAGGCTGTAAAACTGTAAAGTAGTCTCAATTTTTGAAAGGCAATTAAATGAATTTGTTGCCAAAATAATGTGTTTTGTAAGGCATAGATCTGTTAATAAGTACATTTCAAAGATTTTAGGCCAAATTTGTAAAATAAAAAAAAAAAAACAGTAGCGGATCCCTTTGAAACTAAAATCTATCCCTTTACACATGTTCCAAAGAAATCCTATGATCGCGCTTTACTTTCTTCTTTTGTTTAATTTGAAGTTGTAGATGTGCACTTGTTGCACGTCGTCTCACTCTTGGCTTCTCGCTCAGGCGTAAAATGTTAAAAAAACAAGTTTGACGAGGATGAAAAATAACAGGAGCCAGAAAAGGGAGAAGAATTTAAACACGGAGACATCAGCAACGGGCCAAAGATCTCATAGCAACAAGAGAAGACAAACATGCAACAGTTTTACACAGACTGGAGCTCTGCTGACACACACACACGCACACGCACACGCACACGCACACGCACACGCACACACACACACACACACACACACACACACACACACACACACACACACAC
The DNA here is from genome assembly GCF_900634775.1 of Gouania willdenowi. Classification (NCBI taxonomy): domain Eukaryota; kingdom Metazoa; phylum Chordata; class Actinopteri; order Blenniiformes; family Gobiesocidae; genus Gouania; species Gouania willdenowi. Next base: position 4,130,492 of record NC_041064.1, read on the forward strand.
ACACACACGGCTGTGGTAATCCAGCCTTGTCCCGTTAATAGATATTGATGTCTTGAGCCCAGAGGAAACCCAGTACACAAACATGTGCCGTGCACATAGCAAACATTACGAGGTATTAGATTTTATCCGCCTGTCTTTCTGTCTCATTTATTTGTCAACATTTGCCTCCCATTCTGCCTCCATCCACCCATCTGCCTCCCTCTCACAGCTTAAATCCTTCATTTCGTTTCTCACACACACACAGGCTCCAGCCGTGAAGAAGCAGAAATATGTCAGATCCACATAAGCAAAGTAAATGAAACAGGTCTGAGAAGGTAAATACATAGCAGCGTGCTGGTGGTCTCCATGCTGGGTGGTCAGCAGTGGAGAGCCTCTAACTACCCACATGCCCGTCATGTTTGGGATGTCTGCCTGTGCTCTGCCTGGCACCATGAGCACATTAGATTACTGCTCACACGTCAGCCTATCCGTCACCTGTCTGCACACTTTTTCTTGCTTTTTCCTGCTTTAATGATTATTATGGAACGTACCAGCTGTGTATGTTTCACATATCTTTGCTCACGATCGCTGCCCAGGCTTTCAGCAGCTCTGCCTGATTCTGTCTTAATCTTTCTGGACAATTTATGACTGCGCGTTGTCCACCTGCCAGACGAACTGCAGGGTTTACAATCCTTCCATGACAGTTGTGGCTGTATCAGTCACTTTACATTTATCCCCCTGAATGAGAAGGAAAGCAGGAGAAAATAGATGATGCAAGAGTAAAAAGACCAAAGAAATCAGTGTAAAAAGCTTCTTGTCGATATCAGATATTATACACCACTAAATATTAGTGACGGGTTTAGTCAACTTTTAATGTGATGCCTCACTGGTTGTATTCCACAACTATACATCATCTGTGCAAAAAAAAAAAACAAAAAAAACTTGTCTAACTTTATTAACAATGCAAGCTCAGGCTTGATGACCCTGTAGCTGGCCACCTTTGATGAGGATGTCTAGTGTTAAAAAAGGCTGAAACACCCCCTGATTCAAAGAAAAAAGTTATCGTACAGACAACCCCTGATGGTTACCCAAGTACAAGTATGTCGCGTCTTAGGGTTAGGTTTAGTCTTAGTCACGTGACCTAAACAAGCCAAATAGGGGCGCTGTATACAGATAGAATGTCAGTATATTGAACCGTAGAGATAGCCGCTGCCCTAAAAAAACACTACTGATGATGCGTCCAAAATCTACATCCTTCTCATATCTGAGATGCAGCTCCCACGCCACTCACATGGTGAACCTCATGTTGACTACCATCGTTTGGCAAAAAGGATGGTTTAACGTCACATGCCGTGTTTAATGATTCTGAGAAGTTCAAATAAAGGTTTACTATGAAACTGTAACTGTTCAGTATTGTGCAACAAACATTACACATTTGTTACATAGTTCGTACACGTTATGCAGATCCATTGGCAAAGCTAGTGAGTTAGTAGCTGGGTTTCTATTACAGATTTTTGCAAAATAAAAGCGATATTTCTAAATGTCGCTAAAGTATAATTGCGCTTTGAACGTGTTTCCACTGAACGTTGTTTTGTGCTGGAGCCTCGTAACTGCCGTGAAATCTCATCCCGCAAGACTTCGGCGCAGGAAGACGGACACTCAAAACCTCCTTAGAACGCTCTGCATTCCTTTGTTGTTTCTCGTCTAAAGTTGCACTAATAATTTGTTAAGTATAATGCTAAAAAATGTCCCGGTTTCCTCTTCTGTCCACATGTACTGCGTCATGTTTAGTCAGAGAGAAGTGGTCATGTGACCAAGTACGTCACGTCCTGGGACGTGTATTTGCGGAAATTATGTTTCCATGGTGCTTTTGCGACAAAAACTTTTTTGCAATATTTGAGTGTTTTTTTTTTTAATTTGGGTGTTTCCATTACCAGTTCTTATTGCGCTATTATGATTTTGCACATTTCCAAGGGTAATGGAAACGCAGCTACTGTTAGCTTCGCAGTTAGCCTGTAAGCTAATATGTACCAAACAGGGGGCACGGATCCATATTACCTCATAAACACCGTCTACCACTGAAAACACTTACAAACGTTACTTTAGCTCACAGAACGGAAATAAAGTCATTTCATATTTCAGGAACAAGTCATTTCTTGCAGGTATTACCGTGTTACGGTCCGGTACTTCTGGTTTATCAGGGCGGGAAACCTAAAATATATTTTTTCCCACCACTAGTTAGCGCTGTAACACATATAGAAAGTAAACTCAATAACACAAACAAGGAGGTATATCAGTTTTTCAATATTGGTTGATGTCAACCGTTTTATGGCAAATATCTGGCGGTAATATCGGTGGGCCAATAATGGGGGCTAGAGGAACATCTAAAAAATTTTTAGCATTTGTTGCAATTAAACACAAACCCAATAATTTAATATCAGACTCTTTGATGTGTAAATACTATATTATTTTTCGGATCTTGACTCCATTTTTATATCACATATTTCTGGCGACCCAAGAGATTAACTTTGTCTAAAATGTGTTTTCTTTTTTAATCATATTTGTTATACTGTGATACAAATACAGAATGGTAAGGATTAGTGCAGTGCATTAGTTTTATTAGAACTAGATTTTTATTTAAGAAAATTAAAGTATAGAATACAGATGTTTAAGATTGTGCGTGGTGATTTAATTAGAAAAAGATTAGTAATTATTTTAAGCTTTTTGAGCTTTCTGCCTCTTCCTGCACTGTACATCTATTTCTGTGATATTATGTATTGTTTTTAATTGTGAAAAATAGATAAATACAAAAAAATTAATACAATAACATTTAAAATTACAATTTGAATCAGTCATTTTTTTTAAAATTTTATTATTACTTTATATTTCAGGCGATCCCATTTTATTTCCAGGCGACAGGTGGAAAAACCCTGAATAACAGCTTTAGTTTAGCTATGGTGGTACTGGGAGCTGTGGTGGTACTGGGAGGGGCTGTAGTGGTACTGGGAGGGGCTGTAGTGGTACTGGGAGCTGCGCTGGTATCCAGTGGTAATCTGCAGAGAATCCACTGTAAATCCGGAAGGCGAGTTTGGAATCTCCCTCCAGGAGCCCAGTCAGCACTGCACAGCAGCTGGGGATTAGGGAGCAATGTGTGGATGGAGCCCATTACGCACGCACACGCACGCGCACGCGCACACACACACACGCGCACACACACACACACACACACACACACACACACACACACACACACACACACACACACACACACACACACGCGCACACACACACACACACACACACACACACACACACACACACACACACACACACACACACACACACACACACACACACACACACACACACACACACACACACACAGCCATAAACACCACGCACTGTGCAGAGATACAGTTTCAGGACAAAAACACTTATGCACATGCGTCTTATCGGTTAAATATGAAGTCATACACACACAGACACACAATAACACAACTACACACCAGCACATGGACACGCACAGTGTTGGTTCTTAATTACCCCATACCCTCACACACACCCCTCCCCCTCCCCCTGCCCTTGCTCTGGAGGAGGCTAATTTGTGCACAGTCGGATGGGAGTTAGAATAAATTGAAGAGGTTGTGTGTGTGTGTGTGTGTGTGTGTGTGTGATAGAATGAGAGAAACAGATGTAATCAATGACAACAGTTCTTCAGGAGGTTTAACGTACTTGTTGAAATCTGCTGAGGATGTTAACTAACACATTATTATAAAACAGATATAGATATAGATATATAGGCCTCGTAGATCAATACATTAAAGGTATTTCTTTAAAAAAAAAAAGAATGAACTCACACAACGTAGAAATTGTTGCTCAAGTTGTTTTTTGTCTCTAACTATAACAATGGGTTTGTTGACAAATGGTCATGTGACTTGGACTTTGGAAAAGTTTAGAACCAAAAGTCAAAAAGTTTCTTACATAATAGATGTATATTCTATTCTATTCTAACTAAAGCCTGAGGTTTGGGCTGAAAATTCACCTAGATTACGGGCGGGGCTCCTGGAGCATTTAAGACACGCCCAGTCTATACTAGTGATGCACCAAAAATTCGGCCATTTTTGGTTTCGGCCAAAAATGCACTTGTATTCACCGAAACAAGATGCGATGACTGAAGCAGACATCGCGGCCGAGTGCAGAGAAATTGATTATACTAATAATGACGATGACTAGCTACCCATAACTCACTATAGCTCTCTATTCATGCTACTTTCAATCAAACCTACTAATCAGATTGTAGATTCAGAGGTAGTAGCTTTTATCGAAGGGGCGGAGCCACCAAAACGTCAGAATTCCCAATTCTCAGCAAAGAGCAAAATTCATTTATATTTTCACTAAAATGTCAACAAAACTTGTTTTGGGGTTCAGTTACTCTTTAAGAAGTGTTTTTATTTAATCATGTTTCGCTTGAAGTCATTTTTGTTTTGCTTTGTTTATGTGATATCATATTACGTATTCAGGTGTTTCCATGAATATCAACATCTGCCGTTGTTTTTGCACAGCTTTCAATCCGTCAAAACAGAAGAAATGTCATTTGGCAAAGTGATGAAAACACTTATCAATACAGGTACAGTTTAATAAAAATGTGAATTATGTGGTAAACCCGCTTTAAGTTACAAGTTAACATAAAAGAACATTTGAAGCAAAGTAGAAAAGTGAAGGCCATACTTCCTGTTGGGGCGACTTCCTGAACGTTGTCATGTGATCAGATATGCATACAAATAATTGATAATTGTGATAAATCCCTTGCATTTCTGATTGTGTGATATTTACATTTTAGAACAAACGAGGAGTGTTCCCACCTTCGCTCTCTGCACAAACGTTCACTTTCTATGCATTTTTTTTAAACAAGAGAAAGGAACCGAAACAGTGACGAGTTTAAAAAAAAAAAAAAAAAAAGCTCATAAGCTGAAAGTGACGGCATGTTTGCAGACGGATCGTCCCAATAAACCCATAAAAAAAGGGGGGGGGGGGGGGGGGGGGTGCACAGGGTGAGAAAGAAAACTAGCAGAGCGGCATGGGGCTGAGAGCAGAAAATGAACTACCGCAGCTTTAACTCACTTATTTCCTCTGGAGACTTTATAAAAAGACAATCCACTTTAAAGTGATTTCACTTTCAAAGTTGGGGAAGAGCAATTTTTTTTTTATTCAGATTGTCTTCAACAGTGTGACGATTATGTCCAGGGAACGTGTTGATACAGTTTACTAATAAAACAGAATCCTGCGACGCACGTGGACTAATTTTAACTTAGTTTCATCTTCTTAATACAATACATCATTATAGAGTTTTAATCACAAAGATGCAGCATTCAAACACTGAGGGAATAAAAAAAAAAAGTTCATATTTACTATTTAGTTTCTCTTTTCTACACATTAGATAAACAAAACATGTGAAAATACATTATTTATGTTTTAGGTTTTGTTTGACTTTAAAATGTTTTTAATGTTTGAAGATTTTAGTTTTTAATAAATGAGGACAACACTGAAGAATAAAATTATGAATATAATATATAATATAATATCTTGTCAAGTGCAGAAATCTACCATGTCTGAGCAACACAGGGTTTAGAATCCTGCCTCGGAATCGAACCCCCAACCTCTCGAACAGAAGACAACCCCAGAGGCAGAGGCAAAGCTCATCATTTTCCTTTTTAAAAAAATTATATATTTTTTAATTAATCTTCTATATACTTTGTTTGTGACCCCTATATTAACAATTTGTCAAACTCGAGGCCCGGGGGTCAAATCTGGCCCTTTAAAGCTTCAAATTCGGCCAGCAGGAAAAAGTAAAATTGTGTTGTAGATATCTCAGTCCTTTTAAATACACAAATTCAATCAAACATTTTACATATTATTTATATATTGAAGTGAAAACTAATCTGCAGCTCAATTGAGATTAAACTTGTCCGTATTAATATGAGAAGAAGAAGAAGAAGAAGAAGAAGAAGAAGAAGAAGAAGAAGAAGAAGAAGAAGAAGAAGAAGAAGAAGAAGAAGAAGAAGAAGAAGAAGAAGAAGAAGAAGAAGAAGAAGAAGAAGAAGAAGAAGAAGAAGAAGAAGAAGAAGAAGAAGAAGAAGAAGAAGAGAACCAGTGGAACACAAAAATCCTATATTTGTTTGATAATTCTAAGATAATTTAGACCAATTACTTCTAAATGACATCCTTACATTTTTAGTGGAAATCTTAATGAAGTACAGCGATTATTTGTGTGCATTAATCCATAATGAAAACAAAAATGAGCATTTAGCCTAAAGCTGTATTAGTGATTAACGCCTAGGAGCTGAAATCCTCCAAAACATGCAAATAGGAGGAGAGAACGAAATGATTGGCAGTAGTGTGAGAGAGGTAAAGCAGATTACACACTACACTAATACACACTACAGTGTAACATCTGGAACTGGTGAAGAAATACAAACTTTTACCAGGACAGAGCTACGTGATTAGCAGCAGCCGGCTTTTCTCTTTCAGTGTTTAGTCAATAAGATGTTTTTGTGATGATGGGTGTGTGTGTACGCACCCGTTACTCACTCCTGTGTGTGTGTGTGTGTGTGTTGATTCAGCTGTCAATGAGGTTTCTATTGGCCAGTGTGCGTGTGTAACCGCTAAACCTATCTCGACCTCTGACCTCTTGAAGTCACATGACACTCCATCGGTTCCCAGCAAACACTTAGAAGATGGGGTCAAAGGTTAAGTAAGGGTATTATTGCCCAGGATAAGAGGGCATACCACGTAAGATAGACACAACATTTGAATGTTCAACACCATTTGCTAAAGCTAACAAGCGTTTGGTTGAAGAATGGGTCACAGGCGGCTCTAAAAGTCCAATAGGAGCCAAGAACAAGAACAGCTTTAATGTGCAGGAATGATGCTGAGAGGATTAAAAACGCAGGCTAATCTTTGTCTCTGTGTTAAATTAGCCATTTCAGAAATAATCAAACCATCGTACACTGAAACAAGAGTCGTTACTTCATGTTCTCACGTACGGAGATCATAAACAACAGAGGAATGAAGCAAACAAGGCAAAACTCACATGGGACAGACTGTTCCTAAGAAGCAAGTTTATCAACATCCCAAATGTTTCAAAAGAAACATCAAAGCAATTAGCAGACGCCTCTGATGAAGACTGGCAGTTGACAGTCGAAACATGTCAGAGGAGCAAAGTGGATATCCTAAGGAACAGTTGTCTGAATAAATTAAACGTTAAAGCTGATAGTCAGAGTTTCTGAGAAACGTCTCGATGTCCCGCCCTAAACAGCACCACTTCCTCCCACTGAAGAAGCCACGCCTCTACTTTTCTGCACGCGCATCGCAGAACAGAACAAGATCACATTAATATAGGTCTATGGGTCAGGTAAGAGCCAAAATCATATTTACCTGTTTACAGTTCTGCATTCACTTTGATTGACAGACTTATAAACAGAAAGTTGAAGCCTATTGGCTGGGCAATCATGGCGCTTGTTTCCATTTGTACAGGGGTCTATAGGATGACAGAGGGACCTATATACGTACATTAATGTATATGAATGACCACCAGCAGTAGACTATAGTAAAAGTAAAATCATACATAAACATAGATTTCTCAGAAACTTGGTATATCAGCTTTAACATATTGTCCCAAATAGACTCCAAAACAGCCATGCACGTGATTTACGAAGATTCGAAAACTGTTAGGAAAGTCAGAGTGACCAAGGAGAGCCTCACTATGAAATGTTGGAGGTGATATCAACAAACATACTGTTGAATCATGTGAGTCTAAGCAGGAAAAACAATGCTGTGGGGAAAACAAGAAGAACAAAAAAAATTAACATGATCTCTATAGAAATGTTTTTATTCTTTTTGATTCGTTCGTTTTAGAAATGCTGACTTTGCAGCCATCTGTGAGTAAAGCTGTGGCAGTAAACAGTCTCTGTAATTAATTTGCATTTTTGCTAAATCGGATTTTTGTTTGAATCTCCTTCGCCCACTATTGTGCGGGTTATAACAGCTACGCCCAGATGACACATTCATTAGAGTCTGACGTGATTTATTAATCGATCGTGGGTTTTTTGTGCATTTGTAAGACAAAATATTTGACATAAAACATGTTTTAAGTAAATCATTAACATTAGATTAGCAATAGCCTAACATTAGATTAGCAATAGCCTAACATTAGATTAGCAATAGCCTAACATTAGATTAGCAATAGCCTAACATTAGATTAGCAATAGCCTAACATTATCTTAGCTCGAACCTAATATTAACCGAGTATTAGCCTAGCACTAGCCTAGCATTAACCTAGCATTAGCCTAACATGCCTCCTGCATCCTCACTAAATATATAAAAAGGGAGTGACAGAAACTTCAACATGTAAGCCTCCTAAAAGTTAGCATCTGCACACGCACACGCACACGCACACACACACACGCACACACACACACACATTTCAGTGAAACCAAACACCATTCAGGGGCTCTAAGCTGTCTTTGTCAATAAAGCTCTGTCAAGTAGGATTAATCCAACAGTATATCACACATGGATTACATACTAGTAAAGTAGAACCATTACATTCCCCCGTGGATGTAAGTGTTTGTGCCTGATGTGGAAAACTCCCGCGTGTGTGTGTGACGATGAATATGTGATTTTGCATAATTCAACGTCCTCATATTAAAGGAACACAGCTGAAGTGTTGAGAGAGAGAAAATGTGGAATGAGGAGAAGTGACCACCGGAGGATTAAAGCAGAGTGCAGAGCAAATGGAAGAGTATGTTAATACAGTAAATACTTAAAGTACAAAAGAAGAGGAAGAAGTGACGGCAACAAAGGAGCAAAACAGCAGAGGATCAAATTAGAGCACAAAGAAGTTTAAAAAAAAAAAGTAACTCAGGACTCAGAACCCGAGCCCAACCCCCCACATCCCCTACACCTAGCCTAGCATTAGCACTAACCGAGCATTAGCTTAGTTCTAGCCTAATTTTAGCTTAACAGTAACCTAGCACTAGCCTAGCATTAACTTAGCACTAACCAAGTATTACCTTAATATTAACCAAGCACTAACCTTGTATTAGCTTAGCATTAACTTAGCGCTAGCCTAGCATTCACCGAGCATTAACATTAGCTTAGCATTCACCTAGCATTGACATAGCACTAGCCTAATATTAACTTAGCACTAGCCTAGCATTAACCTAGCATTGACTTAACATTAGCTTAGCATTAATCTAACATTAACCTAGTATTAACTTAGCATTAGCCTAGCACTAACCGAACATTAACATTAGCATTAACCGAGCATTAGCTTAGCACTAGCCTAATATTAACTTAGAATTTGCCTAGCACTAACCTAGTATTAGCTTAGCATTAATCTTGTATTAATTTAGCACTAGTCCAGATTCATTTAGCATGAGCTTAACATTAAACTAGCATTGGCTTAACATTAGCTAAACATTAACCAAGGGTTAATTTAGCATTAAGCTAGCATTAAACTAGCATCAGCTTAGCACTAACCTAGTATTAACTAAGCATTAGCCTAACATTAAACTAGCATAGGCTAAACATTAGCTTAGCATTGACCTAGCATTAACTTAGCACTAGCGTAGTATTAACTTAGCATTAGGCTAGCAATCAGCCTAGCATTAGCTTAGCACTAGCCTAGTATTAACTCAGCATTATATTCTCACTAGCCTAGCATTAACCTAACATTAGCATCATACTAAATGAACACAGCAGAAGTGTTGAGAGAAGTGATCACCGGAGGATTAAAGCAGAGTGCAGAGCAAATAGAAGAGCATGTTAATACAGTAAATACTTAAAGTACAAAAGAAGAGGAAGAAGTGACGGCAACAAAGGAGCAAAACAGCAGAGGATCAAATTAGAGCACAAAGAAGTTTTTTAAAAAGAGATGTGTGCGAGGGTAAAATGAAAGTAGTGAAAGACACATGAAATGAGACTGGAAAGGGACAGAGCTGAAAGCCATTAGAGGAAAATGAGAGGAACTGAGGGATGAGGGCCTTCCAGATGGTAGGAGACTGTTGCCTCGGAAACACAGAGAGGCCAGAACAATGGGGATTTGGAGTGGGGTTTCGCATCCCATCATAATACCGCCGTGCCATTTGCAAAGCGAGGAGCGAGAGAGACACAGACAAACACGAGAAGATGCTGCATTCAACAACGCTAATGTAGGACGAGGACAGGAACAGGAAGTTCACGTCCATCCTCACCTGTTACACCATTAGTGCCACAACTACTTTAATGGAAGGGTGGAAAAAAACATCTGGAAATGCTCCCTTAAATATGAAACTGATGACGGTTTTAGCTTGATAAGATAATAGTAAAACTAAAATTAAAGCAGTGGTTCTCAACCTTGGAGTCACACAAGACACTGGGACAGGGTCCCCAGATGTTTTCAACAAACTAAGAATATTTTTGAACAATTTGAGCCCATTTCTTCTTATTTTTACTCTTTTTCTGCAACTACACTAAACTTGTCATATTTTAACCTATTTTCATCACTTTTTCTTGCCATATTTTTGCACTTTAACACATTTTTGCTACATCTCTCCCATTTCTGAAACTTCTACATCACATTTTAATGCCTTCTTTTGCACATTTTTCCACTTTCAAGACATTTTCGGCACTTATAAACCCTTTCCATCACTTTTTCCAACTAACGTTGCATATTGTTGACCCATTATTGTTATTTTTAACCTCTTTTCACCATATTTCATGCTTATTTTTGCCAATTTAATAACATTCACAATTTGTCATGCCCTATATTTGCCACTTTAAACTAATTGTTGAAATATTGACACTTCAAACCCTTTTTTACCACTTTTTCTGTCTTTAATTTGCAACTTCCCACCAATTTCTGCAGTTTTTAAAAACAGATATTGGGTTTTAAACCATAAATACAAGCATTGTGCATCATCACAGCCCCTCCAAAAAAGAAAATCTAATTTAAGTTGTGTTTTACGTTTTATGTTCAATGTCATATTTTTTTTTTTTTATTATAGAATTTAAGGAAATGTTTTGTTTTACTTCTGTTTTCTATTTCTATTTTATTTAAGTAGGCTAATACGTATTTAAAAGTTTATGTGAAATGGTTTTGTCAGATATTTGGACATTTCTTTTACATGTTGATTTTACACATAAAACATGGATGCATTTTTGCATTGTGCTGGCCTTGGTTGGACAAACATGTTTCATTTAATTTATATTTCCCAAAAGGTCCAAGTAAAGTGACTTCTACATGAGGGACCATGCAGTTAGCTAGCTAGCACGTAGCGTGCATCCGTTCCAGCCGTGACCACATCTCTGTTTTGTTGGTAATTCTATTACAACTACGTGATCTCACCACAAAAAACAGAAAATAAAATCCTACTTTTCCTGTGTTAACATTTCTAAGACTTTCAAAAGACTTGATTCAAGACATTTTAATGCCAACTAAAGCCTCGATTTTAAATTAATGAATTCAATGCGTTTGAAGGCTTTTTAAGGTCACCTCGACATGTTGACAGAAACATTCTGTCTCTGATTCCAGACTCTACAGACTGACTCCATCAAAAACAAACCCTCATTTACATCAAATGATGCGAAACGTCCCAGTCAGACGCAGCGGCTTTGTAGGAACTCTCATAAATCAGGAGAATAATCCTGAATAATCTAAGTCTGAATCTCTTAATGCAGTGATGGCATTATCTGTTCCGTCTAGTGGCCTTTTAAAGATATGATGAGATATATGAGGAGCACACTTTAAAATCGTGTTCTCCTCTAGGACGGGTTCTAAACCGTGGGGTCGTGAGACACTGGAAGGGGGTCGCCAGATGCTGTAAAAAAACTAAGAATATTTTTTGAACATTTTGGGCTAATTTTTGCTTATTTCTAACCTTTTTTCTGTAACTACACCAAACTTGCCATATTTGAACCTATTTTCATCACTTTTTTCTTGCCATATTTTGCTTCTTTTAATGTATTTTTGCTACTTTTCTGCAACTTCTCCATCAAATTTCAATGCCTTTTCTGCACATTTTTTCCACTTTCAAGACATTTTTGGCACTTACAGTATATACCCTTTCCACCACTTGTCCAACCTAATGTTGCCCCAATTATGCCACTTTTAACGTCTTTTCACAATATTTCATGACTATTTTTGCCAATTTAACCACATTCACAATTTGTCATGAACGTTATTTGCCATTTTAAACTAATTGTTCCAATATTAACACTTTGAAACCTTTTTCTGTCTGTTTTTGGCTACTTTATTGGCAACATTTAACCAATTTCTGTGTTTTTTAAAATCCCATTTCACCACCTTTTCTGCCATTTTTGGTTACTTTTAACCCATTTTATTTCTGATTAAAACAAGAATTTACATCTTTAAGATGACTATATACTATGGATCAAATAATAATAAATGTTCCTGTATAACAGTGGATATTATTCAGATGAATAAATAAATGTGGTTATCACAGATTCATAGAACAATGGACCATCATTTTACTGACTTTATGGATGGACCCCAAAAATCTCTCCCCTTTATTCCCCCTTATAGTTGACCCTGTCTCTACATGACTGTTCTTCAATGTTCATGTCTGTGTTCAACCACCTTCAGCTACAGTGGGGGTCCCCGCTCTCTGGTACCTATGTATATTTTGGGGGTGGCAGGCTGAAAAGGTTGAGAACCACTGCCTTAGAAGATCTAATACATTAAAGGTGAAGAACTGGAGAAAACAAATGAATAGTCCCTGAAAAAGAGTTAAGTCTGAAATGACATGAATAAAGAATAAATATAAAATCAGTCGAAGGGTAGAAAACGACTGATGTATTCATGTACTTTCGTTTCTAACACACTGATGTGGTCCAACTGCTTGTCGGGGTCACTGCGGCTGCTTCCTGCTCCAACTAATTGCATAAATCACCACAACAACTAACGTTGCCTTTTATCTTTAACCGGTGAATTTTAAATGTCTACACGTTGTGCACACGCTCATTATCCTCTCACAAAAAAACAAAAAAAACCACTACAGATACCTATTTACTTTTTAACTATGCAATATAAGTTTGAAAAGCGAGGAGATCTCCAGCAGCAGAGACAGCAGACGGTCATTAGACTCCTGCCAGATGTTCACATTTCACAACATTTCACAGCTGTAATAGATGAAGCACCGTCCTCCTTGTTCCTTAAACTAAATTAAATGACAATGTCTAAACAGGGTTTAATGTCATTTCAGCATCTGGTTGATTAATTCCCAGTAATAAATTGAGCTATAGTTCACTTTAATGTGCAAGGAAGTCACAATCAACCGCAAATAAAGCATGAAATATTAAAGGCGTGTCGAGCAAGTAGGACAAAACATTTTGGGGATCCTTAAGTTAGTTCATTTTATCTTCTTTATAAACAATATGTTACGGCTTAATTTATTCAGACAACTTTTTTTTTTAGGAAATTGACTTTGATCTCCTGACATATTTCAAATGTCAACTGCCAGTCTTTTTCAGGGGCATCTGCTGACTGCTTTGATGTGTCCTTGGCTTCCCGTGTAATAATACCAGCAAGTTCTTTTTGTCTTCTTTTTTAATAATAAATTACGGTTTAATTTATTTAGACAACTGGAAATTTACATTGATCTCCTGACATGTTTTGGCTGTCAACTGCCAGTCTTCTTCAGAGGAGTTAGCCAATTGCTTTGATGTGTCCTTGAATTCTGTGTATTAATTCCAGCAAGTTCATTTTTACTTCTTTTTGAATATGTTAAAGTTTCATTTGTTCCGACAACTAAATTTACTTTGATTTCCTGACACGTTTTGACTGTCAACTGCCAGTCTTCTTCAGAGGTGTCTGCTGATCGCTCTGATGTCTCCTTCACTTGCCCATAATAATCCCAGCAAGTTATTTTTGAATGATATGTTCAAGTTTCATTTTTTCAGACAGCTTTTTTTCCAGGGAATTTACTTTGATCTGCTGACATGTTTCGACTGTCAACTGCCAGTCTTCTTCAGAGGTGTCTGCTGATCGCTTTGATGTGTCCTTGACTTCTGCGTAGTAATTCCAGCAAGTTCATATGTTCAATATGTTAAGATTTCCTTTATTTCGGGAAATGTACTTTGATCTCCTGACATGTTTTGACTGTCAACTGAGAAACATGTCAGGAGATCAAAGCAAATTTCCCGAAAAAAACATAAGATCCTTCAGTCAAAAAAGTTATTATCTGAGTTATAATGCTACGATAAAAAAGAAAAAATCACGACCCGTAAAAAACTGTCCTCCTCTCTCCACATGAGCTCTGATTGGTTAACATCAGTTCAAGCCCCACAACCTGTTAAAGATTTAGTGGCTGAAGGAAAAATTTCCTCTCCAACCCCTGGGGTCCACTCCTAGGAAGGCATATCATACTCCCATTATGGCCACCTGCTGCCTCTGCTACATATTATGGGCTGTAACCCAACATTTTTCAGTCCACAATCAAAATGATCAAAGGCTTGACTGCCTCTTTTTTTAAAGCTTCAATGAGTGAACACATCAGAATTACTGCAAGACAGGCCCGAGAAGAGGTCAGGGCGGAAAATAAAAGAGGGAGGAGGAGGAGGAGGACGAGGAGGAGGAGGAGGGCAAGGTCTCTCCACATGTCCAACAAACAAGTAGAGTCTCAATGAGAAACTTAGAAGAACGACTGGACAATGGGATGAATTGTGCAGCAGAACTAAAGTGGTCTGGGAATCTCTTGGGCCCCGGTTGGTGGGGTGGGGGGTCTTCT